>NC_137123.1:19404989-19949989 GCF_949319135.1 Squalius cephalus
TATATATATATATATATACACACACACACACACACACACATATATACATAATATCATCAATTACTCACACTTGTGTCATTCCAAATCCTTCTTATTCCATGGAACACAATCGGTGTGGAATATTCTGGCAGCTCTATAATGAAAGCGAACAGGGACTGAGCAAGACTTTCCATGAAATTTCCATCTGTTTCTCAAACAAAGTTATTATATGACTTAAGAAGACTAATAATATAGTGCATGAGTCATATAGACTACTTTTATGATACATTCGGGGTACTTCTTTAGAAATTTTGGAGGTTCGATAGCACCCGTCCCACTTTACACTCATTGAAAAGATTGGCCTGGACAATCTGCCTAACAAGCCCATTTGTATTCTATGGAAGAAAGAAGTCATATGGTTTGGAACAACATAAGGATTTATAAAACCACTAAAAATCCTGATAAAACTCACTAACGTTTCTCTAATTGGCCTTTCGTTATCGTGCTCACGCGCTGACTCCAAAAAGAGCAACATTTCACATCTAATTACCCAAAGCTTCTTTTTCACATGTTCTTAATCTCTAGAGAGAGAAAATTTATACAAACAACAATAAAAGGATCGCCGCTTCTCCGCAGACGTTGCCTTTTCTCGCCCGCTAAAAAGACAAACCCTGACCGGCACCAGATGTCACTGGACCGGCCAACATTGAGAGCAGTCAAAAGCAGCCGAGAAGCGAGGGAGGAGGGAGAGAATAAATTAATCACTCGCTTTTCTCTCTCTTTGATGGAATTAAGCTCACTCGCTTCTCAACGATCTGCCTTGCTGTGTGAATGTCCGTGCGTTTAACATTTTTTTTCTCTCTCTTTTTACTGGCACCCCCTCCACGCTCTCTCTCTCTGTCTCCATTCCTGATGGGAAGCATGAGGCCACCCAGAGGAGATGAAGGACAGAAAGAGAGAGAGAGAGAGAGAGAGAGGTAATCCCTCCGTTGTGTAGGGGTGCGGGCCCCTGTCCTTTACCCCCACATTATCCTCTAAAAAATCCTCTCTGCATCCCCCCCCCCCCTCTCTCTCCTAGTGTGTCTGCATTTACATACAGCAACAATGTGTGTTGCACCGGACTGATTAGTTGTAGGGGGAGGTGTTTGGTGTATGTGTGTGTGTTTGTTAGCACTGGGAATCGAGAACCGGTTCTGGAACCAAAGATTTCTATGACATTCAGTTCAGTTAAGGTTGCTTAAAGTCCCCATGAAATCAAAATTGACGTTTTTTGGCTTTTAATATGAATATGTTAGTCTTACTGTAATCTATAAGCTAGCAAGCTCCAAAACAATGACAAAATTCACATTTAAAAGATAGAAACATTCAAAACTTACAATCTCTCAATGATTTTGATAACATCACACACTTCAGCTTCTCATCAGATTTCCTGTCCAATCAAATGCACTCAAGAATCGAAAGCGTCCCGCCCCTATAAATAGATGCTGAAGCTGCAGGTAAAATCGGTCACTTGTTCACACATTTACAAATTTCTACATGATGAATGGCACATAGTGCACTATATAGGGGATAGGGAGCGATTCAGACGGTGTAATATGCTTTCCATTGGGGCGAATGAAGTCTGGATTCACGTTAGTGTCCCGCGAACCGCCGCAGAGACACGATAGAACAGAGCGGATCATATGATCGAGTTGGTGGAGACCACAAAACGTATCGGACCCGTTTGAATTCTGTATTTTAAAGCGATATGAAGGAGAAACACATCCTCAGCATGACTGTTCACTGTTTTGCTTTAGCAACAGTTTCATATTAAGAGAGTCTAATAGTTAGACAAATGCGGCTTTGCCAAGCTCAACAGCTCTGTCCGAGCTGTGATAAACGAAAGGCTATTGGCTATTTTAAAAAAAGGGGAGGAGCTGATCGATATGTCCCGCCCTCTCTTCCTGTTTCAGTGGAAATTACGTCAACACACTGAATAATGCTGCATGTTTCAGGCACTTCAATGGCCTTTAAATGGCCGTGTTCTTCTGCCAATGCAGATGGAGCACCACTGATAGTGTATCCTATAATCAAGTACACTTTAGAACAGTTTAAAAGTACTTATTATAGAAATTGCATACTTTAAAAAAAATCCTTGAGTGCAAACTGAATGTAATGTTTTTGGACGCTAATTATATTACAATAAAATGAAAATGCATTATAGTTTACATTTATATTAAATGCTATTCGTTAAACTTAAGAGTGCTTTTTTGTCCTACTTACTGTAAGTAGGACTGAAGTACGTCAGTAGGACGGAGCCACGCACATGACATGCAGGGAAAAATTGTAAATCGTGCCCATAAAGAACGCAGTTCTTTCCCTCGTTTTACTAAATCGTGTGCACCATATAAAAAATCACTCCCTCGATTTATTAAATCATGGACATGTTGCACTAATTTGTTCCCTCGCTTTCATTTTTACTTAAACAATTTAGTAAAACAAGGCAACAAATTATTATATTGTGTGCACGATTTAGTAAAACAAGGCGAAGGAATTTATACATACATATACACAGGGCTCTTTTCTAAAGTACTAAAAAATTCATTAATGGAATTAATTAACATAATTAACTGAATTCATGAAATACTTATAATTCTACATTTACATCTACATTCTACATAGTCTGCGTGTGTATGTGTGTGTACATAACCATATTTTTAGGGACAAATATGTATATGTATATGTATGTATATATATATATATGTATATATATATATATATATATATATATATATATATGTATATATGTATATGTATATGTATATATATATATATATATGTATATGTATATATATATATATATGTATATATATATATATATATATATATATATATATATGAACATTTATATATATATATATATATATATATATATATATCTGAACATTTATATATTCAAATATATATTATTTGAACATAAAAATTGTCAAATAAATGCAAGTTTTCTGTTAGGGTTAATATGTGGGTAATAGTATAAAAGCAATATTAGTCTATGCAATGTCCCTGTTTAGATATAAGTGTGTGTGTGTGTCTGTGTGTGTCAGATTCAGACTCCACCTCACCAATTAGTGAGGGAAACAAATCAGTGCAGTGTCACATTACACACACACACACACACACACACACACACACACACACACACACACACACACACACACACACACACACACACACACACACACACACACACACACACACACACACACACACACACTTAACTTAATGAATTAATCTCATACTAAGGCATCTTAAGCTAACACCATTAACTAAATTTGACTCAGGGGTGTAGGGAGTCTCCAGAGACCCATGTGGAAAATCAGCTTGTGGTAGGATGAGAACATCTCTCTGGGACTACAAATCATTTAGATTCATGTACATTTCAAGTCTAATACATCTAAAAAGTACAATAAAATCCCCCTGAAACCAAACAGCATTTTCCCAGTCCCGTCAGGACATTCACATGTCAATCAGCAAACCCATCTCGGTGGACGTCCCTCAAAACACAAAACAAACACAACAGGCACTAAAGAAAACAAGAGCGCTGAAGTTTGAAGTCTGTCTTTATCAGGGTGCAGGTAAGAGCGTCTGCGCCGGTTCTCATGTGAATGGACCTCTAATTAGCTGCATATCTAACATGGAGAGCTCTGTGGAGTTAATGACGCTCCATTTAGGACAGAGCCTTTGGCTAAGACTTCAGTTTCTTCAGGATATCCTGAGTGTTTGTTTATCTGATACTGAGGTGGGAGGGAGAAGGAGGGAACTGGGGAATGAGGAAGAGGAAAAAAAAACACTTATAAAAGGGAGAAAAGGGAAAGAAGTATTACCATTCCACGCAAAAAAAAAAAAAAAAAGTATTGTGGGAAAACAGTGTCAGGGAAGCTACTTTGAACCTGTTAGCTAGTTTGTTAAGCTACAAGCTATTAATTCTCAAGCTACTAACAAAGTAGACAAAGCAGATAGCAATATTGTAGCTAGGGAGTCAATATATATATAAAAACATAAATCATTACATTTACAATCAGAGTAGTAGCCTATTTATGTTGCACAAAAATGAGAAAATTTGCAAACTAAAAATATTCAAATGCATTAGTCAAAAACAACAATCAACTGTGAACGCAGAGACTTTTGCATAGTGATTCAAATCAGTGAATCAATTTTAAATGATTGATTTAAATGAATCGTTTCAGTAAGATTCAAAAAGATTCACTGCAATGAATCTGATTTTCCAATGATATTGAAAAATTCAGCGCGGTTACTTTTCTCTTTTCTTACTTTTATCTTGTACGGCACTTTAAAGAATACACTGAAAATTTGATGTAAGATTTACATTTTTCACTCAGAAATCACTAGATAATTTCACAAATAACTACAAAGAAACAGCAATGTGAAATTGTATTGAAATAGTATTTTCTTAATAATCTTTCTTTAGATACAACTTCAACCACAGTCATTAGACTAAAACATTAGACTAATTACAATATTTTCTAGTGTTATTAGAAAGCGAATTTACTCATTGGTTTTAGTGCACGATAAATAGGCTGCAGATCTGCGGTGATTTACATAAAATCTAAACGTGACTTTACTGTGGCAAATGCTCAAAACAAAACGGCTTTACCACAATAACATGTTAAAAAAATGCCATCTTAGCACCACGATACTTTTTATTGTAAGAGGATAAACATTTAAGATGTGATACTCACTGTGTAAGATCACTGAAACACAATGCAATCAGAATCATAATGCATAAATTAAGGGCTTTATTTTGCAATAACGACTCTACATTGATACATGGCTAAATAAATAAACTGATATAAAACACTGATTTGAACTGAAATTAATTTGAAGAAAGTGTGTAAGTTAAATAAAAGGCATGAAACTAGCACAAGTGCACAGTTTAGGGTCACTATACTAAAATATGCCACGACTGACCAATCAGAATCGAGTATTCCATCGAGGCGTGTAATAAATATACATATTTTTTAATGTGTTATAGAGCCATTCATCTCCTCTCAACGCATCTGACGGATCACTCAAAGATGAACGGCAAATCTGAGCAAGTGAGCATCCGGAGAGTTGGGTCACATGTGTCTCTTGAGCTGGACGGTGACTGTGCTGAGTAAGAACATACACTCCTCTAATGAATGCATGTTTGCCCCCAGCCTTTCAGATCAGCACCCCGAAACACACCTCCCTCCCCCTGCGCTCTGACCACCTGCCCCTTCCTTCTTTATCTCCAGATTTCCAGACAATGCCCAAGGGATCCTGATGCCTAATCCTCTCCATCCCTCTCTCTCTCTCTCTCTCTCTCTTTACCTCCATCCCCCCATCTTTTCTCCCAACACCCCCGATTTACCCATACTCCCCCTCTTTTTTTTTTTTTTTAGACATTGTTTAGGCATGTGATGCCAGGAATTAGCTTAAAATGTGATAACAATGATTATGATGAAGTAACATTGAAGAAGTGTGATCTAAAGTAATCGGTTTATTAGGAGTTTATTAGGCTTGGGATTTGAAGTGTTAGGCTCCATTTTCTAATAAATACTGCAAATAAGTGATTTTTATGATGATTGGTTCTGCTAATGTAAAGTGAATAGTTTAGAAAGACTCAAAAACTGTCGGTTTGAATCAGACTAGTAAAGACTCACTGAATCTGTCAACATGGTTCTCGACTTCACTGCAGCTAAAGCTCGTTAGAATTACATCGACAACTACTGACTAATTGTACATTTGACAACGTTCAGTTAAATATAAACATTTGTTGTTACTTTTATTAAAAAACATTAAAATATGCTTTATATATATATATATATATATATATATATATATATATATATATATATATATATATATATATATATATATATGTGTATATGTATATATAAAGCATATTTTAATGTTTTAAAAATAGGCAGAACCAACTGTCCTACATATATATATATATATATATATATATATATATTTATATTTATATTTATATTTATAGGTAGGACAGCTGGTTCTGCCTCAAAAGTACTAAAAGAATCATTCATGGAATTGTTAAATGGAATCATAATTGTAATCAAAATCTTTAAATTCCTTATGATTTCCAGCTCTACATAGTTTGTTGTCTCTTTTTCATCTTTCATCTTTTCTCTTTTTTCCTCCTGGTTAAAATGTAGTCAAGCGACCTTTTTAAAAACTTGGTTAGATACTCACAAAGCTTTGAACACAAAGTTGCTCACTGAAGGGGGTCAATATTTTTAAATACATGAACTACCGTTGTTTGGGGTTGATACATTTTTTGAAATTCTGCTCATCAAGGCTGCATTTATTTGTTAAAACAAATTAAGGTCCCACTTTTTATTAAGTGGCTTTAACTACTATGTACTAACATTGAAATTAATAATTTGATACAGTGGACTTATTGTGTACATACATGTTTTTACATTGTACTTATATTTTAAAAATACCTGCATGTAATTACAGCTGTAATTAATTTATGTAATTACATTTGTAATTACACTGTTGACCCTTCCTTTACACCTTAACCCACCATTAAACCCACCCATACCACAACACCTGTCCCTAACCTTACCCGTATCTCACCTCAATGTGTTTTACAATACAGCATGAATACAATAAGTACATTGTACTTATTTTTAGATGTTTATTTGTACTTAAAGCCACTTAATATAAAGTGGGACCCAAATGGATATTGTGAAGAGTTATTACAATTTAAAATCACTGTTTTTGATTTGAATATATTTTAAAATGTAAGTTATTCCTGTGAATCAAAGCTGAATTTTTAGTATCACATGATTCTATCATTCTAATATGATCTTTGATGCATATTTTTGTGGAAAACGTGATACATTTTTTCAGGATTCTTTGATGAAAAAGAACAGCATTTATTTGAAACAGAATTTTTTTTTTACTGTCACTTTTGATCAATTTAATGAACTCTTGCTGAATACAATTATTAATAAAAAAATAAAATAAAAAAATATCCTAACTTATTCGAAAACACAATAATCAACCACATTTAACTAGATATTTCACTATAAAAGACAAGACGTAACCACGGGGTCTTCAAATGAATTGGAAAAAAACTCAAATAATTCAAAACATGAATCATTAAAGATGTTTGTTCTCTCTTTTCCATCTTCAAATCTAAAGAAAGATGAGAATTCTCTTTTCCATATTTTCAGCTTGAAACATTTTTCTTTCTGTTCCTCTAGAATTTCATAGTTAAGAAGACCAGATCTTTTCTACGCTAAAAAACTCCACACCCATCCAAACTGAAACACAGACTAAACCAAGACTAAACTAAATCTGCAGAGGCCTGCGAGGGACTACAGCACAGATTCCCCACGAGTATCCCTTTCCTAGCACGCTCCTCCTTTCCGTTCCGTCGGAGGATTTGGACTTGAAACTCTTAGCATGTCTAGCTCTTGAAAGATTATAGCAGTTATCCCATTTGAGTTGTTTAAGAACGGCATTCTTGCATGGGCCAGGTCAAAAAGACCACAGCGCTGATTACAAGCTGAAGTCCAGTGTAAAGCTTGGCAGAGTAACATTAATGAATGGTAAGCTTCTTTGGCCGTGTGCTCCCTAAAGAACCGGCCTGATAATATACTTAAGGCAGGACGCAGAGTTGTTTGTGTCAAAGCCAAGGCGGTGTTTGGCCGTCCCGCTCACGTAGAGGGGCTTAACACCAGACGGACTAACAATGTGACATCATTTACATCGCAGGCCGCTCGGCGTTCAGAAAAGACTCACATAGTAAGTAGCAGAGCTTTTAGAGTCAGATTAAAAAAAAGTGTTTTGGAAGCTTTTCCAAAGTCAACAATATTTATGTACAAAGACCTGCTGATTTATTCCCAAACATCCATTTGAACGTTTCTCACACATTTATTTGCAATTGGTTTTGCTTTAGGACCCAGTGGACATCAAGTGGCAACCCAACAAAAAGTTTCTTAAAATCAAACACTGACTACATGCGCCCTCATATATCATGAGATTTAGGCAATATTGCGGTTAAACTTTATCTCATGTAATACTATGAGCTTATTATCAAGCTCATAATCTGTAACCATATTGATCATAGTAATAAATGTGGCATACAGTCGATATTAATCACAATAAATAGGCATGAAATCACTTTAAATCGCATCTATTCCACTCTGTTGGAAAAGTGACGTTCTTGTGACGTCATGCACAGGTAAACATAACGTTGAAGGCATCACAGTTTTGGGGTGATGAAAAAACTGAATTCATGCTGATAATGTTTAGTGACATGTATATAATACAATTTTACTGATGGTTGAAAACATAGAAATTAAGACATTTTTCTTAAAACGGTGGCCAGTAACACAGCTACTGTGTGTGAGATCGTCATCTGTGCTGTGCATTGAGGTCTGTGAATAATGGCGGTATAAATAAACACAATTCTTAGCGAATAATCAGAAAAATAAAAATTGCATGTTAACGGGAGTGAAGAGGTTTGCTCGTGTCATGTAAACATCTTGCTACGATTAAATCCTTACTCTAATTATTAGAATTAATCACATTATTGGTGCACATGCAAACGTAGTCAATGACATATGTGACCCTGGACCACAAAACCAGTCACATTGGTCATTTTTTTTTAATTTGAATAAATAAGCTTTCCATTGATGTACACTCACCTAAAGGATTATTAGGAACACCTGTTCAATTTCTCATTAATGCAATTATCTAATCAACCAATCACATGGCAGTTGCTTCAATGCATTTAGGGGTGTGGTCCTGGTCAAGACAATCTCCTGAACTCCAAACTGAATGTCAGAATGGGACAGAAAGGTGATTTAAGCAATTTTGAGCGTGGCATGGTTGTTGGTGCCAGACGGGCCGGTCTGAGTATTTCACAATCTGCTCAGTTACTGGGATTTTCACGCAACACCATTTCTAGGGTTTACAAAGAATGGTGTGAAAAGGGAAAAACATCCAGTATGCGGCAGTCCTGTGGGCGAAAATGCCTTGTTGATGCTAGAGGTCAGAGGAGAATGGGCCGACTGATTCAAGCTGATAGAAGAGCAACTTTGACTGAAATAACCACTCGTTACAACCGAGGTATGCAGCAAAGCATTTGTGAAGCCACAACACGCACAACCTTGAGGCGGATGGGCTACAACAGCAGAAGACCCCACCGGGTACCACTCATCTCCACTACAAATAGGAAAAAGAGGCTACAATTTGCACGAGCTCACCAAAATTGGACAGTTGAAGACTGGAAAAATGTTGCCTGGTCTGATGAGTCTCGATTTCTGTTGAGACATTCAGATGGTAGAGTCAGAATTTGGCGTAAACAGAATGAGAACATGGATCCATCATGCCTTGTTACCACTGTGCAGGCTGGTGGTGGTGGTGTAATGGTGTGGGGGATGTTTTCTTGGCACACTTTAGGACCCTTAGTGCCAATTGGGCATCGTTTAAATGCCACGGCCTACCTGAGCATTGTTTCTGACCATGTCCATCCCTTTATGACCACCATGTACCCATCCTCTGATGGCTACTTCCAGCAGGATAATGCACCATGTCACAAAGCTCGAATCATTTCAAATTGGTTTCTTGAACATGACAATGAGTTCACTGTACTAAAATGGCCCCCACAGTCACCAGATCTCAACCCAATAGAGCATCTTTGGGATGTGGTGGAATGGGAGCTTCGTGCCCTGGATGTGCATCCCACAAATCTCCATCAACTGCAAGATGCTATCCTATCAATATGGGCCAACATTTCTAAAGAATGCTTTCAGCACCTTGTTGAATCAATGCCATGTAGAATTAAGGCAGTTCTGAAGGCGAAAGGGGGTCAAACACAGTATTAGTATGCTGTTCCTAATAATCCTTTAGGTGAGTGTATGGTTTGTTAGGATAGGATAATTTTTGGCCGAGATACAACTATTTGAAAATCTGGAATCTGAGGGTGCAAAAAAATCGAAACACTGAGAAAATCGCCTTTAAAGTTGTCCATTTATGTTGGCGACTGTGCTGCATTCACTCACAAAAATAAATGTTTTATATATTTACGGAAGGAAATTTACAAAATATCTTCATGGAACATGATCTTTACTTAATATCCTAATGATTCTTGGCATAAAAGAAAAATCGACAATTTTGACCCATACAATGTATTGTTGGCTATTGTGACTGGTTTTGTGATCCAGGGTCACATATTTAAAAAGTATCCAAATGATTTTTACTCTTAGTAGTCAATAATTAACTCATGATTGATTGGATTGAATTTTCAATGTTAAAAGGACAGTTTATCGAAAAAACTAAAATTGTGTCATTATTTACTCACCCTCATGTCATTTTTAACCAGTATTGTTAGAAAAATGCCTGTGCATTGACAAAAACAATTCTTCAAAACTGACAGTTGACAAAAAATTCCTCTTTTGTGTTCCACAGAAAACAGGTTTGGAACGACATGAGGGGAAAAAAAATCGCATTTCTTTAACTATATACAATTGTACAGTTATTTGCATTTTATTTTCCATTTTTGGAAGACAAATCTGGTTACAAATCACTGCATTGACAGATACACAAGTTACCTTCATCGACGTTCCTTTCAGGCCATGTCTGGAAACGATTGTGGCACATGGGTCATTCCAGTGTTGGAAATCCAAAGGGAAAAAATCCCCTTCGCCCAGATGACTGTCGCCTGTTAATGTCATTAATGAACAGGGTTAATTAGCACCTATGTCTCAGTATAAACATCGGTCAGTTGAGTAATTACCAGCTTTGTTGTTTAAGAAAGAGTCATGTTGGGACACAATCACCACACCTTTACTAGCGCTGACATATCCAAACCCCAGAAGAATCAACAACGTGAAGACGAGACAGGAAAGAGAATTATGTTTACAATCATTAAAATATGAATCATATCCACCTCACCTCAATGAACAGGTTTTCACTCTTTCCAGAGTGTTCATCAAATGTGACAAAGCTATTACATTTTACTTTTTGAGACACAGATACTAAAAATGATAGGGAAACACATCAACTATTTCCCCAAGAAAATCATTTTATATTGCACAATATTGCTGATTTGTCAAGGCTTTGCATGTTTCCAGCATGTATTGCAGCATAAATAAAGTGCATGGTTTTTGTTTCTGGGTTATTATTTAGCAGTTTCCATATTTTCACTAAATGATTGTTGATTGGCATTGAGCATTTGTGTATAAATTTTTCGTTCTATGTGTGTCTATATAAAATTATTGCATTACACTTTATTTTAAGGTGACGTAGTTACATGTACTTACTATAGAGTTACGGTTAGGTTTAGGGGTTAGTTACTTATGCATAATTTACTGTTATTACTATAGTAAGTACATGTAGTCACCTTAAAATTAAGTGTTGCCAATTATTCCACAATATTTTTTTTGCAAAATATTTAGCGGCAACGATTACAGAGTTTACTTTACATTATGAGCCAAATAAAACATATATGCAAGAATAAAATGATGCTGAATTAATATTTCTTGTGCTAACCGATCATTTTTTTAACAATTGTGGCTGGATGTGAATTGTAGCATTTACATTTTTTTGTGATCAGATAAATAAAAATTGGCTAAAGAATGTAGAGTTACTGGGAATAATTAAAAAAAGATTATTAAAAAACCTCAATGCATCCCGTTGCCTGGATTTTTCTTCTCAACTTCTCAATTATTTTTTACACAGAAATCAAAGAAAGCATCACAAACGGCGGGTCTATAACCCTCACAGTGATGTGACATGCACTGACGTCTCCGGTCAGTCCTGAAGAAGTGTCTTCTTGCCATTAATGGGACAATAATGACAAAAAAAGCACTTAATCAGGGTTATTCAGTGCTCTTGATGAGGTCATTAAAATGTGTCTTTTAAAGCCAAGCTGTTAACAATCACCAATCAACAATCAGCCGGTTAACACGTGATAACAAGACTTGTGGATTCGCACCTGTGAAAGAGGACGATAAACAAATGAAAATGACATGGGCAAGTGAAGAAAAAGACTAAACATTTGTCTGCGGGCCAAAACAAATGAACAAAACTGGGAGGACGTGTTATAGGTTTAGATTAAACATGGCGTTATTCAAATACATGATGAAAGCTGCGTTTGTACTAGCTGGAGAAAAAAATACTATGAATTTTTTTAAAAACTGATTAATGTTTAAATGTTGAAAATAGATAAATTCAATGGGTCTGAATGCGTCTTTAAATGTGTCTGTATAATATATATATATATATATATATATATATATATATATATATATATATATATATATATATATATATATATAAAATACACATTTTAAGCAAAGGCCAGAGGAATATAGAAAAAAAAATGTTACACATAAATTAGGCAAGTCACCACAACACTCAAGTAGGAATTTGTGTCCACCTGAACTGTTGTTAATTCTCTTAGAGAGACAGACAGAGAGCTCCAATTATCCACCCCCTCTCCCTGCTAACAGTCCCAACACAGATAACTAATTAGCTACATTACAGTCATTTCCATTTTAATGCTTTGTTTGCTGCCATTGTTTAGGGAAACAATGGAGAGAATTGCAAATGGGAGAGGACTGGTGAGACTCGGCTAATGAAACTGGCCATACACTGCCCTACCCTCAGGACAAAGAGAGAGACAGAGGGGTCGGACTTAGAAACTGGGCCATTGATAGTCATTTAATTGACAGATATGACTGTTAATGAACTGGGACTCAGAAGCGAGGACATACTGTTCATGTTTTCAGAATAAAACTGCTCGATGCATGAATTAAGTTTGAAAATGTAATACCACATCGCACAGTTTTGCCACTCATTTCCTTCCTAAACTCAAATTCAAATAAAATTACACCTCTAGTATTTTTTTCTCTTCACCTTTCAAAAGTCTTTAAAATGTTATTTCAGTATTAACAAGATGTTTACATTTATTAATTTTGCAGATACTTTTATCTAAAGCGACCAACAAATGAAGGAACATCAACAATCTGTCAGAGCAAAATAGCATAAGAATAAATGTAACGTAAATGTAAACAAAGATGTTTAAACTGTAGATGACACCTGGCTGGAACATGATATGCTACATATGTCACACATCTCAGGAAACCTGTCAAGAACATGTCTGGGTCATATTTCACAATGTTCAAGATTTTTTTGTTTTGTTGCAAAACTTTTTTTGCAATGTGACATTCTTTCTATCACAATGAAGCACATTTCATTTTCCAAATTCTGAACTGCAAATAAATAAATATTCTGAAATGTGTTTAAACATCATGGTATTTGTTGAAATGTGTTATAGTCTTTAATAAAATAAGTAATAACTTAATCAGGGCCTATATATTAACTTAATAAATAAATGATTACGGATGGATGGACGAACTGATGGACAGACAGACAGATAGACAGATAGACACACAGATAGACAGATAGATAGATAGACACACACAGATAGATAGATAGATAGATAGATAGATAGATAGATAGATAGATAGATAGATAGATAGATAGATAGATAGACACAGATAGATAGATAGATAGATAATTAGATATAGATGATAGATAGATAGATAGATAGATAGATAGATGATAGATAGATAATTAGATATAGATTATAGATAGATAGACACAGATGGATAGATAGATAGATAGATAGATAGATAGATAGATAGATAGATAGATAGATAGATAGATAGATAATTAGATATAGATGATAGATAGATAGATAGATAGATAGATAGATAGATAGATAGATAGATAGATAGAGCCAGAGAATGATGTTGTTATCTGTGTTGTGACAGTGTGAGAGCAGCTGAGGATTTCTTCTCTGGTTGAAGTCATGAGGTTTTCGGTGTGAGGTAGAAGTCAGAAATCAGGTATGTGTGGAATGCTGGCGACGGCCCTAATCTCTAATCCCCCTCTGAGTGCAGACACTGGAGGACCCGGGGTCACTTACCCTGAGAGAGAGAGAGAGAGAGAGATGACGGATGAGAGAGCGCAAAATGAACAGAACTTGCCTTGGCTTACTTGCTTCCTGTACTCGTCGCTTCTGCTGACCAATGGGCTTTGAGTTCACCTTTGTTTGGAATGGAATGCTATATAGTTTACTAGGCCAACTACACTCACTTTTCCTTATTGCCAAAATGCACATCATTAAAACATTAATAAAAACAAGGCTGTGCAGAATAGACATATGATGTTTAATGGGATTTAACACTCAAAAATAAAACAAAATAATACTAATATAGTCAAAACTTTCATTTGCGTTTTATGGCGTCTATTCTGACTAGGCCTGTTGCATCCTTAAGGAATAAAGCTGAGAAAAATAGGTGAGGTAACCCAGTCTACCACAGCGACAGTCAGCGGGGGATTTTAACCGCCAACACACTAACAAGAGCCCTTTAATTTCTTGGTAAGTGTTGTAAGATTTGGCATTGAGTTTTGACATGGCTTGTGGTCCCCTAAAGACTTTGAGGATTACGAGGGCCACCCAAGAGGAGCGAGGGCCGAGAGAGGAGCGGAATACATGAATTCGCAAAAACCTAGCTGAAAAATGTAAGGTACGGATGGAGGCTGAGTATTTGCCTCCTAATGAGAGGTCAAGGGTCAACTGAAACATGCAGCATATGACTGGGAGAGATTTGCTCAATTAGTCTCTCTATTTTTCAGCCCGTTCTTAAACCATCGCCAAACACACACACCCACACACAAATGTTGCTTTATAATATGTATAGGGCTAAATAGCATAAAATTAAAAATGAATCAACTAATCTATGCTAATTCACATCAGTCTGACAATTATATGAATGACAGTTTTGGTGCTCAAGAGTGAAATGGCATCATTAGCATTAGCTGACTGCTTCTGCCCCCTATTGGTCCCAAAATATATAATATTGGATATTTAAAGAACAAGCACACTAAAACATGCCACACTTTTTTTTTTGTTACACTCAAAGAAAAGCCCAATGTACCGGGTTAATAAGAAAGAATTTATGTTCTGATTTTTCACACACTGTAAAAAGTGATAACCTGCAATCGTTATTGTTCTTTCAGTGTAGCTTTTAAAAGATAAGATAAAGATAAAACAATAGAAATACAGTTGGAAATGCATGCAAATAGTGTTTGGACACTTTCTGGTTGACACATGTCCAAAGTTTAGTTTATGTCCATAGATTTCTCTGCTAGGACTAAAAATGATCTAAAAACAATTATTTTGGGGGACCCAACCTCAGAATGGACCACTCGCGGCTGGATTGGAAAAAGTATTTTAATATTGAAAATAAAAACACAAATCTGCATTTCCAAGAATTAGCAAACATACTTAAAGTAAGCAATGTTTATTATTAAATTTACGAGTATTAATTATAACCTCTAGAATAAAAAGAAAATGTCCGTCTCGTGGCACATGTGAAGTGTATGCTTACATGCCGATCAAGCTCATCATCGGAGTGTCTATGGTTCAGTGGGCTGATGGCCTTTATTCCCACCAATCAAATTACATCCATAAATCCATTCCTGTTATTGAGGACGCCACTGCTCAGAATCCACTTTCCTCTCATCTCCGTCCTCTCTAATGAATATAAACAGCTTAGACTGTGAGTGTTAGCTGTGGTTCTAGTGTTTAGTGCTCAGCAGAAAGATGCTTTGGTGCACAACACTTAGACGTTTAAACGACACCGTTTTCAACTAAAAACAGAAAACTTTTTCTACATTTTGGCCATTTTATTTACTCTACATCAGCGTTTCAGGGGACTGAAAACGCAAACTTTTGAAAACGGGTTTCAAAGTGCAAGTTTTTGCAAACGATATCGTTATTTTCTCTGTGTACACTACGAAAACGCGAATTTGTGAGAACGGTGACGTCATGCACGTGTATTACGTGTTCAGTCTATAGTCATGTACCGGCCTGGCATGAATAATACAGCGTTTTTAGTCGTTTTCGTGGATCCATGTGAACAGGGATCGTTTTCACAACGTCGTCGTCTGTACACAAAAAACTCGAATCAGTTTTTAGTACATGGTTGTCGTGTAAACTCCCTAAATATAGTGGCTGTAAGAAAGGAAGAGTCATCCTTCAGCTAATCGTCTTTTTAATATAAAGTCTGTTGTTTTGGTATCACATATATCATGATTTGACTGTTATTTAAAATGTTTCTTAAGCAGCAAATATGAAATACACAAGAACTTGAGTGGAATGTAAGACTCAAAGTTTCCTCGAAACTGAAGACTTCTGAATCATCCAAAGAAAATTGGATGAAATTGGAGAAATCACTGTTTCTTTATCCAGTTTAGGTTTTGGTTGTTAGTTTTTTGGATCTCAATTACGAGACTGTTGCTGCACTGAAAAGAAGAGTGAGAAATCCATTTTACCCTCACAAGGGTTTGAGGACAAAGGCATAAAAAGGCAGTGGCTTTTACATCGTGTAAACATAAATAAATACAATTACAATTAAGATAAATGTAATTTACACTAAGTACAAATAATGTAAGATACTATTTATACTTGTAGTTATTTGCACCTCAGTGTGCAAATAGTCACTACAAGTAAGTAATCATGACAAAAATTTTGCATTTTGTGTCTATGCAGGTCATTTTGAACATAAAATATGTGGGTCAAATTGACCTCTAACACAATAGAAATGGACAGGAATTGTTACATTTCTCACATATGTTCTATTTTTTAAGTTTCTGACAAGCTCCAATAAACCTTTTTTGCAACAATTTTCTGTTTTACATGAATCATCAGTGTTTTTCATTGGGTTGATTTTTGGCAAATTGCACTGAAACCTATGCAGATCTGTATGACCCGCAGGTTTTTTAACACTACAGGAGGGTGCATTTGTTTACAGAGAGTTTATGACTTACTAGACAAGTCTAGCTTTACCGAAAAGTGGCACACTAAACTCCAAATGCGAATGTTACGTCGCAATTAAACCTTACGAATGACTCGTGCAACCCTACCCAGGTTCTGCTCAGCGTTGAGCAGCAGATGAATGACTTCTTATTAAAAAGTGTTAACGGTTAAAGTCGTGAGCAGAAATGAAATCTAAACTAGCTCTGGACCGGAGGGGTGGAGCCCGAGTTAATCCGAGGCCCTGGGCCTCTCTCTCGCAGATCCTTGGCCTCAAGAGCTGTATTGATCCTTGGGGTGAGATACAGAGAGAGGTTTGGGTCCGACCATCCCCACAAAGCCAGAGGGCCACACACACCTGTGCGCGAGTGTGTGTGTAGCAGCGCTAAGCCTAGATTAAGCTAAAGTTACCCGTCTCTCTCCCCTCTTGCCATGTCATTCAAACCCTTGATAGTTCTGCAGCCACACGGCACACACAAAGACCCTTTCTGGGCCGTCCTCAGCATCGCCATCAGCTCTCAAACATCAAACAAGGGGGATTATGGGATTGCGAGAAGTCCCCGAGGGCGGAAAGAGAGACAAAATGGAGTTTTCCGAGGGAACCCCCTTGGCCCGAGCGTCTTCTCTCAGGAGATTACTCTACAATTTGTTTCCCTTTATTCCGCCATTTTGTCCGACCTCAACCGCGCTACCGCGGCCGTACTGTAATCCCTGTGCTATGACAGATTACACACGGCTTTGTCAACGTGTCTAATACCTGACTGTGAGGGAATTGCGAGGTCTTAAAGCACTTAACTCCTTAAGACGGTTCACACACACCTGATGCATGAGCACAATCATGCGGCTGGGATTCATGTCATGTGTCATGTCTGCTTTGTGATTCTCAGCTAAGTCATATGCAGACCCAGATGGAATTTACTGACCTTATGGGCATTTTCTGTGCTGTTTTGTGGGGGTAAATTAAGTAAAAAATGGTGATCAATGGAGCTGAGAGTAGGCTACTTTAACACTAAAAGAAATTAGAAATAAAATAAACTAAGGAAGCTGTAGATTTTCATGCAGAAATCTTTTGGAAATCTTGCCGCTTTCTGCAGAGTTCTACACAAGTGGATTTCATGTACGACTTGTCATATGTAAATAATCCTTAAATATTTATGAATTATGGAATGAGCTGGTGTTGTTGCATGTTTGTCCTTGAGACAGAATGACCTCTGAGTGAAAGTGCCTCCCGAGACGAACATGAGATGTGACATTCTCTTAATTGTCCTTGATGTCAAATAAAGAGACCAACAGTGGAAGGATAAACCTCTAATTGACAGACAGACAGACAGATAGATAGATGGATAGATAGATAGATGGACAGATGAATAGATAGATGGATAGATGGATAGATGATAGATAGATAGATAGATAGATAGATAGATAGATAGATAGATAGATAGATAGATAGATAGATAGATAGCTGGATGGATAAATGCTATCATTTTCAGTCTTTCATCCAATGGTGGGATGACCTTAGTTTGAATGAAGTCAGGGAGGATTAAGAGGAGGATGTGGGGTGGGGGTGTCTCCATGGCAACAGCAGGTCCAGTCTGGGAGGAAGGTTCAAAGAGTAACAGATGCTGTCTTTGTGGGACATATGTGGAGGGTGGACACCTTCTCCACTTTAGAGAAGAAAGTGTAACGTAGCCTCAGAGAATGAGAGAAAACTGAGTCCCTTAGAGTCATTTCAAAAGCTCAAATATGATAAATAAACTGTTGTGATCATTCTGTATGAGGCTTTCTAACATATTCTTGCCTTCACATCACTACACTGCATAGTGGACTCAACAAACACAAGAAGTGTTTAGTAGTTCTCAAATCTCTCAGAACAAGAAGACACATATACTGTAAAGTTTATATAAAATTATTAACCATTATATGAAACATACAATGGTTATATATAGGCCTATATCATAAAACATATGGAAACATGTCTTTGTTTTTCAAATATTTATTATTTTAAATTTATGCATTCAATTGATGAAAAATAACTCTAAATATGTTATTCTACAGAAAAGTTACTATACAAATATTCTATACAAATTAGTTTTATTTATAATTTAGTAATGATGAAGTAATGATAATTCACACTACAATGATTATTTTTAATTGTATTTTTATTCATTATTGTGCAAGGCTCTATTTGTATTTGTCTATTTGTATTTGTGTGCATGTGTGTGTGTATATACACACACACATATATATATATATACGGTGGTGGCCATGCCGGAGCCGTTTATGTCTGTTCCAGAGACGTTGGTGTCTGTTCCGGAGATGGTGGTGTCCGTGCCGGAGAAGTTGGTGTCCGTGTCGGAGTCGGTGGTGTCCTTTCCGGAGACGGTGGGGTCCGTGCCGGAGTCATTGATGTCCGTTCTAGAGACGTTGCTGTCCGTTCCAGAGACGTTGGTGTCCGTGCCGTCTCGTTGGTGTCCGTGCCGGAGACGTTGGTGTCCGTGCCGGAGACGGTGGTGTCCTTAACGGAGACGGTGATGTCCATGCCAGAGACGTTGGAGTCCGTTCCGGAGACGGTGGTGTCCGTGCCAGAGACGGTGGTGTCTGTGACGGAGACGTTGGTGTACGTGACGGAGACGTTGGTGTACGTGCCGGAGACGGTGGTGTCCGTGCCGGAGACGGTGGTCTCCATGCCGGAGACGTTGGTGTCCGTGTCGGAGACGTTAGTGTCCGTGCCGGAGACGTTGGTGTCCGTTCCGGAGACTTTGGTGTCCGTTCCGGAGACGGTGTTGTCGTGCCAGACACATTGGTGTCCGTGCCGGAGACGTTGGTGTCCGTGCCAGAGACATTAGTGTCCTTACCGGAGACAGTGGTGTCCGTGCCAGAGACGGTGGTGTCCTTACCGGGGACGGTGGTGTCCGTGCCGGAGACGTTGGTGTCCGTTCCGAAGACGGTGGTGTCATGCCGGAGAAGTTGGTGTCCGTGCCGGAGACGTTTGTGTCCGTGCCGGAGACGGTGGTGTCATGCCGGACACGGTGATGTCCTTACCGGAGACGTTGGTGTCCTTTCCGGAGACGGTGGTGTCCGTCCCAGAGACGTTGGTGTCCGTGTCAGAGACGTTGGTGTCCTTTCCGGAGACGTTGGTGTCCGTGCCGGAGACGGTGGTGTCCGTGCCGGAGACGTTGGTGTCCGTGCCGGAGACGTTGGTGTCCTTACCGGAGACGTTGGTGTCCGTTTTGGAGACAGTGGTGTCCCTGCGCTTGTCCGTTCCGCTCCGAGACGTTGGTGTCCGTGCCGGAGACGGTGGTGTCATGCCGGAGACGTTGGTGTCAGTTTCGGTGACGGGTGTCCGTGCCGGAGACATTTGTGTCCTTGCTGGAGACGGTGGTGTCCGTGCCGGAGACATTGGTGTCCGTGCCGGAGACGGTGGTGTCCTTAATGGAGACAGTGGTGTCCGTGCACTTGTCCGTTCCGCTCCGAGACGTTGGTGTCCATGCCGGAGACGGTGGTGTCGGGCTGGACACATTGGTGTCCGTTCCGGAGAAGTTGGTTCTGTGCCGGAGACAGTGGTGTCGTGCCGGAGACGTTGGTGTCCGTGCCGGAGATGGTGGTGTCTGTGCCGGAGTCGGTGCTGTCCGTGCCGGAGACGTTGGTGTCCATTCCGGAGACGCTGGTGTCCGTTCCGGAGACGGTGGTGTCGTGCCGGACAAATTGGTGTCCGTGCCGGAGACGGTGGTGTCCGTGCCGGAGACATTGGTGTCCGTTCCGGAGACGGTGGTGTCCGTGCCAGAGACGTTGGTGTCCGTGCCGGAGACATTAGTGTCCTTACCGGAGACGATGGTGTCCGTGCCGGAGACATTAGTGTCCTTACCGGAGACGGTGGTGTCCGTGCCGGAGACGTTGGTGTCCATGCCGGAGACGTTGGTGTCCGTTCTGGAGATGGTGGTGTCCGTTCCGGAGACAGTGGTGTCCGTGCACTTGTCCATTCCGGAGACATTGGTGTCCGTGCCGGAGGTGGTGTCCGTGCCGGAGACGTTGGTGTCCGTTCCGGAGACGGTGGTGTCCATTCCGGAGACGGCGATGTCCGTGCACTTGTCCGTGCCGTAGTAGTTGGTAGTACCGTGCCGGAGACGAATTTTGGCGCAATTTTTTCTCTATAGAGCAAAATGCTGAGTTTTGCGTTCATTTAATTCTACCCCACCTTAAAATAACATTACAACTGAGCATGTATTTCTAGCAGGTAAAATGCTGTAAATATATGACATACGATCAAATTACCTCATCTTTTGCAGTCAAAACTGACTGCATTGACTCAACAATGCTGCCTTGGCTAATCGCGCTATAGCCTACTGCCGTTCTCGACCATGTAGTCTACCTTTGTAAAATTGGGGATTTAGCACTTACTAGCATGAATAACAAATAAAGACACAGACTGTGCATAGAGATTGATTTAAGATTTAAACTCTCTTCGATACAAAAACATACCCTGTGTGAGTCCCTGTGTTTAATGATCACATTAATCGAATATCCACACGATTGCAGACGTGACATTGATTATATACAACAGTTCAACAAAAGAAAGGTATTAATATTAAGTGATGTTAATTTTAAACACAGTATTGTCGGGTTTTTTATTTAAAGCATTATTTATTTCATAAAGGAATTTGTAAAGGTAAAAAATGGTTTAAGGGGGCAAATATTGCCCCTTACTGAAAAAGGTGTGACTGCAGAGACACAGAAGGATGTTAAAAGCCATACTCCAAAAAGTTTGAGAACTTAACTATACAAATGGTAGCTAATGTTTACAAAAATGTTTTATTTTTCGTTTTGGTTGTATTGTGTTTTCATTTGATGCATTAGAACAAAGTGTGAAGAAAACAAAAATGTTCATTTAGTTCAGTGCCAACAAAAAGTTTCAAAACGTATTTTAAACGAAAACGGGTTTGTCATCACTGTTCTGATGACGCAAGAGTTGCACCTACGGCAGCTGAGAAGGCCATTCTTCGTGTTCTTTTTGAAGAGTTTTCGGAGCCTGATTAAATCTGTATAAATATGTGTTTATTAATACTGCAAAACACGCTCGATGTTACAGTCACTGCCCTTGCCTTCCAGAATAAAGGAGAACATCCCAATCGAGTGAAGGGATTTGTGGAAACTGTGGTTCCTAATTATTGTGATCCAACATTATCCAACACATCTATTTAGCCTCACATTCTACTGACTAATTATGTGCACCCCATTTAATTATCTTTTTTATCTACTGCTAATCAATTCTAATTTAAATTATTTTATTTCTGGTTCTTACTTTTTTAATACCTTGTATTTTCTTTCTCATTTTTATGTAAAGCACTTAATTACCATTGTGTATGAAATTTGATATATATATATATATATATATATATATATATATATATATATATATATATATATATCTAGCGGATGTATAACAATTTATGAAATTTCTATGAACAACTAAATTTTCACACAATATTCACTAAACTGTGCAAAACAGATTTTGGGAAATAATTGACACTGGTTACAAATGACTGACTGGACCAAATCACAACACTGATAACAGTGACACCTAGCGGTGAACATGTAACATGACGTTTGTTGATGAGACGGTTATGCCATCGTTTCTAAACAAACTAAGGATGAAGTTGTTTCTAATTAATATACTATAGAAGACTGATTTTGTAGGAGTCTAGAGAGTTATTATCCATACCTCAGTACAAACAGCGGACAGTAGCACGTCTTGAGATTAAGATGGCGTCGGCACAGCAGGCCACGAAAGATCTTAATCGAGGTCTGAGGAAAAAAATAATTGCATATTTATTAATTAACCAACTACTAACTATTAAGTGTTTCAGTGGGTGATTTCAACACACACCAATGGCTTATTTAGCCTATAAGGTTTAGTTCAGAACTTAACTTACCATTCATAAAGTTGATGAAATCCAAATTTGGGGAAAGTTTCAGACATGGGAATATAGATCGCCGTAAATGTTTTTGATTTGTTAAAGAGTTTTTTGACCTTATACAAAGGTGAGGAAAAAGGCCACAAAGTTTATAAATTGGAAACACGACAAGTCCGACATGTGATGACAGTGACTGGTGGTGAACCTCAGTGCATTTGAGTCTATTTTGAACGCAGGATGTGCTTGTGTTTTCATTTAAAGGTATAGGCAATTTTTTTCTGGTTCTGGTTGAATTCTGGTTGAAACTCTCTTCACATCCTGATACCAATCAATACTGGTCTAAATATTAAAATATGCATATCTTTTGAAGTCTCAGGACCAAAAATTTCCAACAGTATTTCCATACCTCCGCGCACCTGCTCACGCAACACGTCACACGTCATCAGCACGTTACCCAACGCTATGCCAAGATATAGACATACAGTCAACGAGCGCTGCAAACAAGCAGCAGCCTTTTACAGTTCCTCCTGAATCAAAACAACTAGCTTATGCTGCATTCATGCCGTGTCTACGCCGTTATTATGACATGGCAAACCGTGACGTTCTACCAGGAGATGTTCAAGTCCTCAGACTCAGGTTTAAGCGTTTCAATGTCATTGTCAACACTATCAACGCTGAAATGAATCTGCAGCAGTCAAGTCAGAGCTCTGTATGATGTTTACGTTCATTATTATTATAATGTTATGTGCTTTAAGACATGAGGTAGTTTAACGCCGCGTCTCATTCCGCTTTGCAAACTCTGCTGTTTGCGTTCATGTGTTTTGAAGGGAGGGTGGGATCTCATGCTTTCTAAGCCAGCTTGCTATTGCTAGCCTCTCTGAAATTGCCTACCCTACTTTTAAGAAAGTATTTATAACAAATATGCTATCGTCAAGCTTAGACACGTTATTAATTATAACATGATTATTTGCACAATGACATGAAAATTAAAGGTAGACATTGCTACAGTAAGTAAAGGATTGAAAATGAGTTTACCTGAGGACGCCAGCTCGAAGTTAATTTCAGAACTAATCTCAGACTCTCAGACTCAGAGTTTGTGCTGTGTTTCACAAGGGGGGGATAACAGCCAAAATGGTGCAGCCCACCAAATTCATCACTATTCCCAGACATATTTTGTTTAAAATTGTTTGATTAGAGAAAGGGGGAAAAAAATAAGAAACACCTTGAAACTTTCCTAATAAAATCTTAAATGATTTCAAATTCATTTAAATCCCAAACCATTAATGTTGTAATGTTGTGCAAAGAAAATAACCCAATATTATTTCCATTTTCAAGAAGAAAAAAAACATTATTATTATTTATTTTTTTCATCCAATGTATTAAGACATTTTATGGAAGGACCCGAAAGAATTTCCATCTGAGACATCCTCTTATTTTTTTATATTTAACTTGTTTCTTAAGGAACGATGGCGTCATCTAGCGGTGATGGAGAGAACAGCACGCTTCCTCCTGCCACCCGCCACAGGCTGAGTGAACTTGCGCTTCGGATGCGCTTGGAAGGCGTGGTTTTATCTCACTTACACGCGCCTAACATTCTTTCATTGATAATCCGTCGAGTGCACTAACTAGTGCACGAGCAGCGCGTCAATAGCGCACTAATCAAACGGAAAATGATGTGATACAAACGCAGACGTACCAGGTAGGATTTTTATGCGCGTGTGTTTCTTATCTGCAGCTCCTACAGGGATACATCACAATGATGCATTTGCCAACAAGGTCAAGTTATGGGATTTCGATACGAGTCAAGGCAAGGATTTGTATATGAATGGGTGGGTTCAGCATTTTTTTTTTAGGAAAAAATCATTAAACGTCAACAAAATTTTTCTAATGCAAAGCTTTTTCTTATATTTTTCATATGTTTTTCTCAAGATAATGGTTAGTATTACTAGCAAATTCTCCGATTTAAGAGATATAGCCAGTTAATCTGGTTTTAATTCATTTATCATATTAATGCATGGTGCTATTTAGACTTTGTCTGGCATTTTGTCATACTGTGTGTGTGTTTGTGTGTGTGTGTAGGTCAAGTTTTGCCTAGATATTGTGGGGGACCAAATGCACCCTCAAGGATTTTTAATTGGCCAATGATTTTAAATTGTATATAAAAATTGTAGAATGCAAAATATTTAGTGATAGGGGATTGAATATCATTTAAGGGTGAGAAACTGAATATCATTTGCTCACTATAAAAACAGCAGAAGTCAATGAAAAATGTGTGTGCGTGATTGTTCACGCACACATAACCCAATTTAAAGATGAGTTTGCTAGTATTTGCAAATGAAACGTGAGTGTATCTTTGTAAATGATTGCATGGATTGCAGTATGTCGTCTTATTTACAGCCCCGATCAATATGCGAGACTTCGTCCTATTAAAATGGATTATTTTTAGGGTCATTTGTGTAGTGAGTGTTAACCAGCTTCCGAGGAAGAGGCATTTCTCTGGCTTTATGTATGTTCCTGTGGGATATCTGCTGGATGTAGAAATGAACATTTAATATATGAGACACTGACGCCAGAACTTAATAATGTTTAACGGTGTATTCCCCACCCCCATCCTCCTGCAGAGGCGAGCGTCCTCCGAGCGGCTCTCATCAATGACAGGTCACGATTTGAGACTTGGCGTAATTGACTTTCATGCTTTTGTCAGACGATTAGAGTGAATGTTTACGCAGTGGCCAGTGAATCGCACTGGCTCAGTGTTTCCTTTTTTTTATTATTATTATGTGTGTGTGTGTTTGTACGTGTGTCACAGACTTCCTCTAATGTTTGTTATCAACTGAAAAGGAAGAAAATGTAAAATACTTTGCACTGATTATACACCATAATACTAACTTCACCAAAAGTGCTTTCTGCAGCAGAAAGAACTGTTTTGTTCATATATGCTTATTAGTGGTAAACTGATGGGTTTGTCATTGTCATTGTTCCAATGGTTAATGTAATTGCCGATATGTACATAAAACATTTTGGATCTGTTATGCATGCTATATGCATCATCTGATTAATCTATGTCAGCTTATATCGGTCTATAAACAAAGCATTCTTAGTGATCTAGAATGATAAATATTGTAATAGTAAAAAGTAGCTGTTGTTTTATGGATACATGATGCTTAATGAAACCTCTGCATGCTCAGAATACTATAAAACCTTGAATGCTTTTGTGATTCTTTGGTGAAACTATCATTGTTCAGTGTTGTTGAGGCGGATCAGCTGTGGTTTGTGTCTGACTGTCAGATTTCCATTTTTGAGGCTCCTCGGGGCTATTTGAGTTGCTAAGGTCAAACACAGAATAATTGCTCACCAGCTCTTCAGAATAGAGAATGATACAGAATGTGGTAGAATGAATTCATATACTGACTTTCTGACTTTATTTTTACTAATAAAATTGTCATAAAATATATTGCTAATCATCATTATCATATACACTCTTAAAAATAATGGTTACAAAAGTGTTTTTACAAAAGAAGAACTATTTTTGGTTCCTCAAAGAACCTTTCAGTGAACAGTTCTTAAACAACCTTTTTTTTAATTATTAGTAAGAACATATTAATTATCTGAAGAACCTTTTCCACTATAAAGAAACTTTTGTGGAATGGAAAGCACGGAACCATCGATGCCAATAAAGAATCTTTATTTTTAAGAGTGATATTGAGAAAATGTGTTGTTGTGCATTATCTAAATAATTTGCTAATGAATAGGATGAATGCGCATCACATACCAATGAAAACCTCTGGGATTGTTTGAATATTCCCAATATATCAAATGTTGAACTAATTTGGCACTAGATACTAAATCTGTCCTTCCGAATATTTCATAATAAGAAATATATGAAACAATGCATTTTATAGTTTAATGCTTTTGTGTGTGTGTGTGTGATAAGCCTGTGTTGCGCAGTGTAATTGATGTTGCAAAAACTGTTTTATTTATTGATATAATGCTTTACAGAACAAGTAAAGGATGACACTGCTACGAGTAATGGCTTATGATGGATTAGTTGTACTTTTGTTTTATTTTATTGGAACTTCCTATCGAGCTGTTCTGTACAGTTATAAATGACCTCAAACATTTACACTACATCATTGAAATGCTTTACTATTTTTATTGTGTTCCCTTATAACTGTATATGGTTTGCAGATAAATGTTCAGGCAGATTCTCACACAGTTCATTCATAATGAGCATAAGAAGACAGCAGTTGGTATGTCTCCTCTTGTGTTTCTAAAATTATTTTTTATCTCTCTGCTCTAGGGAAGCCTTGAACAGGACAATATCAGGCTTTAAAAGGGGGACCAAACTGGAATATTTTGACTTTGGATTTCCATCACATAAAAGAGATTCAACATGGAAAATGTACCAAACCCCAAAAGGACTGTCACTGTCCAGATGATGCCTCAGCTCGCCAGTATAGATGTGCTGGGAAATAAAGAGTTAAATGCTAACTGGGACATTGAGCCAAAGTTAAACTTAAATCAGGATTGCTCAGATCAGGATAATATGCATCTCAATTCCTCCATCAAAGATTCCCACACCACACTTCTTGGAGGGACTGTCCTTGAAGACAAAAACATGCCACCCCATGGCAGTGAAGATCACAGGCGACCTCAAAACAGTAACGCAAACATAAAGACCTCGGGTCAGTGTGCCAAGAGTGCTGAAGGTAGAAAAACTGATTGTGATATGAATTCAAATTCGAAAACTGTCCTTTCAACATCCAGCCCATCATCTACAAATACATATAATGTTGACAAGGAGGAAAATGGCAATAGCACAACAAAGGCACTTGAAAATGAACAACATGAGCCCAAAGCACAGAGCAAAGCATCAGTAGTTCAAGAAACTAGTGCAATCAAAGAGACACTGCATAATCAAACGCCAAGCCAGACTCGGGCTCCCAGTACCAACAAAACAATTAAGGACATGCCACTTTTGTCTGGATCAAAAGATGTGAGTTGCACCACCAGCATAAGCATCAGCAGTACACAGTTTGAACTGGTATCCACAACCAATGCTTCTAAAACCAATCACTCAGCGGACGAAACATCTGGACCAGTACCTGGGACAAGATCTCAGACCCCACAACCACACGAGATCCATCATATGCCTGTTAAAGAGGACAAATGTAGCAATGACTGCATGAAAAAGGATTTTAAACCACCAGGAACCTCTCAGGAGACTTCTTCTGGATGCCCATTGGTGTCTTCAGCTAGCAGTGCAAGTCACTCGGTCCACACGGAAGTGATTGATGAGGAGGTCCAAACGCAGGGAGATGCTCCTGAAGAGCAGAAGCAGGTCCACTGTAAACTCTTTCGTGAGGCATCTACCATGACTTCAGCAGTAGAGTTTGGCGACCAACCCGGGACGCAACGACATGATGTGGAGGTGCAGGCGGTTGCTACGGTCTGCAGTCAATCTACAGCCACTAGCCCTAGTCTTCTGTCTCTACAACCCCATCGGAGATCAGTTGGCCTACTACCTGAGGAGACTGACAGTATAGCAGTGGTTGTTGGGATGAAGACGCCCTCAGAGGTCACATCTGTCATTGCATCCAGTACGATCCTCCCTGTGAAACCTACACAGTCAGACACCGTGATGGTGCATGTAGATGCTGACCTTCAGGAAGAGTCCAAGCTTGGGGCCAAGCCTAAAGAGCCTCAACACAACAGCCAAAGAGGATTTTCGCCTCTTCAACCCGTTTATCAGATCAATATCGAGACCTGCAGCCAAAGCAAACAGTCAAACGACACTACCTGTCACCTTCAGAGCCAAGCTTCACCTGCGGTTTCAGCATCTGGTACACATAATGTGGCATGTGTGCAGGAACCCAAGACAACAACTGCTCAGGTCTGCCAGGATCTGCCAGTAAAACCGGCCAAGCCTCCTGCATCGAAATCCAAGGAGGCAAGTTCTGCAAAACCTCCAAAGGATATCGCAATGACCACTCCTCCAACATCAAGCTCCACACCACAAAGTAAAAAGGTAGAGAAGAAACAGAAGGGAGCATCCAAGCTGGAGCGTAAGAAAAATGACCAAGAGGAAGAGAAGGCCAAGCAATCCAAGAGTGTAAATGACGTCGTGTGGGACGAGCAAGGGATGACATGGGAGGTATACGGAGCGTCCGTGGATCCAGAGTCGCTGGGATTTGCCATTCAAAGTCACCTGCAGTGCAAAATCAAGGAGCATGAGAAGATCCTCACCCAGACGGTTATCAGAAAATCCTTGTCTTCGCCTCCCGGCAAGAAGAACAAGAGGAGGCAGGTTAACATCAACTTGAGGTCCATGTTCCAAAATGTCCGCCGACCCAACTGTTGCGCACGGCCGTCAGTACTAGAATGAAAGATGTGTGGTTGTCATTAACCACTTTTCCACTGTCGGGCCAGTGCGAGCCAGGGCTAACAACGTGCCGGGTGGGGCCAATAGCCTCAGACCTTGAGCACCAGTAGCCCCACAGCACTACCCTAAAACCAGCCCTTAACACACCTGCATAGAACAACGTCACACAACCCCACCGTTTCACCAGCTGAGCTGACTGAAAACTAGCTAATCGCAAAATTAGCATGACAGAAGCAAACGTTTGGTCTTTACTTACTTAAGATTCCAGTATCAATATTTTACCAATGTTTTACAATAAAAAAATGATACAGTGACCGTAATTTATTAATTTGTGTCAGGAGTGCACATCAATCATGCTCAATCAAACTGGTATTTACCATTTCACATAAAAAGAGAACACATACCAATGCAGTTTTACCTGCTTCCATTTATTTGCGATCACAAGCTTTTTAAGTCCAAAGGCTAACGCATTTAGACCAATATTGATAAATATCCTGTTTACGTCACATTTCTTTAGAAAGAAAGACATTTCTATTAATTTTCCACAATATTATGCGATCTCTCCCGTCTCACTATACTGTTATCCTTTCAGCCAGACCAACAGGGGGAGCTCACGAGAAGAAAACAGGAATTATTAGTTAAACAACTTAACCGGAGTACGTTTATGCTGCCTTCACGTGCTATCGGAAATTTCCAACTTCCCACTTCTGAAGTCGTGATTACGAGCTCATTGCATTACAATTTTGACTTGAGAGGGTGATCATGTCCAATTTTATTTTTTTAAATAGGAAACTTTACGATAATTCCAATAGCATGTGAAGGCAGCATTAGTCCGGTATCAACAAAGGCACAGAGAAGAGACAGATAAAGCATTAAACCGAATAAATACACGATTATAATCATATGTGATTTGTCTACGTTCTGCAAGCAGTCTCTGGTATTTTCCATAAAATATGTGTATTTATTAACACAACGTAGCATACGTAGCCTTTAGCATCGCATATTAATATTTTTGCCTCATACGGTGATTAGAATCCCCATCGGAGCGCAAGGAAGTTATTTTAAACACTCGCTGTGTCTGAAAGTGAGTTTTGAGCTAATTTTTTTTTTTATATCTTAATTAAATGTTAAAGTAGCCTGATATTTAATATATATGAAATGAGCAGCGGTGTTGTCCCTCTCCTGACTCAGATAAACCCCACCTTTGTTCATGACTCATGCCCCAGTTGGCCCGCTTTGGACCAAGGTATTCGGCGGGCCGAAAACCACTGGCCGTTGACTTGACCCAGAGGAAAGCCTGATTAAGCCCAGGGAGTGACAGTGGAAAAGCGACTCGCTTTTGGCCTGACAGTGGAAACATGACTATTGAGAGGTCAATGTGATCTTCCGTGAGACAAGCATGTTGGGAGATTTCTCTCATTTGTTTTCTGAAGAGTTTGTTAAATATAGAAACTAATGGTTATTTGAGTGTTATGTGGAGAACAGAAAATATTTTTAGATAAAGATTATTTATGGTGATAGTAAAGCTGTTACGATGTTTAGAGTGCTATGGCAATAATTATAATTAATATAATAAAAGTAATGATAATATGTAGTAATCTGCATGTGTATTAGTTCAGAATGGCAGTCTTCTAACTAACCAAAATTATGCACTGTTCTGACGAGCAGCAGATGTATGCATATTTACATAACATATTTACATATTGTATGCATAACCCTTTTTACCTACTTTGTTTAGTTGAATATCTTTTTAAACTTTAGTAGCCTAGATATGTTTGGAATTTTTTTTTTTTGTAACTATTGATTTATTGTGAATATTTTTTTTTATTATTTAGAAAAAAGAATGAGCTTCACAATGCTTATTATCATACTTGGTGTAAACAGAGCCTGTTTATGATTTTATATTAAAATGGTTTGGCAATCATTTCATAGCAGTGTCTTTAGCAGTGAATTTAGCATGTGTATATTATACCTAAAACTTTTAAATAATATCACTCACATTAATGAAATAATGATGTGACATATTAGATATACATCATGGATTATTTTGGGGGTTTACATTTCTGTTACATCTGTAGATCTCATGTGAATGTTATTTGCAAATGCTGTATAATGAAAAACAGATCTTCATCAAACTGAATTTAGATCATTTAAGCTTCAAAAGGCTTAGCATGATCTCAGAACGGGGCTGTGCACAGCCGCTGGAGGCCCTATAACCCACAGATAAATATAAAGGAATGCACATTTTAAAACCAGTCCTTCTCTATTATTCATACCGTCATTAAGACTGCTAATAGATTCCCTGTGGATCTCAGATTTGATCTCGCTATCACCCTACAGGAGTTCTGTGTGGTTATTAGCGCATTTTTGCTACATGGTTGTCAGGGTGGTTGCTTACTGGCCCAAGTCAAAACAGATGACATCCAGATCTCTGTGGTCTTCTCGTCTCTAGATATGACTAGGGTCTTTCCTTCAATGTCGGTCTATGGTGTTTGTTTCACCTGTTTTATCATCATATCTTCCAGGTGAAAATCTTAAGTCTGATCACTTAGAGAAGTAAAAGTCACATCATCTGAAGTCTAACTCATGTACAAATGGTGTGAGTTATGCCCTGAAGTTTCATAATTAATATATAACCCTAAGTATGAGGAATAGTAATGGTTAAGTGCTCTTATTAAGAGGTAAAACAGCAATTAGATTTGTGATGGGTTAAAGCATGTTGTATGTTGTCACCAAGGTCTTATGAGTGATTTTGGTCACACTTTATAGATTAGGGTCCAATTCTCACTATTAACTATGACTTTTGCCTCAAACTCCTATTTACTGCTTATTGATAATAAGGAAGGTAGTTGTTGTAGCGATAATGTTTAGGTATGGGGTATGATTAAGGGATGTAGAATATGGTCATGCAGAATAAGGCATTAATACAGTATGTGCTTTATAAGTACTAATAAACAGCCAATATCCTAATAATATGCATGCTAATAAGCAACTAGTTAAGTTGGTGAGATTAGTGAGAATTGGACCCTAAAGTGTTACTGTGATTTTTTTTTTTAAATACTCATTTGTCTTGTGAATGTTTATATTTATTTAATATGCATACCAAAAATATGTGTATGAAATCAATCATTCATTAACTCTTAAAAATCAAGGTTTTTGGCATGCCATTGATAGAAGAACCATTTTTGGTTTCCCAAAGATCCTTTCAGCGAACAGTTCTTAAAATATTTTTTTTAGTGTGAAGAACATTGAAAATAAATAAAAAAGAACCTTTTGTGGAAAGGAAAGATTCCATGGATGTTAAAGATTCTTCATGGAACCATCGACGCCAATAAAGAGTGTAGTTTTAAGAGTCCAGGGCATCAACATAGTTTTGAATCCTTCCTCATAAAAGGAACAAAATTCCACGTCCAGGTCCTCGAATACATTGTAGTATTTAAAAAGCCTTTATTTTCAGGGCTACATGTTAAAAAACACCATAGTTTTAGGTCATACTGAATGCAACCAAACGCAATGCTTCATTTACTGCAGGGAATTCTGCAGCTCTTGTAACTGCAAACCCAGCAAGTTCTCATGCATTTTAACAGTATATTCCGTAGTCTATTCCCCTGCATCACTGTATGAAGCTCTCTATGGGGCCAGAAGCATCAGGAGATTACATCAGAACTTCTCCCCGGTTGTCTGATCAGTTTTGCATCAGCTGTCGTCTCCATCACAGCTCCCTTTTGTTTACTTGCTGCTGCTGCATTAAATAATTGGAAGAGCTCCAGCGCTTCCTCTCATGGCGCCGCTCCATGTGGAATATTTGCCCTACATATGTTTGTGCAACACACACACACACACACCTTGATTTACTCTCTCTGTCCTTCTCCTATACTGCACCTCCCTCACGTTTTGTTTTCGTATATGGCACGTTACACCTTCATGTCCCCTAAAAAGCATTAGGAGACACAAATAGGCAACCATGTTTTTTGTACTGATATCTATTAGATAATCTATTATCTAGTTAATTGTTTAATTAACCTAACATGGAAAATAGCTAAATACATGTCTGAATTCTGTAAGCATTATTATTTATAATGCCTTATAAATCAAATTGTAAAAATAAGTATATAAAATAATTCTACAAAAAAATCTCTAATCCCAATTATACATTTACATTTTTACCTATTTATTGTGGGGTTCAAAAGTCTGAGACCAAAATATATATATAGTGCATGGATGATTTCAAAAGTGATCCTATAAAAAAATGTATCCGTTAAATGTCTGAGATTTGACTTTCAATGTCACTGAACTTTATGCAATTCTTAAATAACTTAACATCCAATGATTCTGCTTATTATTTCTAATCTACAAAATTAAAATATTGAAAATATTATTAAAATACTGAGGGCTGGATAATGACATTGCACTCTTTATACAAGATACATGGGCATTCTGGTTATGTGGTTATAGCACAGTCACGTCCTATTAGCCACAATTTGTGAGCGGTGCTTTGAGAATATTCAGTCTCTTCATTGGCTCTTATTAAATGTTAAATAAATAAAAAATCTGCATATAGCTGCAGGGTGACAGACCATCATCCTCTACGCACACCTGATCTCAAACTGAGACGCCGCCTGCCCTTCACTCTCCTCCTCGTCTTAATTAAATCCTGACAATATGGCGCTCTTCACTCACAGCTTCAGCTCACAGCTGACCGTGACAGTCCAAATAAGGTGTCAGTAACTGTACATTGTACCCCACACATGACTCTATGGCAGGTGATATTGATATAATATTGCATTACAGATCTCAAGTCATTTCTGCTTTTGTCCCCTATGTTCCTTGATTGTCTGTATATGGACAAAAAAGCAATCTAGCTCTCTCTCTCTCTCTCTATAGAAGAAAAGGTTCTACAGAAACTTAGGCTACGTCTACATACAATTGAAGATGGTGTTTCCGTTTCAAAGTGCTCTCCATCAACACCAGTTTCTCCTCCACACTGAAACCTCGAAAAACACTAAATTCACCTTTACTCACTGAGATGATACAGATGGAAGAGACATAAAGTTCTCATGCTATTGTTCTGGCAGGATTTTATGTAGCAAAATATCTGATTATTTACTGATGTGTCCAGGTTGCACTCACTCACCATTATATGTTTGGTCTAAAAACACAACTGCTCTTATGTTTTGGCTGCAGGACAGCAAATGCGAGTACATTTTCTTTCATCTTTGCAGAACTGCGATATGAAGAGTGTACAAAGTAGGCTAACGTATATTAGCAACAGTGAGAAAGTGAATAGCACATAACAGGCACAATACCGTTATAAACAAGAATATCTATCGGCACAATATGCATCACATGACTAAACATGCGTCATCGCTTTCAAATGCCTCTGTTTTCACAGTCCACACTACAACGCAAAACGCCGTTTTCAAATTTATCTACTTGGGAAAGCGCTTTCAATAAGCTCAGTTTTCACAGGACAAAAACGCTTTCTCAAGGTCCTTGCATACTGAGTCCGAAATTTTCGCAAGCGTTTTTTCGTAATTGTGATTCGGTAGCTCTGAATTGTCAAAACACCATTCAAAATGCTTGCTACGGATGTGAAAAATGCAGAAAATCGAACCTGATCCAATTTTTTTAATGACGGACAAAAGTTTCGGAGGCAATGTGATTGACATAACGTGAGGTCGTATTTATTTTTTAACGTGCAAAAATTTGGGATGCGAATTTCGGACTCAGTGTGGACAGAAGGCCAAATCGGAGAGAAAAAGATGCGTTTTCAAACAAAAACGCATTAGTGTGGACAAGGCCTTAAAGGGTTCTTTTAGGCGTTTCATATAGAACCTTATAGGGATTTCCATCATGGTGGGATAATTTAATGGATTTAGTTTTAGGGGGTGTTTACACGACACCGTTTGAATTAAAAACTTAAACATTTTTCATTTTCACGACAATGAAGTTTTGGGGGTTTGAAAACACAAACTTTTTAAAACGGGTTTCAAAGTGCATGTTTTTGCAAACGATCCCATTATTTTCTCTGTGTAAACTACAAAAACGTGAATTTGTGAAAACAGTGACACCATGCACGTGTGTATTATGTGTTCAAACTATTTTTTCTTTACAGAGTGACATCGCCATCTACTGGCCTGGCAGCAAATACAGCATTTTTAATAATTTTTGCGGATCTGTGTGAGCGGGAATCGTTTTGACAACATTGTCATCTGTACGCAAAAAAAAAAAAAAACGCAAAGGAAACACTTTTCTGCTTTTAGTACATCGTTGTCGTGTAAACGAACCCTTAATGAATTAATTTGGTTTTTATTTTATTTTACATTTTATGAATTAAGCAGCTCGTAAACATACTTTATCACTAGAAAACTAGTATCATTTAAGCATTAATCATTATCACATAACCTTTCTCCTCATATAGAACCTTTTTGGCATAAGTGTTTCCTAAAACGGAGTCAAGAACCCTAGGATTCTATATAGAACCTTATTCTTTTCTAAGAGTGGTATAGATCCATTTAAAATGATAACCTTATTTACATGAATAAAACTCAAAATGCGTAACAGTATCTATCAAAATTTGTTCTTGAGAGATAAAACCTCTCCAATGACATGATAGCAGGTCATCCTATTGATAGCAGCTCATTCCAGGTAATTCCAAGTGAGCAACACACAGTTCCTCATAATCTTTATGAGATAATGAAGTGCCACTCGGTGCAGAACTCTATGCAAACTTATTTTCTCTTCAGAATACCAGGAATAACCTCAATGACACTCTTTTAAAGAGCAAGCCAGAAAGTGACACTGCCTTCCAAAGGCTCCTTCAGAACAAACCTCTGGTGGAGCGACTGAGCATATATGGGCCACTTCAATGAAAGCAGCTCTTTAAAAAGATCCTCTTTCATTCTCCCAGTTCAATGCCGGAGCAAACAGGCCTTGACAGTATGTGTGGCGCAGCAAGCCGGTCTTTCTCTTCACTGTTGATTTTTTCTCACCAAATACAAAGTATTCAGTCAATTGCCGGCCCTTAGGGTGTTTATTTTTAGGGCACAATAGATCCAGGTATTTGTATGAACTAAGAAGTATTGTGTCCAGACATGCAGGAAAGTCTTAAAGGGATAGTTTTAGCCAAAAATAAAAATCCAAAACAACAGTGAACCGCAATGACTTTCCCATTAAATGACTAAAAAGCACAGAGAGTATATGTTTATGAAATAAAGGTTAAAGGGGCTACATGTAAGAATTTTCATGAATTACCGTAATCACTTTTTATTGCCAATGTGTGAACAGCTTGTTACGAAACTTTAAAAAACTAGCCCTTCCAAGACTTGCTAGGTTCTATGAATGCCTGTACACTGATTTTTATGTGAAGGACTCAGGACATTTTGCAGGGAAAATCAAATGGGTGTGACGTTTATGCTCCCGAAAGCCTCTCTTCCTTTCTATGACACATGAAATGAATGCTTAAAATGTTCAGGATAACGCTAAAAGAGCCATTCTGTACTCTAATGTCAATGTGTCATGCAAATTATAAGAATGAATTCAAATTAGTGTCACACAGTCAGACATAATCTAATCTCAAATATAGACTTTATAATCAAACTATCAGTGTAATTTTACCTCATCTGTCGACACGATGCCGGTGAATTGCAGAGCTGGTGAAAACATATCCACATCGCTATAATCAGATGCTTTCTCAACTGTTTTTCAATGCTGCCATTGTATGTTTATTTTGGTATTGAGGGGAAAGTGCACAGCACATATTTAGGCCTACATTTAAACGTCGCTCTCAGCCAGTATGTTCATTAACAGTATATCACTGCAAAAATATTTCCAACTTCTTTTTACTTCTAAGCAAAGAACGAAAAAGAACTTTGCCGTGAGTATATATCGGGGCCTTGAATCACGTTCAGTCTCTTGTACGTTACGTGTGCACAAAGAGTGAACATGTTGCTGGCTGCAGTTCACTTAATGGCCACTGGTGTCGCTAATAACAAGTGTTCTGAATAGACCCTTTAATTATATAAAGGGATAGGCCTATTTCACCGCTGGAAAGATGAATGTGTATTCAAACTGGGTCATTTATGTAGTAGAAATGTGAAATTATTAAGTTGGTGCCTTCTAAGAAAAGCCCAAAAATGTATTTTTGGCTTATGTGGATGAAAGATAACTCCCAGAATGCACTTGCTTCACTGCCCTACGAGGCCACTCCCAAGCCACGCCTACCGGTTACAGAAGGCAGTATCGGAAGAAATGATACAACTAGGCTACTAGTTGACTCGAAACTGAAAAGACGCCGTTTTATCGTGAGATCCCCCTATGGGCGGGTTGAACACATGCGGAACGAGCTCCTTCTACTGGCTGCAGTCTCTCGCCTCTGGACAAAAAAGCCTCCCATGATGCAAAATGAAGATTTTTGCGTCATCTGAGTTTTTTTTTTCCAGACACACAATACAGAAATCTCTCGTCTCAGGGGGACATGAGGGAGGGAAGCACGGTCATTCGAAAATACTACCGGGTTTCTACTGATACAAAGCTTAATGCTAATCGGTGAAGTATCCCTTAACTAATTAAATTAAACTTCACAATCACTGCAGTATTAATAAACAAGAAGTCTAATAGTGGTCTACAACCAAGATACTTCTTATTTAGTTAATCATTTGAGAATGTAACCATTGCTTTCACTTACCTGATAAGCCTTCTTAGATAAAACCAGTATGATTTCCTAAATTTACAACCTGACCTGTCACACACGCAGTAAAATGCATCAAGGAGATATACTCGCAGAAATAGCTTTTTGTGGTATCGCACAGCCAACCATCCGAGAGTAAAGTACAGCTCGACAAAGGTCAATACAACAGTATAAATATTAGATCATCTGTGAGGAGAACGTAAGCAAGTCAGCTTCGGCTGAAGACCATCACACTGTTTCTAGATTGGATAACGCTGAGGAACATCGGCACAAATGAAGTCCAAGAAAGGTCTGACAACACTAGAGAAGAGTCTGATCTTCCTATTTGTTGCCCTGACTGCAGTCACTATTGGACTAGTTGTGGTCTTTGTTATTGAGAAGAACAACTCAAATCCAAGAGGTGGGTTACTGTTACTTCAAAGCTGTTGGTCCAAATCCAGATATATTTAATGAAGATAATTCATTTTGCACACTTAGTTCTGACTTCCCCTCAGATATAAAAGTAGATGTAAATTTAAAGAATCTCATAATACAGCATTATAAATGGTATAGTGATTATAAGGGCATATAATGTCAAATCAATAGACTTGATCAAAGCCACAAAGATGTTTACTTGAAATACAACTAGTCCTGTAACGAATCTCTGCTACTTCAAATTCATGAAAACAGCTTATTTATGTTAACACTTTTAATGAAATTCTAACCCAAATGATTTCCTTGCACTCTTCTGATAAACTCTAACTATACAATTACTTTTGAATGAAAAGTTATTGATAAAAACTTTAAATTACTTCTCAGCACAACTAGCTTACTATACATTTGGTTGAATCAGACTCACTGGAACAACACTATTGTAAAATCTGTGCCATACAATTGCAGCATCCTCCTATTTAGAAAGCACCTAAAAGCGGCATCTAAATGTAAATTATGAAGTGAAACTGTAATACTCTCAAAAATAGCTCTCAGAAGCTTCCTGTAATCACTTTCTACAGAAGGACGTCTGGTGCACATTAATGTAAAAGTTTCATGCGATTTAAATTACACCTAAAGTATATCTAAGTATAATGTGTTGTAACAGTTTCACTTAAAACTTACAATGCTTATGTTTCACATAACCATTACCCATAAGATTATTTTTGCATCACAAATGATGAATTCAGAGCAATATATAGGCCTATAGGTATTTCTTTGGTACATGTATACACACACATTATCCTTTCTTTTAAAACTCAGTTACCAGACTAAAACTGCATTATGTTCCACGAGGCTGAATCCATGAAATAGCTTCACCTGCGGGGTGCTGCTGAGGAAATGCAATCAATCTGTTTACACAGGCGATGTCAAATTCTATTCCTCGCTCTGTCTCTGTCCGCAGAGGATGAGATCGATACGGGATGTGGGAGTCTGCAGGAGCTGACGGCTTCCTCAGGGGATTTTTCCAGTGGGAATTACCCCAGCAGTTACGACAATGGCATGAGCTGCAGTTGGCACATCACAGTAGAAGCCAATAAGGTACCGGTTGACACTTAGCTCAGCTCATTAGCCGTTAGCTGCTCATTAGGACAGGCTTAGATTACCTACTGTATGCTTTGGTTTTTCTGAAAGCACTTTGCACATTTGTAGGGCTGTTTTTGTATATTTGTTTTATATTCGATTTTCAAGAATTATTAAAGGGATAGTTGGACTAGAAATAGGCACTTCCTGTTTCTGTGTAGGCTAATTGTTTGTGAAATGTTCAACACTCTTAAAATGAAAGTTTCTTTATTTGGTTCCAAGAACCTTTCCATGGAATCTTTCCATTCCACATAAGTTTATATATATATATATATATATATATATATATATATATATATATATATATATATAGTGGAAAGGTTCTTTAGATTTTTAAAATGTTCCCCATACTAAGAAAAAAAAGGTTATTTTAAGAACTGATCACTGAAAGGTTATTTGGGCAACCAAATACTTGTTATTCAACGGCATAGCTGTGAAAACACCCTTTTGGACCTTTATTTTTTTAAAAGAGTAGCAATTATACTAAATGAGTTTCTACACCAAATTATTTTCAGTGTAATTGGACATAAATGTGTACCCTATTCATGGAAAATGAGCTCTCATGGTTTGTTTTCTTCCTCCAGGTGATCCATCTGTGGTTTGAAGACTTCTCTATAGAAGACTCCAATACATGTGAGGCCGACTTCGTCACTCTCAAGGATGAATTCGGCACAATTGGTGAGTCTTCCGCTGAGGTTGGTCAAAACCATTTTTCTCTTCCCTGCAGAGAGTTAAAAAAACAAATTCACTGTAAGTTAATCACCATTAGCGCAGAAGAGATCTGCCTGCATTTATTCCAGAGGGCATGAGGCAATTAACTTCTTACAGATTGACTGAATGTTACTGGTCACCATTTTTTGACTGTTGAGTTATTGCATATGCTGAGCATGTCCTGCCAAATTTTCAGTTTGAATGAGAGGACAAACACCAAGACAAAAACTGGCCACTCTACCCAAAAGCGCTGTATTATCCTGGGTATTCTAGTTCAGCGGTTCTCAAAGATGGAATATAAATTCAGATAACTATATAATCTTGACTAGTTTTAGCAAAATTATGAGAAAATGTAAGAGAATTTTTTTTTTTTTTTGATGTCAAAGGCTGTGTTCAATAAAAACTGTCTTTTTCTTGCAGGGAAGTACTGTGGCTATTCAACGCCAAAACCCATAGTTGCCTTAGGAAACAGCATTTTTGTGTACTTTAACACCAACGACCGATACACAGAGAAGGGATTCAAAGCCCTGTACCGCGCTGTGGCCCCTGAGACGGCATCAGGTAATAACAATGAGAGATACATAATGACTTAATTACATAACAGTATTATTAACACGATGGAAGAACATTAGAGATTTAACAATGCCCGTCTGCTGCACCTTTCATTTCATCATTTAGTGACTGTATCTTACTCTGCCAGATACTGAGAGGCTGTTATAAGTGTCTCGCTGCAGCTGACCTAGAAAGAGACGCAGCGCGTTAATGTGTGTGTGTGTGTGTGCGCATAACTGGGGTGTATTGGGAGGGGAGAGGAGGGGAGGGGAGGGGGGCTGTCAGAATACCCTTTTGGTGTCTCTCTATGCAGCTAAATCTCTCTCGTTCCCATGCTTCTAGAAATAGTTGGGGCTGGTGGTGTTCTTCAAGGTGACCGTGGGGAGCTGTTGACCCCTGGCTTTCCCGCACAAAACTATGAGAATGGCGCACTCTACCAGGTGATTCGAATGATCGATATGACCTCTACACTGGCTCTTGATTTATCACAAACTGTCTTTTTCCTGTTTGTTCTCTGGAGTCTGTATCTTTGTCCTTTTCCACCCACTATTCTATTGCTGTTCAATATCTGCTGCCTTAAAGGAATAGTTCACCCAAAATAATTCCTTTGTTAATAATTTGTTACACAGAACTTTAATATATTAATCAAAAATGCTTCACACCTTCACAAAATCCACACACCCAACCCAAAATCCACACATTTAACACGCTAAAAATGACATAACATTATTTATAATAAGTTTATTTGATTCACAGCTTATATAGTGTTTTGACCTCGACAACCCAACTGCATTTTACCGCAAACTTGCGACTAACGTTAGTTACTACTAAGGGTTGGGTCGGGACTCCAACATTAACACACTGACAACATTGTATTCAGAATATAAAATATTTTTTGTTCTCGTATGATCTCGTTTTCACGGAGACAGACGTGGTGTGCGCGGAGGGGAGGGGCTGTGTGTGTGTGTGAGAGAGACGCGTGAATGACAGAGAAACGGAGGGAGAGCAGGGAAAGGAAATGCAGCTGAACGAATACGCTGCGTGTTTTAAATAGCGTTAAAAAAATAAATGAATAACAAAGTGCAATATGTGGCGGCCGATGTTGATTCTGTGGCACACCACCACGAATTAGTCTATGTGTGGGAAACACTGAATGAGGTTCATTCTCATGTTACGCATCACGTTTGAGCTTCCACAAGAACCAATGAGGTTCATTCTCGTGTTACGCATCACGTTTGAGCTTCTGCAAGAACCAATAAGGTTCATTCTCGTGTTACGCATCACGTTTGAGCTTCTGCAAGGACCAATGAGGTTCATTCTCGTGTTACGCAGCACGTTTGAGCTTCCGCAAGGACCAATGAGATTGGTTCTCGCTCATCAAGCAGGTTTGGTTGAACTTCTGTTTATGTTCGCTCACGAATGTTTAAATGTGAATAAAAGCCTGAATTAGATCAGTTCATCATTTAAAGTGATTGTGTCTCTTTTAAAATGTAGACTAAACTGTTTGATTTATTTGGATTAGTTTTACGATCTCTTTATGAACTTTTTGAAGCATCTAAATGGTAGTTGAGTCAACTGTCAATGGATGGACAGAAAGCTCTCAGATCATCTAACAGATCTTCTTTTGTGTTCCAAAGATGAACGAAAGTCCTACGGGTTTGGAACGATATGAGAGTGAGTAAATGATGACAGAATTTTCATTTATGGGTGAACTATCCCATTAAGGAGTGGGGACATTAGTGAAATGTCTGCGATATTTTGTGGGAAAAAAAGTTCTCTTATCTTTTGTCTATTGTCAATAGTGTAGAAATCTATGAACAGCTTAAATCGAAATCACTTTCAAACCAAGCAGCTTTCTTTTGGTCAGCACAGTGATTTCAAGTGACCAAAATCAAGTAACCTGATGCAAAATTTTCGTACTCAAGCGATATTCTCGATCGTGTGAATTCCTATTGAAATTAATACATTTTCGCTCGCATGAATTCGCATTCCCAGTTGATATGTAATGATTTCTCTTTGGACTACTTGAGGGAATCCCATGAATACAATTATTTTTTTAAAACATAATGCATCCAGATTTCTTTTTTTTTTTTACTTTGAGGTTGTTAAATGGCCAATCAATCACTGGCCAATAACCTAGCAACCATTCAAAACCACTTAGCAACTCCATAGCAATGTCCCTGCATCTATCCACAACACTGCATAGTGTTTTTCACACACATTTTTTTCATAACTTCTAAAAATATAGTTCCATAATGTTTTTTTGACCAAATTTTATGAATAATGAATCCAGTGACAATCAGATTACACATACAGAGGAAATTTGGAGGAGTATTTGAAGATTGGTTTTGACATGATTGCTGGAAGCTTCCTAACAGTGCGGCTCCATCTGGCAGGATATTTACCCACATTAGCTAATCTACCGCCAGCCTTCAAGCCTTGACTTGAAACTAACTCAAGATGCATGAGAAAGCACAATTTCAATCACAAGCTCTGTCAGGATACCCAAATTGCATTTGGATCAGTCTATGTATTTTGCATTTGCTAAAGTCTGCATATGCAAAAACTAAATGTCAGAAGCAGTTTAATTGCACTGTAACCGAGTTATTCTAAGGTTAGGATTAATGTTAAATTAACTAATTTTTTCATTATGTTGCCCAGTGGATGATACGCGTGCCTGATTTGGAAAAGGTCCGGCTAACATTCACAGCTTTTGACCTTGTCCCAGAATCATGTGGTGACTTTGTGGATGTCTATGATGACGCTTCAGATGGTGCCGCTCAGCTTGGTGAGAACTGACATTTACTGAATCCAAAAAGCATCCCTTTTCTCCACGGTGAACATCTGTGCTCTCGTTTTTATCTGCCAAAAAACATAAATCTCAATTACTGTAGGTCGTTTCTGTGGAAACAAGGTCCCGGCTCCGGTGTTGTCTAGTGGCAGTAGTATGGTGGTTCGTTTCAAGTCTGATTCGAGCGGGACTGCTAAAGGCTTCAGTGCAACCTACACCATAGCAAGTGCCCCACCGATTACAACCACACCAACAACCACCACCAAAACCACAACCACTGGACCAACAACCACTACACCTGTTCACACACCCACACCTGCCCCAGAAGGTATAAGTAAAGTCACAGTATTTTCAAAGAAACTACATCAATTCATCACTTATCTGATCATATTACATATTACAGGGCTGATGATCACTGAACCTCCTGCAGTCTAATGACTTTACTTTCAAATGCTTTTCCACACCTAAAGAAGCATCTTACATCACACAAAAAAAGTTAATTTAAGGAAGCACCCATAATCAGGGAACTATGTAAGAGGGGTAAATTAATATGGCTTGTTGTGACAATCAAGGCGATTAAACTAAACAAATAATACATTTATCTAATTATGGCATTAAAGGTTGACCCGGAAGACAACTGTATTGCATGTTAAGTTTATAAGTAGCTTTAAATGTATTGTATGTAATTTTGTCTTTTATAATATTATTATAATATCATATTTTTATATGTATTAATATTTATATCATATATATATAACATTTTAACATTTTTATACACAATTGTCTAGATTTTTCTTGCTTTAATTAAAATGTATTTATTATTATTTCGCATTGCATTTAAGCAACTACAATATTTTACTAAAAATACGTTAAATGGAAGCAATTAGATTGTATAGATATTTATATTTTTGGTACGTTTGTCATTTTATATTTTTATATTTTAGATATTTCTATTTTATTTCAGTTTTAGTCATTTTAGAACTTTTTTTTTAGTCATTTTAGAACACACACACACACACACACACACACACACACACACACACACACACACACACACACACACACACACACACACACACACATACATATATATATATATGAATAAATGAATTACTAATATTAAGTTTTTCAAAGTCATTAAAACTTTAGATTGAAGACTTATAAGATATTTTGGCAAATCTTGAGACATTGTTGAGGATCTTATCTAAGAAGAAAAAGCCTCAGTTTGCTCTCCATTTAATTTAATTTCTCTCTAGGAAAAACAATTTAGGCATTTAAAGACATAAAGAGATAACAAGCACATTTTGCAGTGCCATCATCAAGCATGACATGCTTTCTACTCTACATGAAGCCAGATGATATTTAAAGATTGCAGGTCCTGATGAATTTCTTTTGAGCATTATTGTTCAGACAATAACACTCGCTCTCTGTTCAGACTCTGGCTGTGGGTCCCCCGGGAAGCTGTTCGGACGTAAAGGTCAGATAAACTCCAAGAACTATCCTCAGGCTTATCCTGCAAACTTGAGCTGCTCTTGGGACATCACAGTGGATGAGGGCTTTCTTGTCAAACTGCATATCACTGATCTGGCCACCGTGGGTGAAGCGGGCCAATGCGGCAAAGATAAACTCACCGTCATCGATAGTCAGCAGTCACTGGGTAAGACACGACTCGAAAAAAGATACAAAGGATACTATAGATTTATGTATTAAATGATGCTTGCAAACTCTGGAACACCTTAGCAACACCCTGGCAACCACCCACAAGACCCAAGCATCATGGCGGCGGGTTTTGCAAGGGCATTTCTTACAGAAAACATAAAAATCTAGTTTGTAATCTATAGTGCGCTCTAAACAATGTTGTCTTCTATTTTTGCAATTGCCCGAATCTGCATTATTTAAACTGGGGTTAAAGAGGGCCTATTATGCTTTTTTTACATTTTCAACTTTCTTTAGTGTATATTTGCTGTTTGAAAAGGGTCTGCTAAGTTACAAAACACAAAGGTACTCCAAAGGTAGTTATTCTCTATATCAGTCCGCACTGTTTCTGAACTCCCTGAAACACATTTTTTTCACACTGGTCCAGCCGACCAATCAGAGCACATTGCGCTTTTCAGAAGGAGGGGCTTCAGGAAGTAAACAGTGCGTTACTGATACAGACTGAGAAGAGAGGTGCTGCAACAATGTCAAATATGTGAAAAATAATGTGTTTTTTGAACATTTAAGCTTGAAAAACTATTCTACTACAGCCCAAAAACAAAATCAAGACTAAAAGGGCGTAATAGGTCCTCTTAAATTTGTGAACAGACTTGTCCTATTTATGTGACACATCTTCCAGTAATTTAATTGGATAAAACGTGTCAAGTCAACATAGCGCTGTGCCAAAACGTGGCCTATCAGGGATGACCTTCGACTCTGTTTTTGGGCCCATATCTAACACTAAATGGCACTGCTGGCGCAAGAGTAGCTGGCGTTCTCATCGCTCTCTCTTATCCCTTACACAAAGGGACTGTAAAAACTGATTATCATCAGTCTCAGCGAGGCATGAGCCAGCAGGCGAGCGCACTATAAATTACGGCTCCTTATTACTGAACATCAAACAGAGCTGTGAGCAGCTGATACGCTTATCTACAGCAGCTTTTCAAGGACTGCACGCCAGATACTGTCAATAAGTCCTGGTGCAGGTTGAGAAAGTGTGAGGGAAAAGACCAAAAGTTTGGGATGTTTGAACTACAAGAAAAGACAAAAAAAGGACAAGTGTTTTTCTGGCTATTTGCAGAGCAGTGAAAGTGTAGAGGAACAGTACACCCACTAAAATGGGTGTAAAAATGTCACTTCATGTCTGTCCAAACCTGTCTGACTTCTGTGGGACAAAAAAACTGAATTGCTCTTAACTGAATTGAATTTATACATAAAACTATATTCCAAAAGATGAAGTCATAAACAGACTTGTTTAAAAAAAACAAAAAACAGATGGAAAGTTAAATTCCAATCACTTTTTATTGTAAATGCATGGAAAAGAGTGACCAGTGCATTCTTAAATAAAAAAATCCATGCAGTAAAAGAAAATTATTGCTAATTGTTTTAGGTCAACTATCAAACATCTGAACACAAGGGCTTTGAAATTCATTAAATGAATAAAAACAAGTTCAGTTTTGGTCCACCAGCAGTCATGGACTGCATGGCTCATTTGTCTTGACATTGTGTCCTTACTTGGCTGTTGCAAGTGTGTATACTGTATGTGTGTGTTCTTCACATCACTTCTTTATCCTGGCTGTCAAGACGAATCGGTGTGTGAGTGTTAGTTCTGCTGACAGTCTGTATTACCGTGAAGATAGGAGTAGTACAAACAGTTTGAATGGAAATTCAAAACAAACCATGTTAACCTGAGCTACACAGTCTATGAAATTCTTAATATTAATAATGAATTTGACTTGTATTGCAGGAATACTGATTAGCACACATGGCGTGAGTTAATTTCTCTCACATAATTAGATGCCATTCAACAAATGAAATAATCATTAACTTCGAATGAAATAATCATTATCTTCAAAATGAAATGGAGATGAAGACTTCCCAAATGCCTTTTTGTACTATTAAAGCTGGAGTGAGTATTTTTTAAATGCATAACAACACAAAAAGTTGCCATTGTTTATTACTGACGAATCAAATCTACTTTAACAACAAAGCTTGCACAGGCCCATCGTTGAGTAAAAAAAGTATAGCTAGCATTATTTTCTATGTACCAATCATAAACTGAACACAACTTACCTTAAGTATGTATGTACAGTCACAGAAACTTGTATTTCTCACGGTGTATTTCATTTTAAGGTTTAAGGAAAATTAAAATATCAAACGGAAAACATGTTAAAAACAGATCGTACTATTCATACAGTTATGGTCTGAAAAGTCATTTCAAGGCAAATGGGAATCGGAATACTGCAGTCAGGAATGAGCTATTATTTAAACAATATTATCATTATTATTATAAAGGTACAGTACCCAAAAATAGCCTGTTTATTTCTAAGAGCCAGGAGGGGGTGAGTCATCTTGTGAAACGAAATGACAACTGTTGATGCTTGTTGATACAAGAAACTTTGACTTTTGATTGTAAGCGGACTTAAGTGCAATTGATGCAAAACCAGTAATTTCAATGTTCTGACTTTTGGCAATAAGATGCATAGTGATGCAGAAACTTTCTCTTTCTCTTCTCTCTCTCTCTCTCTCTCTCTCTCTCTCTCTCTCTCTCTCTCTCTCTCTCTCTCTCTCTCTCTCTCTCTCTCTCTCTCTCTCTCTCTCTCTCTCTCTCTCTCTCTCTCTCTCTCTCTCTCTCTCTCTCTCTCTCTCTCTCTCTCTCTCTCTCTCTCTCTCTCTCTCAGGCACACACTGCGGGTTTGTTCTTCCTCCAGTTCTAATCAGTGTCAGTAACAACATGTCGCTGAGTTTCCAGTCAGATGCTCGGCTAGCCGACCGTGGCTTCTCTGCCACATGGGAAGCTGTGTATCCAGAGGACCTTTCTGGTAAAACCCTTTACAAACTCATAAAGACATCTATCTACTCACACCTACGCACACACACCTCGGATGAATCCTGCTGATGCAGCTGCGAGCGTTAACAGCCAACAGCAACCCTGTGTGTCTTGTGAGATTTTGTATGTGTGTGTGTGTCCCATGGAGATTTTGAAATCCAGGTAATGAGGGTAGAATAACAATGCAGAATAACCATGGGAAAAGAGTGCGGCAGACACAGTCAAATCATTTAATCGTCCAATTTTAGCAATAATTTAATAATATTTTAGAAATCTAATTATATGTTGGAAATCTCATTTCAGAGATCTGTTGCACATCTCCAAACTGGAATAGTGCCGAATCGCTCAAATAAATACTCTGGCTGACACATTGGCAATTGAAAGAGCTATATTTCACAGTAAATATACACATTCCTGGATTTATGAAAAACATTTCCCCCTTCACCAGATGCTACACCCCTAAAAAAGGAGAGGAAACCATCTGTAGTCATGCTGATTGACGCCTACATTAACATGCATTGCAAGTGTTCACAGTTAAAGCTTGTCTCTGACATATTCTACTTAGACTCACAGTCAATCCTGCTTGTAGTTTCCCTCTGCCTGTGCAGCGAACCAGAAATGTACAGAACAAAAAGATGGCCTTATATACAGTATACATTTTATATATTATTATATATACTTATACATTTTATACTGTACATGTATTTTTGCATTTTTAATATAATTTTTCTAAAATACAAAAATGCTGTTGAAGGGGATCTTTTATGAAAGTCTTGATTTTCAAAGTCTTGATTTTGTTTTTGGGCTACTAGAATAGGTTTTCATACTTAAATGTTCATAAACACATTATTTTTCACATATTTGACATTGTTGCAGCACCTCTCTTCCCAGTCTGTTAGTAACGCTTTGTTTAGTTCCTGTCTCTATGAAGCCCCTCCTTCTGAAAAGCACACTGTGCTCTGATTGGTTGGCTGGACCAGTGTGTTGTGATTGGTCTATCACTTCAAACGTTTTTGTGAAATGTCACGCTCCTTACCAAAGCCACGATTTTCAACACTACTAACTAGCTCAACCATTTTTTACACTTGGGCGGTAATTATTTAAATGATAATATTGTGACGTGTATGTTCCCGGAAGAAAACTGCTTTTGGAGTGAATTTATGTGTTGTAACTTTGAAGATCTTTTTCATGCTCAAACAGCAACATTACACACTAAAGAAAGTTGAAAATGTAAAAAAGCATAACATGAGCAAAATCCAGTCATTTCAATAGAATCTGCATGGATCGGGTATTTTGCGCAAGGGCGAAACATTTCCGCATGCATATATCACATCGGGTTCAAGTTTTTCATGCGAAATCACTGATTGATTAACCGAAATCTGATTGGTGTGAAAGCGACTTCTGTGCAAAAGGTACTTCACGCATCACTATTGATAATATGCAATGGACCTTTTTTACTGGCAAAATTTAGCTAACGCGGCCTCACCTTAATAAGGTTTACAAAGAGTTTAAAAAAAATGCAGCCCTGTACTGAGGAAAAACAGCTAAGTTATCCCATTGTCTTTGGGACAAAATATGTTTGTATAAAGTTAAATAATAATAGAATTTTCTAAATTCACCTGCCACTGGCAGGTCTGGGAAAAAGTTAATTTTGGATCATGGTGACATGGACCTGGGGCTAAATCTTGAGATTCCATGTACAAGCTGACTTCTGCTATAACAAGACACAATTTCGTGACATTTTGCTTGGTTGGAACAATTCTACCTTTACCTGTCACATTTTATAGCCGTGAGTCTGTCCGAAGGCACCAACCCGCACTTATGATGTCCTGCAGATATCCAGGGATGTGGAGGTTTCTCACAGGAGGAGACAGGCATCATCAAATCTCAAAACTGGCCCATGAACTATCCAGCAAACAGCATGTGTCTATGGACCATACGCCACCCCAAGGGGAAGACCATTAAATTGACGTTCACTGATTTTGACGTGGAAGAGGCTGGCATTCTTTTCGGCCAGTGCAATGACGACGTGGTTGTCTACGACGGAACACGACCTGGAGCAAAAAAATACGGTGAGCAAGGACAAGGAATGCTTTGCAAGGACGCCTGTTTATGAGACCCTTTAAATCAGTTAAAACTGTGACATATTTATAACCTCCATTCAGTCAAACCAGACATATGTTTGTAATTTACCGTCCACTAAAAGGGTAGGACTTGCATGCTTTTAAGGGCTATAGAAGGCAATACATTCAAATTAATTGACTTTCTTACAGGCCCCTTCTGTGGCTCCAAAACGCCTGCTGTCATCGAAAGCACAACAAATGAACTTGTGATACGTTTCCATGCTGACTTTTTCATTGAGGGAAAAGGTTTCCGTGCTCACTGGACTGCTGATTCTACCTTACCTACCCCTACTGAACCTCCAGTGCCGCCCAACCCATGGGACGACATCACGATAGGTATGAGCAAAAGCATTTCAGATCGAGATTTATTGGCAAGTAAACATCATTTCCAGCTAATATAAATCAATACATAATATAAATCAAGAGCTGATCATTCTAACCAGATATTGCATGTCTGTATTGTCACATAGTAGTTGGACATTCTACCTGGGCTTGCAATCACCAAGAACAGCCTAGCAAACACCCACCAATGCCTTTGCAACCACCAAAACTGCATAGAAAATGCAGGTCATTCCTACAGTTTGGAAGATTTTATGTTTCCATGAAACAATACTGCATCAATTTTCATGCAACATGCATGCTGGAACTAAAAGATCCCATGTACAAGCTGACTTCTGCTATAACATCAAGACATTTTGCTTGGTTGGAACAAATCCACCTTTAACGGTCACATTTTATAGCTGTTACTCTGTCCGAAGGCACCAAACCACACTTATGATGTCCTGCAGATATCCAGGGATGTGGGTATGATTAGTACCTTAGAATAATAATTAACCCCCCCGAATAAACGAATAAAAAAAACGTATTCTCTTTGACATAAAACACAGTATATTGTTATAAATGTTTTTTTAATGTGTAAAACCATTTATTTTATGTCCCAACTCCAGTTCACCTTGTTACATTGGTGCTGCTTGCCCTTTAAAATCATTAGCATATGCCCTAAATCACATGACTTGCTAGAAGTGACATAATTTCTTTGGAGGGAAATTTCTAAGGTTGTGTCCAAAATCGCCTCCTATACCCTTAAAGGAATAGTTCACTTAAAAATGAAAATTCTGTCATCGTTTACTCACCCTCAAGTTGTTCCAAACCTGTATGAGTTTCTTTCTTCTGCTGAACACAAAAGAAGATATTTTGAAGAATGTCAGTAACCAGACAGTTGACGGACCCCATTGACTTCAATAGTATTTTTTTTCCTACTTTGGAAGTCAATGGGGTCCGTCAACTGTCTGGTTTCCCTGGAAACATGGTCAAAATTTTACAAGCACCACTCACATTTTCAATATATTCCTGTGCACTACCAAAATATCCTTTGAAAACTCTGGTCTATTTTTCTGGGTAACTTAGAGCGAAGGTAATTGACAACTGAAATAATTCGGAATGATAGAAATCTCCTCAGATAAAGCCTTCATCTGAATGCACAGACTGGCCTGAGAGCTGTGGGCAGCCCGCGATCCCTCCCGCTGTCAACACTCGCATAGTCAACGGAGAACCTGCCAATCCTCACTCCTGGCCATGGCAAGTGTCCATGCAGGTACGGTTAAGCCTTCGTCCAATCTCACATCCGTCCCCGAAGAGATTTCAGATGTCTTATATGACAGGAAAGTTAATGTTTGTCGATTTATCTTATTAAAGATAAAATTATGTTTATTCAAAGCTAATGAAATGTGAAGTGAAATGAAATAAGATATTACCAGGGTTAGTGTGCTTGAGGTCAGTTATTAGTTCAGCTTGTTGCTGTTATCATCATGATTGTTAGTTATGTTTGCTAAAGGAAGCATCAATATTAATATTGGTCTTACTAAGGACAAGGGATTTGAACAAACCTCTAACCCTAAGTATTAAATATACTGCATAACTCATCCTGCACTGTTTGTATAAATTTTTTTAAAAAAGTACAAATATAATTTTTATTCTCATGCATGTTTACTGAAGGTTTGGCGTGACTCAGAGCCTTCACCTCAGTTGGGTCATACATGTGGTGGAACGCTCATCCATAAGAACTGGGTCCTGACAGCTGCTCACTGCTTCATCAGGTTACAAAAATTATTTAATTCTCTGATATTTATATATAACATATCTATGTATCTATCCATCCATCTATCTATCTTTGAAAGAGACTCTTCTGCTCACCAAGGCTGCATTTATTTGATCAAAAATACAGTAAAAACTGTAATATTGTGAAATATTACTACAATTTTACAACTGTTTTTTATTTGAATATATATTAAAATGTAATTAATTCATGTGATGGGAAAGCTGAATTGAGCATCATTACTCCAGTCTTCAGTGTCACATGATCCTTCAGAAATCATTCTGATATTCATTGTGTGTGTGTGTGTGTGTATTTTTATCAGGTATGCCGATGAGCTGCAGCGCTGGAAAATGTGTTTAGGGAAACACAACCTGACCTTCTCTGAGCCAACCGAGCAGTGCTTTAACGTGCTTGGCATCTATCGCCACGAGGGCTTCCAGTACCCAACTGTGCCAACTGTGGAGTTTGATATCGCCCTGGTGCGACTGGATGGAGAGGTGACACCCACCGACTACATTCATTTCGCCTGTCTGCCTTCAGTTGAGGAGGTCCTGCCCGGGGGCAAAAGATGCTACGCCACCGGCTGGGGAGATGAAACAGGTTAGTTTACTCAGTTTAATCTGTGAATTATAGTAATTCCACTGAATTATAAAGTTTTGTGGTGGTTTTGCTCATTTAAAGCTGCTGTAAGTGGTTTTATTTACAGCGCATAAAATGTATCCTACTTGGCAGCACTTGTTAGTCAATCAAAAAACTTGGAGTTGTTTTGAGTATTGCGTTTTGGGGAGGACTTCCTGTTTGTGGGTAGTTCACGACACGTCAGGAGGTAAAAGGTTGTCAGTTTCAGCAGCTCAGCAGCTGGTTGATGTCTTCACTTTATTTGACATTATTTATGGGAAAAACTCTTTATCCTCTGATAGTCATTAAAAGTGACTGTGTGTTTCAAAGTCATTATAATAAATAAATAAAATAAATACAATCTTATTGTATTTCAAATAAAAATTTAATGCAAAATCATTGTCATTGTTAAATAAAGCTAAAACTATAGATAAAAAAGAAATTATTAATATTTTGAGTACACTTTTATTTTATATTTTCTGTATTTTCTTTATTCTTATGTGCTTTTAATGTACTTTTTATTAGTTTTCTTATTTCATTGATTTCATTTTATGTCAGTTTCATTTAAATTAAAGAATTTTATTTTTAACAGTTTTAGTTTTAGTTAGCAATATCAACACTGGCTGAAATAAAATAAAATATAAATATTAAATTAACTTGGACAATTATGTTTTGTCAGTGATGGATTTTTGGTGGGGTCTTATTTTTCTGTCTGCTACAAGAAGCTAATATTATAGAGTGATCTGTCTCAAGGTGTTTTTACGCTCAGGCGATTGGATACTTTTTCAACATCCCCATCTGAATTTGGATTATAAACATATTTGCCCTGATATATAAAAACAGGCACTAAAAATATACAGATCCTACATATCCAATATATACTCACTGGCCCACATATCTGACAGTCCCGACACCCGATAGTCCCCAAGACTCTGGAGTGATTGCTCCCTCTGCTGTGCAGTCTTGATAATGCATCCTAGAATGCACAATCATATTAGGTTAGATTAGAGTCCTTATTTATCTTCCAGTGACCAGCTACCTCTGCAGTGTGAGACAATAGGTAAAATAACTACTGATACATAATGCCGTCTTGCCCACAGGTAACTCCACTGCTCCTAAAGTCGCTGAGGCATTGAACCAGGTGGCCCTGCCGGTAGTGCCGTACGACACCTGTAAACGCATGGACTACTGGTGGTTCCAGGTCAAGACCTCCATGATCTGCTGCGGCTACACTTTACCTGATGAGCTCAAGTCTGTATGCCAGGTATGGAACGTTTCTGAGATGAAGTACAGTTAACGTGTTGTAATTTTATTAATTGGCCATTTCCAACTCTAATTTGTGCAGATTGTCTTACATATCCAATGTATACTAAACACTCCAAATATACTGTTATTTGTAAGTATGCTACCAAATGAAAGCAGAACAAACAACAAACCAACTAAAAACATTCTACAAAAATGTTTGTTGCTTATGTAACCGGTCCTACCTGACCCACTGCGACTGGGATTGAGAGCATAAGAGGCTGTTGCGCTAACAAGGATGCTAAAGACCGCACTCTCTAGCATCAGTTGCTAGAATGCCTCTTGAGGCCAGGGGAGTGAGGTTTAGACGCACAGCTCTTACAAGCTTACCTCCATTACACTCACCTCCCTAAACCTCACTCCCATCCGGGTCACCGTACCAAATTTAACCAATCCGACCTGATTCGAACCGCTGTCTCTGGATGGGAGGCGGGCATGCTAACAAGGATGCTAAAGACCACAGTCTCTAGCGTCAGTTGCTAGGATGAATCTTGAGGCCAGGGGAGTGAGGTTTAGACGCACAGCTCTTACAAGCTTACCTCCGTTACACTCACCTCCCTAAACCTCACTCCCATCCGGGTCACCGCACCAAATTTAACCAATCCTACCTGATTCAAACCACTGTCTCCGGATGGGAGGTGGGCATGCTAACAAGGATGCTAAAAACCGCAGTTTCTAGCGTCAGTCACTAGTATGCCTCTTGAGGCCATGGGGTGAGGTTTACACACACAGCTCTTTCTAGCTTTCCTCCATTACACTTACCCCCCAAACCTCACTCCCATCTGGGTCACGGCACCAAATTTAACCAATCTTACTTGATTCGAACCGCTGTCTCCCACATGGGAGGCGAGTGCGCTAACAAGGGCGCTAAAGACCGCAGTCTCTAGCGTCAGTCGCTAGAATGCCTCTTGAGGCCAGGGGAGTGAGGTTTAGACGCACAGCTCTTACTAGCTTACCTCCGTTACACTCACCTCCCTAAACCTCACTCCCATCCGGGTCACCGCACCAAATTTAACCAATCCCACCTGGTTCGAACCACTGTCTCCGGATGGGAGGCGGGCATGCTAACAAGGATGCTAAAAACCGCAGTTTCTAGCGTCAGTCACTAGTATGCCTCTTGAGGCCATGGGGTGAGGTTTACACACACAGCTCTTTCTAGCTTTCCTCCATTACACTTACCCCCCCAAACCTCACTCCCATCTGGGTCACGGCACCAAATTTAACCAATCTTACTTGATTCGAACCACTGTCTCCCACATGGGAGGCGAGTGCGCTAACAAGGACGCTAAAGACCGCAGTCTCTAACGTCAGTCGCTAGAATGCCTCTTGAGGCCAGGGGAGTGAGGTTTAGACGCACAGCTCTTACTAGCTTACCTCCGTTACACTCACCTCCCTAAACCTCACTCCCATCTGGGTCACCGCACCAAATTTAACCAATCCCACCTGGTTCGAACCACTGTCTCCGGATGGGAGGCGGGCATGCTAACAAGGATGCTAAAAACCGCAGTTTCTAGCGTCAGTCACTAGTATGCCTCTTGAGGCCATGGGGTGAGGTTTACACACACAGCTCTTTCTAGCTTTCCTCCATTACACTTACCCCCCCAAACCTCACTCCCATCTGGGTCACGGCACCAAATTTAACCAATCTTACTTGATTCGAACCGCTGTCTCCCACATGGGAGGCGAGTGCGCTAACAAGGACGCTAAAGACCGCAGTCTCTAGCGTCAGTCGCTAGCGTGCCTCTTAAGGACAGGGGAGTGAGGTTTACACACACAGTTCTTACTAGCTTGCATCCATTACACTCATAACATTCATTTAATGTGATAGGGTGATTCGGGTGGACCCCTGGTATGCCAAGACAGCCCCTCGGCCCCTTGGGAGGTGCATGGCATCACTAGTTTTGGTCCAATCGGCTGTGTCTTTGATAAGAAGCCCAGCGTCTTCACTCGCTCCTCTGCCTACCTGCCCTGGATTGAGAACATCATTCGCAAAAACATCTATGACCTCATCGGTATGTACGTTAGCATCGCTGGTCGGGAGAATCTTGATTCTTTTGGAATCAGTTGAAGATTTTAGAGTGGATTTTAAAAAGCATTCTCTTTTTCTTAAGGTTCTGGATGTGGCGGACTGAAGGATCTGGTTGGCTCGGAAGGCATGCTGGCATCAATGGATCATCCATATAGTTACAGTAACAGAGCTTCCTGCCAATGGAATATCCGTGTGCCCACAGGGAAAAACGTCTATCTTCACTTTAGCAACTTCTCCCTAGAGGATACCACACTTTGCCTCAATGACAAAGTCACTCTCAGTGATAACATCGGCACTTTAGGTAGCCATATCCCATGTGACATATCCAAATATACTAGTGTGCTCTTAGGTGGGCCGCCGTAGTGTTTAGGGAATGTGTATGAGATATAATATACTGTGTATCCTGCCTTTTTTTCTCAGGCACCCACTGCAGCACATCTCCTCCGAGAGATCTAGTCACGGCTGGTGACACACTGACTATCAGTTTCTCCTCCAATGACAAAATTGTGGACTCAGGGTTCAGTGCCGCATGGAAAGCAGTGGATCCCACTGACATAGAGAGTGAGTGAAAAAACAAAACACTTCTTTACCCTCTGAGAGAATATTGTCATTCCATTGAATACATTTTATGTTAAAGATTTGGGTTATGGTCAGTGGTGTTTACTAAGACAAGCGTCAGTATTACCGTTGATCAAATTTCAATTGAGCAAACCACTAATACCATAGCAACTGTATAACAACCACTCAGAACACCCATGTACAATAATATATTCAAAATAACATCACTTCTTCTCATTTCCAAACTTTGGACCACCTTTTGTCTGTACATCTCCAGCTGCTGTTGGTTGCGGTGGGCTCTTCAGCAGTCAAAAGGGGGATCTCCAATCACCCAACTGGCCCAATGAGTACCCAAGCCAAGCGGTGTGCACCTGGACTATCCACATCCCCTCAGTCACTGGAATCCATATTGTCTTCACTCAGTTTGAACTGCAGGCTGTTAGTTTGCTGGGCCAGTGTGTGGATTATGTGGAGGTCTTTGATGCTGCTGGGTCAACACAAGGTTTGATTATAACCATAGCATAGTTAATCAATATTTTGTTGATTTTATAATCAGCTGCATTTTCCCACTTTCATAATGCATGCTGTTTTTTTTCGTTCAGGCAAATTTTGTGGCTCTATCCCACCATCTTTAACTGTCAATGGGGACAAGGCCACCATCCGCTTCCTCAGTAATGATGCTAACCAGAAAAAGGGTTTCCAAGGACACTGGACCACCAATCCTGCTGTTTTTTCTAAAAAACACATCTAAAGTGGGAAAGAGCGGTTGTGCGACTGACTGTACAAAAAGATTCAACAAGAAATCTGAGCTATTTCTTTACAGACTACCGAAAGCTACAGAAAAAAGAAGCAAGAAACAACTGGAGTCCAGGCACCAAAATGTGGATTTGCAGTTGCCATTTTTGTCAGATATGTTGTAGTTTGGGGTAAAATCATACCCTAGGCTATCTTTTCTATTGCCAAGTCATGAATTAAATATTTACCATATTATATTCTGTGTAACTGTTTTAGTTTGTGTCAGTGTTTATTAAAAACTTCCATTATGATGAGCCTTATTGTGTTCTAGAGGGTGGTTAGATAATGTTGGCTAGCCAATAATTTTTACTTCTGGAACCCAATTGTTGCACTCTGTGAAGACCTCACCAATCTGGCCAATTGGCCAAAACGGTTACCCAAGGTCAGGCCCAAACCCGAGTCTGCCAGAGATGTTGGTTACGTAACAGGCATGGGGAATGAGAGAGGTCAGAGGAACAATGACCTGTTCATCTGAGTTGATTGATTTAGTTGAGCATCTGTTGTCATTTGTTCTAGTTGCTATTCAGTGATTAGTGAGCATCAGAGAATATTAATGAGGCATTTGTTGTGAAGGTAATTAAGATGCAAATGCTGGGTTATACTGTGCCCTTTCACCTTGAAGAAAACCCTTCTGAAATTTCAAGCAGTACTTGGGCTAATAACTATTAATCATGTGTATTTATTTCACTTATGTATTTGAATTGAATATAACATTTCCATCCATTTGTATTACACATTTTAAAAACAAACAAACAATTAAACTTAATGTGGTGCATAATTGTCAGTCACACTTAAATAAAACAGGCAAGATTTCTGCACTCAAAAAAAAAATTCATGGTATAGTTTATTACCATCTATTTGAATCAATTTGGTTTTATTTAAATAATCATATTTTCAAAATGCATTTATTCAGATTTCTGAGAAACGGCATAAATCTGTTAAAAAGTATGAACATGGATAAAGTATAGTTAGCATATTTAGTTCATTAAAATGTATGAGATTGTAACAATTTGGATTTATTGATGATAATCCTGGCTATTGAGTATTTAAAACACATTCAATTTGAGACTTCCGGTTTTGCCATGTAGTGGAGAGACGCGTGGTGTTAGTGCTCCGACTAAAATTTACATTTTTTTCCTCATAACACTACATTTGGGGCTTTTTAGCTATTTTAGTGCGACGGTTGGCATTTGTTAACGTTACCTGATGAGTAAGGGTACGCGAGCTGGTGGTAAAATCAACCCTCAAACCAAGGCGCCTAATTCTGGGCATGAAAGCGGCAAGATGTCGGACGACGCCGCAAGTCCGTTAACGACTGACACACTGGTGAGCGAACTTGATAAACTAAGGAGAAACATGACTGGTGAACTCACCGCGCTGTTGAATTCGTCTTTGGAGTCAATTCACTCATCCATTGCTTCTATTGGGTCTACCCTGGCGACTCAAGCGACTACAATCACTGATATGGAAACTAGCTTATCCGACCACAGCGACAGGATTACACATCTCGAACAGGAGGTCTCTACTCTTCAGTCGAAGTTGGTGTCGGTGACGGAGGAGAATGTCGCTTTAAGAGCTAACGTGGAAGATCTCGTTTCTCGGTCCAAACGGCAGAATATTCGTGTGGTTGGCCTTCCGGAGGATATTGAGGGAAAGGACACCAGACAGTTTATGACAGAATTATTCACCGAGGTCGCGGGCGACGCTCTTCCCTCTCCACCGGAGCTTGATCGCGCCCATCGGAGTTTAAGGCCCAAACCGCGCCCTGGTCAAAATCCTCGTCCGATTATAGTGAGATTTCATCGTTACGTGGAGAAGGAGGCTGTGCTCAAATTCGCGAAATCGTCAAAGGAAATTACTTTCAAGGGACACAGAATCAAGTTCTATGAGGACTTCTGCGTTTCGGTGGCTAACAGGAGAGCTGCGTTCAACAACATCAAGGGCCTGTTGTATAAACGCGGTGTTCGTTTTGGCATGATTTACCCGGCCAGACTTCGCGTGTCTTACAACAACACTGAGCACTATTTTGACTCTCCTGAGGCAGCAGAAAAATTCTACCACCAAAATTTTGCTGAGTAACTTTTGAGGAGCGGCGTTGACAAGGAGATACAGTACATCTCTCTCTCTCTCTCTAATGCCTTAAACTAGATCTTTATTGACATTTTTTTTTTTTTTCCTCTTCATCTCCTTCATGGAGCAATGTGTGTGGGTGCATGTGTATGTATGTATGTCGCCTATGTATATTTATACACATGCACATTTCATTTTACTTAATTTACATTATTATTTTTTTTTTATAATTTTTATTTTTATTTTTCTCTTTTATATTATGTTGGGGGGGGGGGGGGGGAGGTGAGTGCTGGACAGTCATAGATAATCTTTAAATATTCTTCCTTGTGAATTTTACAGTCACTAGTTTCGCTATGTGCACTCGTTCTGCACATTTGCTGAACGGCACCCTGTCCAATCTTTTTCAGGAGTGAATTCTCTTATTAGTGTTAAAATCTTTATGTTTGTTGGAGTCAACTCCACTACACAATCGGTTGTGATAACGTTTTTCTGGCAACTCGCCATGTCCAAGTGGACGAGTATCAGAAGGGATTTTCTTTTATTATTTTTGAATATACTTGTGTTTTTGTTCTGTTCTGGGTATGTTCGGGGGTTATGTTTGATGGAGGATTCTTTTGTCTTACTTGGCATTTATTGTTGTCTCTTACACATGCTAACCTGCTTGAACTTGAAGAAGAAAAAGAAAAAAGCATTGTTGTTTTTTTTTTGTTTTTTTTTACACTCTATTTAGATTAATATGTCCTGCAGTTTTATGAACAAACCTCCTGTTAATTCTAAGGGGGGAGGGGTTGGACACAATATCAGATTCACTACTTGGAATGTACGTGGGCTGGGTGGCCAAATTAAACGCTCCAGAGTTTTTTCCCACCTAAAATCACTGTCCTCTGATATTATGTTTCTCCAGGAGACACATTTGCGTACATGTGATCACACCAGACTTCGTAAACAATGGGTGGGTCAAATATTTCATTCTAGTTTTAATAGCAAATCAAGAGGTACTGCAATTCTGATACATAAAAGAGTCATGTTTCTAGCAGAACAAGTACTTTCAGATCCTGAAGGCCGCTTTGTAATCGTCAGTGGCACTCTTTTTCAAACTCCAGTAGTGTTAGTAAACGTATATGCCCCAAATTGGGATAACCCTACTTTTATGTCTATGCTTTTCTCAAAAATACCAAATCTTGACACTCATCGCCTTATTTTTGGAGGGGACCTTAACTGTGTTATTGATAATAATCTTGATAAATCTGCGACTAAATCATCTTCTCTCTCTGCTATGTCTAGGTCTCTAATTTCGCTGACAAATCAATTAGGCTGTATAGATCCCTGGCGCTTTTTTCATCCCTCTGATAAGGTATTTTCTTTCTTCTCTAGTGTACACCATGTTTACTCTCGGATTGATTATTTCTTCCTTGATAAAGCCCTACTTTCTTCGGTTATTTCTTCAGATTACTCTGCCATTGTTATTTCCGATCATGCCCCGCATATGTTAGATATCTCCTTTTTGCCCGCTTTTAAGAGCCGACCTCAGTGGAAATTTGATGTAGGGCTTCTTGCAAGAACTGACTTTTGTGAATTTTTATCTAAAAATATTGTTTTTTTCATTGAGACGAACAAATCAGAAACCGTGTCTGCTTCTCTTCTATGGGAGACATTCAAAGCGTTTATTCGTGGCCGAATCATTTCCTTTAGTGCTCACTTAGCCAAGACTAGAAAATCTCGGCAACAAGAGCTTGTCCGTTCAATCTTGGAGATAGATAGACAGTATTCAAACGATCCCAAACCTGATCTTAAGTTAAAACGATCAAAGTTACAAACTGAATTTGATTTGCTTTCAATAAACAAAGCAGAATATTTAATTAAAAGAACTAAAGCCACATACTACGAACATGGGGATAGAGCAGGCCGTCTTCTTGCTTCCCAGCTTAAACATCAGTCAGCTTCACGCTATATCGCACAGATTTATGATAACAATTCTAATAAGCTTGTTACTGACCCTCAAAAAATTAACTCTGTCTTTTCCTCCTTTTACTCCAGTCTTTATTCTTCTCAACCTCCTTCTGATCCTTCTTTAATGGAGTCTTTCCTACAAAATTTAAATATACCCACTATTAATACATTAACAGAGGAGACTTTAGATTTACCTCTCAGGCTAGATGAAATCACCACCTGCATTGGTCTCATGCAGTGTAACAAGGCTCCAGGGCCGGATGGCTTCCCCTTAGACTTTTATAAAAAATTCTCAGCTCAGTTAGCCCCCTTATTGTTTGATATGTATGTGGAGTCATTTGAGCAAGGTTTTCTTCCAGCTTCATTAAATCAAGCATCTATCTCCCTTTTATTAAAAAAAAATAAAGACCCAACTTTATGTAGTAGCTATAGACCTATTAGTTTATTGAATGCTGACATAAAAATTCTAGCGAAGGTGCTGGCAAAGCGCATCGATGCATGTCTTCCTGATATTATTTCTGAGGATCAGACCGGCTTTATTAGGGGACGTCAGATGTCATCTAATATCCGGCGATTGCTAAATATACTTTTTAGTCCATCTATGTCTAAGACTTCTGAAATGATAATCTCTCTTGATGCTGAAAAAGCATTTGACCGTGTGGAATGGAATTATTTATTTACTGTATTAGAAAAGTTTGGCTTTGGGCACATTATTATCTCTTGGATTCGACTCCTATATTCGGCTCCCTCTGCAAGTGTTAAAACTAATGCTGATAGTTCGTCATTCTTTCCTCTTTCCCGTGGGACACGGCAGGGTTGCCCTCTGTCCCCTCTGCTCTTCGCTTTAGCTATTGAGCCACTTTCGATCGCCTTAAAAGAATCTTCATCTATACGCGGGATCCAAAGGGGAGGCACAGAACATCGTGTTTCTCTCTATGCTGACGACTTGTTGCTGTATGTACAGGATCCAGTTGGCTGCGCTAACAAGATTATGCACTTGCTCGACACCTTTGGCTCTTTTTCAGGTTACAAATTAAACTTTACCAAAAGTGAATGTTTCCCCATAAATGACGTGGCTAAAAAAATTCAGAAAAGCACTCTACCTTTTAATTTTTCACCTTCAGGGTTTCGTTATTTAGGTGTGAACATTTCACACTCTTTCGGTTCTCTCCTTAAGAATAACTTTACGAATTTGGTTGAGCAAATTAAACTAGACTTAAAGCGTTGGGACAGCCTACCCCTTTCTCTTGTTGGGAGAGTGGAGACCATTAAAATGAATGTTTTGCCGCGACTTTTATTCCTCTTCCAGTCCCTCCCTCTATTTCTACCTAAATCTTTTTTTAAGTGCCTAGATAAAATTATCTCCTCTTTCATCTGGGCTGGTAAAACTCCTAAAGTGAATAAAATTATTCTGCAACGAAATAAACGTGATGGAGGTCTAGCTCTACCAAATTTTCTTTATTATTACTGGTCCGCCAATATTTAGAAGATTTTCTTGTGGTGTAATTCGCCGGAGGTTAACTGGTGTACTCTAGAAGCTGCTACTTGTCTTTCCTCTTCTCTTCCTGCTCTTGTCTTTGCTCCTTTGTCCATGCGTCCTTCCAATTATATTAGAAATCCTATTGTGCTATCGACTTTAAAAATCTGGAAACAATTTCGACAACATTTTCGGTTGGAGTCACTATCTGTTTTAAGTCCTATTTGCAACAATCACTTGTTTTTACCACCAGCTATTGATCACACTTTTAAAAGATGGAAAGATAAGGGTATGGCCTGTTTTTCAGATCTTTTTATTGATAATTATTTTGCCACATTCACCAATCTTATGTCCAAATTTAACCTGCATACTACAGGCTTATTCAGGTATTTCCAACTCCGCAATTTTGTTAAGACTAACTTCCCTAGTTTCCCTCAATTACCAGAAAAGTCTCTGGTTGAGAACTTATTGACAGCCCCTACAGGTGGTAGTCGTATATCCTCCGTCTACACCATGTTACTCTCATCTAATACGTCCTCTCTCTCCTGCCTAAAGATGACTTGGGAAAATGAGCTGCAAATTAAGTTTTCGGAAGAGCTATGGTCTGAGGCCCTTGCTAGAGTTCATTCTACTTCTGTATGTGCTCGGCTAAGTCTGATTCAGCTAAAAGTCTTTCATCGAATTCATCTTACCAAAGCTAAACTTCATAAATTGTTTCCAGAAACAGAGGACTCCTGTATCAGATGCTCATTTTCTCCTGCCGATCACACCCATACTTTCTTTAGCTGCCCAAAACTGGCTTCTTATTGGTCTTCTTTTTTTGACTTCATGTCTAGGGCTCTGCACATTTCTCTATCTCCATGTCCCCTAGTCGCCATCTTTGGTGTATCTCAATTGTCATCCATTACGAGACAGAAAGCAGATGTTATCGCGTTTGCTTCTCTTATTGCTAGAAGGTGCATCTTGTTGCATTGGAAGTGTCCAACCCCCCCTCCAACTACCTCTTGGTTAAAGGATCTGATGTCATTCCTTTCACTTGAAAAATTGAAATATTCGACTCGGGGCTCAACTGATAAATTTTATAAAACTTGGAACCCTATTTTTAATCTTTACGACTCTGTATCCTCTCTAGATTCTGACTTAGTTATATAATGGTTGAGCAAGTGTTTTATTTTTATTTATTTATTTATTTATTTATTTTTATTTTTTTTATTATATATATATATATATATATATATATATATATTTTTTTTTTTTTTCATCTAGGCATGTTTTTCATACAACTGATAACACAATTACTGTTTTTTTTTTTGTTTTTTTTTAAGTATTAGTATAATTGGTTGTAGAGACTACCGATTATTTTCTAATCCTCCTGGGTGGGTGGGGGGAGGGGTTGGGTTGGTGGTTACTCTGTTGTTTGTGTGATTCTTTTTTTTTTTCCTTTTAAGGAATGTGTAAAAAGAAAAAAAGTGCAGACAATGTTTTTTCTTTTATGCTCGTCTCTTTAATGATTTAATGTAAACTCTTGTCTGTATAATAAAAATTGTTGTAAAAAAAAAAAAAAACACATTCAATTTATTAGTGCTATTACAGAAATCTTACCTTTTTGATTAATGTAGAACAATATGCATTACATATACGTTTATTAGTTGGTTTATGTTAGTATAATCCAAATGGATGGACATTTTGTATGCAATTCAGTTACATAAATCTTAAATTTAGGTCTAAATATTTTTCGAGTGTGGTAATGTATTATTTTCAATGGACCTCCTCGAATCAACCTGCAGGGAATGACGCTTGAGCACATGCATGAAAAGCTTTTGTATGAACAAACTTTGTAATGTCCTTCAGGTGTGCTAATGCTTAACTGGAAATGTAATTTTAAATTCTGATATTTTACTTCCTTCTAGTCGTTCCTGCTCCTGATTTCACACTCTAAACAATCTCTTATTTTACCCATGGGGCAGTCGAGGCCTAATGGTTAGAGAGTCAGACTAACATGAAAGTTGCAGGTTCGATTCTCAATACTGGCGGGAAATGGCACTTTACTATCCCATGAGGCCACGGGAGAGGATTTGTGAATGCAGTGAAGCAACACAATTGATGCTGGTAGGTCACATCATAATGACAACATGACGAATGTAGTACAACCATATTACATTCATACTACACACACTTATAATATATAACATACTTTTTTAGCAGTTGCAAAGTAATTATTTATTCAAAATAAGTAGCCTACCTACTCAAGAGTATGCGATTCCGGACGCAGCCATGGTGTAGTAAGGATAAAAAGTAAACTCTGAGTAAACAAACTCACCCCTAGCTCATTGTGTCCATCACAATCGCGAACATAAATGGACAACTTTATAGGTGATTTTCTCAATGTTTCGATTTTTCTGCACCCTCAGATTCCAGATTTTCAAATAGTTGTATCTCGACCAAATATTGTTCTATCCTAACAAACCATACATCAATGGAAAGCTTATTTAGTCATTTATTTATTTATTTATTTATCTCAATTAAAAAAAAAAAAAAAATGTTACCCATGTGACTGGTTTTGTAGTCCAGGGTCACATATGCCTAAATGATTGAAATCAGCATTTTAGTCAAATATAAATTTTGAAATGGATGAGAATTAAACCGGTTAGTGAAGGAAAAGCAGCCAACAAGTGTCCAGGATACATGTGAATAGTTTAACAACATCCCAGGATGCACCTCATGAAGTTGGTTGAGAGAATAAACAAGGTTCTAAACTGGAATCATTAGACAAAGGGTGGTGACCTTAATGTATCCAAAAAATATACATTTAACATGTTTTGGCCTCTAATTCCCACACATCCATTAGTGAAGCTTTTGAAGACTGGCAATCCTTGTTGCACACAAACTCTCTTTTTTTTTTTTATTCAGCCCAAAACCCTGTGCATACAAATTTGCCCATCTTGAATTTCTCACTTAAAGGACAAGTTCGGTATTTTACACATAAAGCCCTGTTTACAGATCGTTTCTGATGAAATAGAACGGTTAAGATTAAACTTTTGACAGATGCTGCTGTCGCGAGAATTTTAGGTTTATTTCGCTTTCCCCTCCCCCCTCAAGAATGGTAGTCTATGTGCACTGGAACAATCCTTCCTAAAACGCATTAAACTTTCATTTAAAAAGAGATGAAACTCACCGAGTGGTCAGGGGTGTTCACTGATATGCTCATACCAAAATCGCTGCAAAAGATGCTTTCCAACAGGTTTTATCATAGTTTTTGTCCAACTCCATTGACTTGCATTGAATGTGCTGTGTGAGGTACGGTATTACTCCGCCGCTTCTTCTTCTGCTTCTTCTGTGTATTCAGTGAAATGCCAGTGGTTTGCTTGCAATTGGCAAATGTGCATTATCGCCACCAACTGGGCTGGAGTGTTTATTATTCAAGCTCTCAACGGAAGAATCTACGGGTGTGAGACGTTTGGAAAAATAGATCCACAGTTTTACAACGAATGGTAAAACACCTGTTGGAAAGCATCTTTTGCAGCGATTTTTGTATGAGCATATCAGTGAACACCCCTGACCACTCGGTGAGTTTCATCTCTTTTTAAATGAAAGTTTAATGCGTTTTAGGAAGGATTGTTCCAGTGCACATAGACTACCATTCTTGAGGGGGGGTGGGAAGCGAAATAAACCTAAAATTCTCGCGACAGCAGCATCTGTCAAAAGTTTAATCTTAACCGTTCTATTTCATCAGAAACGATCTGTAAACAGGGCTTTATGTGTAAAATACCGAACTTGTCCTTTAAGTGAATGACAAAATTCTAAAATATCAAAACACAAACACATGCAAAGAAAGACAAGTTTAAGTTAAATTAAGTTATTCTTTCAAATGTGTACAACAGACAACAAAGACCCCTCATTCCAACACAGAAAAGTTGTGAATTGGTCTTTGATGCAGCTTCCGTTCATTTGCCCCATGTGGAGAGACTTTCAAAGGTTTGGGCCAACTGGTCATGTGACTCACAACACCAGCCAATTGGAGCACAGGGCTCAGATTTCATCTGGTGTGGAGAGGAGTCACTAAACTCCACTGAGCTTTTAGGAAAGGGAGGCTGACTCCTCTGCGTAGCCTCTGAAGTTTTCCGATACATTTAGTCTGTCCAAAGATGGACTAAACAACACATTATGAGCTGTGGACTTTGTTATGGGATGTTAAGGAGGCCACTGTAAGAAAGCAGAAGGATTTTGGGGAATTAATACTGTTTCACCACAGGCTCTTCCTGGAAGAAGAGGGAGATGGGGGCTGGAGCAATAACCATCTGTGTAAGTACAAAAAAAACATGCTGGTCAACTCCATATAAGGCAGCCAGTTTGAAAGAGTGTGTTTGTGTTTACACATTGAGGAGTTTCTGCATACATCAGTGTGAGTTAGTGCTGGCTGTGATCCTGGGCTTATTAAACTGGGTGAAAGCCGCTAGACTGAGGTCATTTCTTCCCATCTGCTCACAATGTCTCCTGGAAATGAAAACATCTGTCAACTTCAGTGAACTTTTATATATAAATCAGCATTACTTTGGTGCATTGAGAACAACATCCAAAATGTGTACCTTTAGGGGTACAACAGCTTGTTACTGGGAACTGGGTACAACTTTTTACCTTGTTTACACCTAAAAGGTCCACAGTTGTGACTATAAGGGTACATATTACTACTCTGAAGTGCTCATATGTACCTTTAGGGGTAGATAAGGCACAAAGTTGTCCTTTTAAAGGAACTGCCACGTTGACAAGCTGTTGAACTTCTGAAGGAACAGTTTTGCACATTTGTTCTGGCAGTGTTGTAAACTATATGCTAGCTTCTACCATATATAAGAGCAGGGATGTTCTGCAGCTGTTGTTAGCGTTCATTGCTACAACCAGTCGTCCTCAGGAGGACCACACACAGCATATGTGCACGCATGCGTGTGAGATATGAATGAACATGCTGAGACTCGCTTCTCACCTAACAGAGTTTGTGATACTGAACCAGTTTAGTTTTTGAGCTAGCTTAACTATTCAGTTAGACATAGACAAGGTTAGACATGTTATGTTGAAGTAACTCATGTGATATGAGGGGCTTACTGAGGTGTATTTATCAGACTGTGGGGGAGGGTTTGAAGATCCATTGGCCTCCCCTAAGAGTCAAAGCAGGGGGCTCATTAAGTAATAAGGACATTGTCTAAACCTGTAATGGAAACTTGCAGCACAGACTTCTTTTATTTCTCTCATTGACTGTGAATAGCATGACTGTATGTTAACACATGGTGGCCCTTTCACATACAGTATGAAGTGTTGTGAGGGTTAGGGGTGACTTATGGACATCTGTTCTTGTTGGTCTCTCATGAGTAGCTCAGACGAGCTTATGTTCTTAACGCCAAATTCAGGGACTTTAGGAAGCATACTGAGATATAGGGCTTCCACGCTAATTAGATTAAATATGTACTGTTCAATATATATATATATACACAAAAAAAAAAAATCATGTATACACACACACACACACAAGTTGTGTTTTCATGTTTTATTGCGACTTTCCATAGATGATTTTTATACTGTACTGTATATTTTACTATATTACTATTTTGCTGTTTTATATATATATATATATATATATATATATATATATAGTCCCCTCTGATTCTGCTCCTGAAAGATACATGCACTTATACTGTATAAGGTCCTTCTACTGTTGAAACAGAAGTAATTGGTATTTGAGCTGATTATTCATTTGAGCATAAGATAAACACGTGTGTTCACAATGGAGCGTGGGTCACGCTTTGCTGAAAAAGGACATTTGGTCCAGAACACCCAATTAGAAGATGCTCACGATAGGCTGAAGAGCACAGAACGAGCGGCAACCTTCTCCTTTATTGAAGGACTGCTGATAACCTCTGAATACAATAAATTCTGTTGCTCTTTTATTCAGGATGCATTGTATCTGTATGTTTGTGACTCAAAGAATGCTTTTTGTTAAGTCAGTGTCTGTAAACTCTCTTCCATGATGCAACTGGATACTTCATAATTGCATTTTAAAAGTTGATGCAGAAAGATTATATTTACACATAGCCCTGCTGAAAAATATCTTATCTTAAAATGGTTTGCTGGTCTTCAGATGATCTAGCATGGTCTCCTGTCTTTGGCTTAAGAGTGCTTTTTTCACAGCAATATAAGCAACCCTTGAAGACCATGGTAACAATAATTTCTGCCACTGTACATAACTTGCTATTAGCCACCATATCACTTGTCAATAGATGTTGTGGTAACCATCAAAATGTGAATGCCTTTTAAATGATTAAGACAGTAGATATTAAGTTTATTAATATATATTATAGATTATATAATATTATAGATAATATTATATAATATTATTATTATAATATTATAGATATTAATTGTATATTAAACACCCGCACGCGCGCACACACACATAATATAAATATATATTTCATACAATATAAATACAAAATCTAAATTATATAGATAAATATAAATAAGTTACAATTCTCTCTCTCTCTCTCTATATATATATAATATATATATATAAATATTTGTAATATAAATACATTTAAATTTCTCTCTCTCTCTCCATATATATATAATTGTTTTATATTTATTTATACAATTTTGATTAATAGTATTATAATAAATATGTATGTGTGTATATATACTTATTTATTTATTTATATTATATATATATATATATATATAAATAAGTTAAAATATAATTTTAATATAAATATTTAGAATATATATAAATTAAAATTCTTTATACGTAATTTTCTATATACATACTATCTATCTATCTATCTATCTATCTATCTATCTATCTATCTATCTATCTATCTATCTATATATATATATATATATATATATATATATATATATATATATATATATAGGTTTATTACTGTACCTAATAAATGTTTTGACCTTTTATTGTCTCACCAAACTTCCTGAATTCATAACATTCAAAGTGTTCCTCCTCTAGAGCATAACAACCCGTTCTCTGGCCACAGCTGAGTTTGATATATTGTCAGCTGTCAGCTTGAGTCTGTGTGTTTCCTCTCACCTGGTAACAGGTGCATGGCAACCCCTGCTTACGTAGACACACACACACACACACACTGACCTACCTTCCTCCTGTTTCCTGCCAGTGACAGATCCATCCAGCTACACTGGCAGTGGGAAGTCTCGGGTATAAAGGCTGATATATGGACTGTAGGGGTCTTAATGATGCAGACAGTCAGAACGGTGGATGTGGTTGACTGCTCCTCTCTCTTCTGTTTTTCAAAGCACAACAAGGCAGCGGTTCATATTAAGGAGGATGTAAAGTGGATGGTGCAGTTGCCCATGCTTAAACCCTCTCCGGCCACCGGCGCTGGGGAAAAGAAGATCTTCGGTGTGTCCCTGGTGAAGTTGAGCGAACTGGGACTTGTCAAGGACGGAGTTCCTGTGGTGGTCCGGTGTATGGTGGAGTACCTGGAAAAGCATGGTAAGTGTCATGGTTTTCTAAGGTGTTGGTGTAAAGAAATCTGATCTGGGGACAATGATAAAGAATTAAAAGTAACCTGAGTTTTTCTTTGGTGAGCAATTATAATGCTTTAAGCAACTAATAACATGTCATAATCTAGCCTGCATTCTTACAAAGAAATAATCAGGTGTCTGATATAGGCCTAAGCGTTACTTGGCATTTTATAATATATTATATATGTACTTTATAATTGTTTTCAGAGGTGCAACGGGTTCTTCTTAAGTAACAAACAGCAGAATACTTTATTTTGCACTCTTAAATTTAATGGGAATGATTCCAAGCATTGCATTATAGATTATATTAAAATTTATTATATTATATACACAGTTTTTAAGACACAAGTTTTAAAAAAACGGTATGTTTTCTTTTATATTAGACATTTTTATATTTTTCTCTTGCTACATAAAATGGGTTGTTAACATACATTTTTTAATCATCAATTCATATTACATGATCAAAGGTTAATTTAGATGTCTACATTTTAGGCCAACAAAGGGTCTTTTTCAAGACTTTTGTTTTTGTTTTATAGTTGCCATATAGGCTACTGTGGTGGCATGCATTTTTAAAGGTACAAATATTTTACATAGTCATGATATCTCAATTGATTTGAGGTCATAGAAAATGTTTACGTTTTTTTAATGTTATTCAAAATAATTTAGAATAAGTTCAAAGTGTGAGACATATTTTAAAGGTGCACTATATTACCTTTTTTGCTCAAAATTAACAAAATAACATCATCAATCCTTCTTCTACAATGTGTTTTTGTGTTACCTTTATTCACAATGGTAAGCCTATTATGTTTACATTTTAGACCCGATGGGATGGTTTTCGCGGGAAATTGCGTACATACTCGCCGTAAATAGAGAAAAATAGCTCCGGTTGGTTAGTTAGTTGTCGCAACCACCTGGAAAGGTTGAGATAGAACAGCTAAATCTAGAACCTCCGGGGAATCAGCCGTTAAAAAAAACAAAAACAAAAAAACCGCCAAACAGAGGTGAGTCTGCTGGCAAAAAGCGAACGCGACAGAACGCGTTATAAAACCAGATTAAACACTGGCTTGGCTTTTCGGAGATGGCGAGAACTGATGGATTTGAAATGTTGCAAAAGCAACACGGAGATGAAGGCGTTATTATAACTCAACATGTGAGTCAGGTATTTTATTGAACAGATAAATTGCCATGTAGCTCTAACAGACTGCATTGTAAAGCGTTATCTATTGAAAAGGGTCATTTTCATCCGCACAGTCAGCCACTGCTAAATGTATGCAGTTTTATTTTCTTTAACCGCTAGAGGGCCAAAAGTTAGTGTACTTTAAAGGAACACGCCGACTTTTTGGGACTTTGGCTTATTCACCATATCCCCCAGAGTTAGATAAGTCCATACATACCCTTTTCATCTCCGTGCGTGCCGTAACTCTGTCCGACGCACCCAGCGCTAGCCTAGCTTAGCACAAAGACTGGAGGTAAACGGCTCCAGCTAGCATACTGCTCCCAGTAAGTGACAAAATAACGCCAACATTTTCCTATTTACATGTTGTGATTTGTATAGTCACAGCGTGTACAAATAACAAGGTCACATGAGACACAGCCATCTTCTAACCGTTACTGGGAACTATATTCTCAGAAGGCGAAGCACTGCTAGTGATTTACTCCAACTCAGAGCGAACTCTCTGCTCCTCACCACGGGGCTTCTCAGGTGCTGCGAGCAAATCACTCCGCCCAAGTAGCAGTGCTTCGCCTTCTGAGAATAGGTCCCAGGGTATGTATGGATTTATCTAACTCTGGGGGATAGGGTGAAAAAGCTAAAGTCCCCAAAAGTCGGCGTGTTCCTTTAAAAACATTTTTGTGCTATTTTTTTGTGGGTATAATTAGTGCACTTTTGGCCATGTTGGCTGCAGTGAATGTGAACTGGCAAGGAGTCTATTTTTTCTTCCTGCCAGTACTTCACATGTTGTCTAAGAACATAAAGTCACAGCTTTTACTGCTTAAGTGGACAGCTTCAATCCTTTAGCCAACAAGACCGCTGTGACAATGAGGTAATTGGGTACCGGATCAAGGTCAACCCAAATGAAAAAGCAATGACATGTAAATTCAAAGTAACAACATCTGATTTTTTAACCTATTATATAATCACTTTTGGAAAACGAATAACATTATTATAAATAATATTTTCGTGATAGTTCAGAGTGCCTTTTGTATTATTTATTTGAAAACAAAAGTTAACGAGCACATTTTTACAAATGTATGATGCAAATGCAAGTATGATTTATGACATATCAAAAACATGACAAAACTGCAAGGTTGAAATAGAGAACAACTGTTATATTTAATAACACTTCAAATATGTATGATAAAAATGTATCATGTTATTCAATTAAAATCAAATGGATAACTGAGTGGGCAACATAAACTAGTGCCAGACCAATGAATCTGAATAATCTGAATTTTCTCGCTTCTTATTAACACTCCATTGCTTGAATTAGAATTTTATCCATTAACCAAATACATTTTCATTACTAAAAGATTAAAATTCGTTCGTATTATATTTGTGTCATACTGTAACAATCAAACTGGTTATAAACCTGAAGCCTAGAAGCTGCTGTGTTGCTTGTTCTCCACCTGGTGGTGCTGTGCCCTTTCAGATCAACTAATCACTGCACTGGGCCTTTGAGAAAACATGGTATGTTACTGTGACTCTACAAGTGTTTTACTTGAACTTGAACTCTTCCCGTATTTATCAATATTAGCTCTGCTTTTGAGCTAAGAGTGGCACACTTTTGTTTATTACTTGTTGTTGAAACCTTAAAATGTAAGTTTTAACAAAACATAACTTTGCGTCTGTCTTATGATGCCACAATCTGTCAGGTCTTCGTCAGGAGGGTCTGTTCAGAGTGAACGGCAGCGTTCGGACAGTGGATAACCTGCGGCAGAGGTTTGATGGTGGAGAAGAGGTGGATCTTCATCAGGAAGCAGACACTTTTGCTGTCGCCAGTTTACTGAAGCAGTTTTTGAGGGATCTACCTGAAGGTCTCATCCATCCCTCCATCCACAATCCTCTCATTCAGCTGCACCAGGGTGAGTCACCTGTAGTCTTCATTCATGGGTGGTGTGGTATAGTGCAATATTGTAGGTTGTAGAAGAAAAAAAAACGGTGTAGAAACAACTTTCACTAAAAAATTGCTGGCAAACAATTTCAAAGAAATGGAAAGTAAAATTATGAATTAAACGTAGGAAAAACTGAAACGGCGTTGCTAATTCAATATTCTATTATTTAAACAAATATAGGAAGAAAATTATATTTCAATGATTTTGGTTTCGCTCGCAGAACTTTTGTGTTCGATCTCAAAACGTTGGAAATAGTGGTGTCAAATCGATTAATCGCATCTAACATAAAAGCTTGTAAATATATACACTATGTATATACACTATGTGTATATATATATATATATATATATATATATACACATATATATATATATATATATATATATATATATATATATTTATATATACACACATATATATATATATATATATATATATATATATATATATATATATATATACATACACACACATTCAACTTTTATGTTAGATGTGATTAATCGCAATTAATCGATTTGACAGCACTAAGTGGAACATGAGATGGGAGGATAAGCAAAACATTACTTTAATCGATAAATCTAACGTATTACTTTAGTGGATGAATGCAAAAGGATTAAAATATAATTTACCCTCCCATTTCATATTTTTTAAATGCATATCAAAGTATTTGACCATGTCCCTTTAGGCCGGGGCTTCATATATTAAACCCCACACATTAGGAAATAATTAAATTCTCACCATTGTACATCCTCATCCCATGTAAGTTTTTGATATGTTTATGTGTTATACAATATTATTTACATATATCAAATTGATTTAATTCATAATAGCAAAGTAGGTCAGCGGTTTAGTGCCGGTCATAACTGTTAGCTGTTTATCGACTGAAATGATTTGGCTGAAGGTTATGCTTCTATCTTAAGCACATGAGTCATCTTCAGGCCCGTGACTGAGCAGAGCGGTCTTCTTCTGTAGTAGAAGTTTAATCTAAACTGTATAATAGTAAGTGCTCTAAATCTCGCTTTATGTCTTTTCACACTGTTTGAAGAGCTCTAGGAGGGATTTTGGCTTCTGACTGGTGTAAAAGATTAGACAGAGCTTTAGTAAACAGCATTGTTTTACTGGCTCGCATCCAGTGGATCCATTAAAATCATAAACATTTTTTTTTTGAATTTGCAACTGTCTCATCCTTCACCGACCTCTACGACATACAGAGAGGAGACTTTGCTTAATTAATGTGGTCTTGTGTCAGAGATCAGCAGTGCACTGATACTGTAAACGCCTCAGTTTCATATTAAAGATAGCAAAAAAAGGAATTATGTGAACTGTCTTTTTGACAGACTTGTTTGCTGCAGTTTTTTTCTCTCTCCCTCTCTGTTGGTGTCCCAATCTCCCTCTTTTTGTGGCATGTGTGTGAGACACTATATATCCTGCGCAGATGGTGCATTTTGGGTGCCAGAAAACAAGGATTAATAAAGACATATTTGTTTTGGAAATGTTATGTATTCACGCAGAGACAGTGGAGTTACACACATGAAATCTTGGATTTGATTTCAGACCGAGAACATTAAAAAAAATTAATCATTTGTTATAAATATTCATTTATTAATTATTTTTTTTTCAATTTGTTTATATTTTACCCCCCAAAATCTAACATTTTAACAGTTTTTAATATATTGAGATATTTGTGCAAATGAAATGTTAAATTATTGCTGAATATTATTGCTAAAAGCTTTTGCCCCTTGTTCTAAATCACCCCCATACCCTCATTCACTATTCCCTACATCACTCCACTAATACAGTCCACTTGAAGGAGTGAATGAAAGCGAGTGAGTGAATTCGGACACTGAGTGCCGGAAGGGCTGCTGCTTTAGCATAGTTTCTGCTTAACGTTTAATAATTAAAAACTTAGCAAACTGGCAGCTCCAGTAAATGAAAAATTAAAAGATTCATCCTGAACTCTGTCATGGAAACTAGCATGTATAAACTTTAATTAAACACTTTAATAACCAAGTAAAAAGGAATTATTTATACCTGTATGATATTACGCTGTACCCACATTGGACCAGCGGTTTTTGAAGATGGATGGATGGATGAATGATTCATCTGCGGGCGCCATCATCACACTCGTTATTGCGGTGCATCGTGGGATTGAATGAGTATATACCCACTATGGTTTTGGACACCACTACAAATGGCTGTTCCCTCAAATAGTGCCCTAAGCTCATAGTGAGGTTCTGTTTAGTGGTCATGAAGCAGTCACACTTCAGCAATTTTGTCCATCTGTCTCCTTTAGCATGACGTGGTCCTTTCTCTTCCTGTCACCCTTCCCCTACTTCTTACAGAGCAGTTTTGAGTCAGCTTTTTCACTTCCACATTTACTATTCACCTTAAAAGCACCACAAATAATACTTCCTGTTTTCCAGCTTTTTCCCAACCACTGTTCCGGAGCTCTGTTTCTATTTGAAAATCAGCTAAAATTAAACATGTATTACATTTGCAATATTATTCTTTACAATATATGCTCAGAAGATTCAGATTTTAGTTTTACTGGACACATCTTTTTTATCTGAATTATATTAATATCTTCCTTTTTAAAATATTAAACCCTTCATTATATTTGTGTTGTTCTGTCAGAATCGGATGAGGATTACTTCTGTAAGGACCTGTGTGAGCTCCTACATCAGCTGCCAGATATCCACTACAGTCTCCTGCATTACCTATGTCACTTCCTGTCCCAGGTGGAACAGGAGCACGCTCATAACCGCATGACCGCGACCAACCTGGCCACAGTGTTTGGGCCCAACGTCTTCCAGTAAGTCACAGTCACACAGTGCAACACAAGCAAACCAGTGAAATATTTTACTGTCATCAATTATATCAACTGATCAAGTCAAATTTTTAACTTTACATTTAAGTTCACTTTTACTGCAATTTATTTTTGTGGCACAAGTTAAATTCTGAAAGCTGTAAATGCTTTTCCCTGAAATAATCAGAATAATTTTAGCTCTTTGTGCATGTATCCGCAAGCTATGTGAATCATGTCTCGCCTGCCCAATGTCATTAGCTGCATGTTATGTAATATGGGTGTCATGTTCTCAGTTTTGCTTCTCATTGGCTGTATTGTGGAGTGATCAGCACTTACACTTCACACAAACCTTGACCAACCCCACATACCAGTGCATAGTTTAAATGCTCTGCTGTGATGAATGATTTTGCTCACATATATATTAGGGCTGTCAAAATGAATGTGTTAACACATGCAATAAAAATATTTAATGCAATTAGCATAGCATCCGTTTTTTCCTGGCATCCTTTGGCTAATGTTTCATTATATGATGACACTAACATTCATTCAAGTGCTATTAAACTATTCAAGCACGATTAGACACAAAAAAGAACTGTCAAGCGGCTCTCTTGTGACCAAACACCCAAAACACGCGAAGAAAGCCGCTACTAACAGCGCGCCAGTGCCGCATTGAGTTATCTTTCGTGCGTGAATGGACAAAAACACACAAAATTATGTTGAAAAGCCCGTTATTGGCGAGTATCCTCGTAAGCATGAAACAAGACCTTGTAAGTCTTAAATGGATGTAAAGAGTTGTGAGAAAATAGGACGTGTGTCAGATCCGCGTCATGATCGTCAGGTCTTAAAGTGACAGCGGCCTAATAAACCCGCTGTCATTAAGGATAATCAAAGAACAAAAGAAAAAGACATCACTCACTGCACTTGACTGATTAACTGAATAAGGATTAATCTATATTCAATTTATAACTTATGCAGTAAAGACTGCACAGATACAGAAATTATTCAAGAAATTATTCAATATCTCTATATTTACCCGTTAATCCTACCTGAAAATCTTAAAGTTTTGTTTACATGGTTATATGGGTCAAAAACAATGAAAACTTTTTTTTGTGCATTTTAGCTGAGCAGGTAAAAATCTAAACCGGTCTGACTGGGCCAGTAGAAAAAACAACTCTTAGTGTTGAGCCCTGACAGGTTTATGTGAAGATTGTTTTAAGTTCACTTAAATTAAAAGTCGTTATTGTTTAAGCCCATTACATGATAAAAATGATAGCTTTCAATTAAACTGTGATGTTGAATGGCTATAATAAATCCACGTAATAGAGACATCAGGATCATTGATACAGGCCTTCATTCATAGTGCTTAGTAAAAAGACGCCATTAAACAAATATTTAAAATATATAGTCTTTTATTGTTTCTACATTATTTTGGAGATTCAATGTCAAAGTATTACAATCTAAAAATATATGAAAAACTTTTATATATACAGTTGTGGTCAGAATTAATGGCACCCCTGGTAAATATTATCAAAAATGGCCGTAAAAAATAAATCTGCATTGTTTATCCTTTTGATCTTTCATTTGATCATCAAAATTCTAACCTTTCATTGAATTAAAAGAATTGAAAGTGGGGGGTGAATCACATTATGAAATAAATGCTTTTCTCCAAAACACTGTTTTTTTTTTTTTTTTACCAATTGACAACACTAATATTTTCTATATATATATATATATATATATATATATATTACTATAAATGTATGCATGTGTGTGTGTGTATAAAGAAATAGTGTATAAAGAAATATAGCAGCCCATTTTTGCAACATAATTATGATTTACCAAAGCATGATTTTTTTCTTATGATAAAGTTGAAATTATAACAAAAAAATCACTTATGTCATAATTATGACTGGCTTTACATGACTTTCACACCAAACCATGATTATTTTTTTCCTAATGTGATGGGAACATTCCTATAAATTTTAACCTAAAATCTTGATGTAATTATCATTGTATCCGTAATAAAGCACGTGTTATGCAAATCTTATGTCTAGCTATATCCTGGCTTTCGACTCCAACAGAGGGGGCCAAAGTCCAGGTGGAATTCTTTATTCAATGTCAGCGCTAACACAAATAGCACTTACATACTTTCTATGGTCATAAATTCTTTGGTTGTTATTTTCAGCCACAGAAACATTTAGGCTGATTATTCACAAGTGAATTGCTCTGACAAATAACAGCCCAAGATTATTTGAGTTCCCATCTGCCCCTACAACGCAAAGCATACAGATATTCAAACTATGTATTCAGTTTCAAGCAAACACTGTTCAATATTTTCAATGTAGTTTTTCTTAAGTAAGCTGGACATAAAGTAATGTGATTTTAAAGAAATTAAATGAAATAATTGATTAAATATGGTTTTATATGGTTACAGTTACAGTATAGTGACTAACCAATGCAATATGAGCGCAACCCCTAATAATATATCACCCACTCAGTTTCAGGGAATCCCTGTCACCACAGCATGTGTGTCTGACACCTCAGCGTTTGTGGATATGTGATGTGTGTAACCATGGCTCAGTGAGGTGGAAGTGACAAAACTGTTGCCTGTTATAGCCACATACCTCTCCTGTCCTGCGTGTACCCGTGTACAACATGTTCTTTTTGTCAGGAATATTAAACCACAAATACAGCTGTTAGTCGAGGACTCGGCGACCCCAGACAGAAGCAGCATTTACTTGATTTATGATTCCCTATCATGGGATAGTATCTCAATGTGACTCCACACACTGAGGGGAATAATATTATTTATTTATTTATTTATTTATTTATTTTAATCTACTCTTAATCTTATAAAAATCTACTTTTAATCTTAATTTTTGCTTTTTTTGCTTTTTTTTTTTACCTAAATAACAATAAATTGAATTTGACTGATTTTAATATATATATATTTTTAATAATGCATATATATATATATATAGTGTGTGTATATATATATATATATATATATATATATATATATATATATATATATATATATATATATACTGTGTGTATATATATATATATATATATATATATATATATATATTAGGGCTGTCAAAAGATTAATCGCGATTAAGAAAAATGTGTTATTTATATATAAAAAAAATTATATTTATATATAATATAAACTATATAAATATATATACAGTATATGTATGCAAATATTTCTTAAATATATACATGCATGTGTGTGTATTTATATATACAAAATAATTATACACAGTACACACACATATATTATGTAAACACAAACTTTTATTTTGGATGCGATTAATCGCGATTAAACTTTTGACAGCCCTAATATATATATATATATATATATATATATATATATATATATATATATATATATATATATATATATATATATATATATATATATATATAAGCAGTATAAATTATTAAAATAAATCTATATTAAAATCAAGCAAAAAATGCAATATATTACTGTATATATAATTGTAGAATTTACATTGCTTGATTGACTGTGCTATATTCATTATTTATGGCAGCATTTATTCACACATGCACTGTAGTTTTCACAGCATGTTTGTGTATGTGCTTTTTATTCTGCAGTGTATCACCTGGTTTTGATGGTATACGGGAACAGAATATCTGTAATAGCATTATGGCCAAGCTGATCCAGAAGTACAGCGCCATCTTTGAGTCTGTGGTGGAGAGAAGAGCGATTGAAGAGGAACCTTCAAACGTCCTCATGGTCAAAGTGAGTGCTGACATAACGCATTAACTCCCAGTAAACTGACACTTCACTTGCCTTTGGTTGGCAATCATCTAATATGTGTTAGAATTTTTTTAAGAGTAATAATTATAAATGTGCAGTGCAAGGGAACAGAATACTCTTTAATATTATTAGTAAATTCAAACAAACTAAAATTGGGGTCGAAATCAGTGTTATTGTCGTATCATAACTATACTGTCTTAATATTTAGTAATATTTTTTTTATATTTTCCTTTTGAATTTCAATTTTAGTTGTTTTAGTAAATTTGTTGTTTTTTAGTCATTTTTATAGTTTTTTGTCTGTATAATTAATATCAGTTTTGGTTTTAGTACTTGTAGTACTTCAACTTCAAACGAAAGTTAGAAATGTTGCGTTTTGTAGTGTTTTAGTCCTTTTTTTGTCTGTATAATTTTATTTCAGTTTTAGTAAGTTAGAAATTTTGCCTTCGTAATGACTGAGAATAAGTTGAATTATTTTATATTCTATTTTATTTCTGTTAACATTTAATTGATTTAATGAAACATTTTTTTTTTGTATTTTTAGTTTAAGTTAAGAATAACAACACTGTTTCTAAACATGAAGTCATAATACTCATGTAAGCGATACAAGTTTTGAATTTGGCTTGCAACATTTCCCCATCCCACTCTTCCCTCTTCATTTAGGTAGTTGATAAACTAACATCTGAATTTTGTGTGTAACCATGGCTCAGTATGTCAAATGCCTTCAGTAGTGCAGACCAACTGGGATCACCGCACTCGCACACCCCTAAACATGCCGCTCTCTCCTGCTTTCTCCTGGTTGTTGTCACATGCACAGCACGTGTGTCTCCCTGACCTTGCTTTGTTGCCTGCTGAACTGACTCGCCAAAACTTCAAGACATCATCGCACTCTCTTATCTCTCTTAGGCCACCATCAACAATGTTTGCTTTTCTGCATTTGCACTTCAGTTTCAATTGTCACATGAAAGCAATTTCTTCTGAAGTGCAGAGCTGTCATGTGCACTGATGCTTCATCGCTGTGGTCAGTGGGTACATGTGGACTCATGTGAATCCCTGTGTATTGTTTTGTTCCCAGGAGGCCAACACAAACACCGAAAACACAGACATGCCACCTTACAGCCCTGCTCCGAAGGCACACACTCCACGTGTCAAGAAGATGAAGGTACGGCTGATAGTATGTGTGTGTATTCGCAGAGAGTGTATGCCTGTATATGCAACCTGAGTCAGTGTGGGTATGTTTCCATAGTCATATGCACTTATAGTGTCAAACCCTGTTAAAATCCAGTGACGTAGCAACTCAGAAACACCAGCAATCCAATAACACTACTCACCCTGAGGTGAAAGGTACAATCACAAGACTCAGCTTTCAGTTTAATCCAAATGATGCAGATCTTAAGTCAGTCAAAGGCTATTTTTTTAAGCCCAGTAATGCAGTCATTTGGGTTACTTTTTCTTTAACAGCACATCAAGATGGGATGGGACATAAAATTGGGGGCTCGTCCGGGATACTAAAACTCTTGATATTCATATCATGTTGACTTTGGATCGAATTCCTGTGACCTTTATTCCCGTTAAAGGCCCCGACGTTACATGTATTTGTCTTTCCGATTGTTGTTAAAGTTACACCCCTGAGTATAACACACAAGGTGTTTTTGTGGACTACAGGATGTTTGCTTATGCCCTGAGGAACAACATTGAATGAAAGATGAGGAATAGATCTACAGTAGCTTGTGCCAAGTTCACATCTTAAACCCTAAATCAATAAATATATAAAGCCATTCAGTCAGATGTGTATTTGCTCGCTTGATAAAACTGCAAAAACAGGCGTCTTGTAATTGAGTTCATATGAACACAGAATGAGAGTTCTGTTTTCTGTGAATTTAATTTCCCTCTCAATTGAATTATGTCAGTTGCGTATGACTGCGGCCGTGCGTACGTGCTCAGAAACGCACTGTGTAGTGTTTGTGTGTCTGCTGGAGACGGGCTGGATCTCATGTTTGTGTGCGTTCTCTCTATGACGCGGTGTGAACCGTAACCCTCTTAAATGACTGGCATGATGTTTTGAAAACAATAATATTGTTTCTGTATATTGAAAAAGCTTATATTGAGGTGGTACTTGTAAAAACAAAACGACTTGCCCTCTGGCTTTTAGTACACTATCATTTAAAAAGCTCTTTTGCTCACCAAGGCTGCATTTATTTGATCAAAAATACAGTAAAAAGTGTAATTTGTGAATTATTATTACAAATAAAAAAAATGTTATAACATATTTTAAAATGTAATTTATCCCTGCGATCAAAACTGAATTTTCACTCCAGTCTTTCACATGATCCTTCAGAAATCTTTCTAATATTCTGATTTGCTGCTCATTAAACATTTCTTAGCAATTTTGAAAACAGTTGTGCTGCTTAATATTTTTGTGGAAACCGAGGTACATTTTTTTCAGGATTATTTGAATAGAAAGTAAAAGTAAAAAACAGCACTTATTTGGAATAAAAATTTGTTACATTATAAATCTCACTTTTGATCAATTGAATGCATCTTTGCAGAATAAAATTATTAATTTCTTCCAAAAAAAAAGAATCTTACTGACTCAAAACTTTTCTTAAACTGCCTTGTATTTTATACAGTTTTACTGATTTTGAAATGCCTCTGTTTTATAACTTTAATGGCTTTTCACACTGTGAAAAATGTCAAATGCTGACCGAAAACACGACAATTTGAGTGATAAAGACACCGTTTCATTCTTACCTTTATAGTCCGAAATGTCCATTCAGGATTAACTCAATAGTATAGTCGGCAATACGAGGATGCGCAATGCTAGAGCTTTTATGTAAATTATGTGTTGCGTGCTGCGTCCATCCAATCAATGATACTGAGACAACAAATAAGAACGTTAACCCAGGGTTTAGTAATGTACAGTGTGAAACGTCAGCTTATGAATACCCAGGATTAATTGCCAACCCCGGGTAAATTATGAGCAGTGTGAAACGTGAAGCAAAATGACCCAGGGTTAACTTTTTCAAGTGTGAAAAGCCCTTTAAATGTAATAGATTACATCTCCTGGAGGGCCACTGTCGGGCAGAGTTTAGCTCCAAGCTCAACACACCTGACTGGAAGCTTCTGGTAACACCTTGATTAGCTGGTTCAGGTGTGTTTAACTGGGGTAGGAGCGGGACAGTGGCCCTCCAGGAGCAGGATTGGACACCCCTGCTCTATGTTGAGATCATTTGAGAAATCACTGTCTTTTTGTCAGGTCACTCAATGCACTCCAGTTGAAATAACAGATTCTTCAAGAGAAAAGGAATCAAGTTCAGACAACCCTATTCCGACACCAAGAAAAAAGAAGGTAAGAGTCACCAACATTAGCTATACATTATATATATATATATATTTTTTTTTTTAGTGCTGGGCAACGATTAATCGCATCCAAAATAAAAGTTTGTGTTTACATAATATGTGTGTCTGTGTACTGTGTAGAATCATTTTGTATATATAAATACACACACATGCATGCATATATTTAAGAAAAATTTGTTATTTATATACAAAATATTTATATTTATATATAATATAAATTATGTATAAATATATATACAGTGTATACATGCAAATATTTCTTAAATATATACATGCATGTGTGTGTATTTATACAGTATATACAAAATAACTCTACACAGTACACACACACATATTATGTAAACACAAACTTTTATTTTGGATGCAATTAATCGCGATTGTACAGCACAATTTTTTTTTTTTTAGGTATCAATATCTGTTTTAGAGACTTCAAATATACACTTGTGTTTATTTATATATAAAGTGTGATTCATTTAAGTTTGCTAGCTATTAATTTAAAATGTTTACACAAAATCTGATTGTTAAGCTACTTCATATGATATATAAAACTTTCTACTTCTAGAACTGTAGTAAATTACAACCTCCATTCACAAGTTACACATCAATAAAATAATATACAATTACTTCCACAGAAGAATTAAGTGCTTGTTGGATTTACTTAAGTGAATTTTCTTTGCCCTTCATGTATTTATTATCAAACTTTCTTCTGTAAACCAGAAGATCTTCACATACTCATTGTGGCTTCCTGGCAGGAAGAGTCTTTGCGTTGGTAAATCTGAAATATTTCGCCATATTCCACCTTCCTGAAATATCTCAGCCGAGGAAGGTCTTAACACGTTCCGGCTTATGCTGTGCTTTTGTGTTATCTTTGAAATCCAAAGCTATTGAAAGTCCTCTGTTTACATAGACATGTGGTGCTGATCAAACCGAGTTTGACCAGATAAGGCCTGTGGGAGAACCGTGTAATCGGCAAAATGATGTTGTAAACAGACTCAGAATTGCTGATGGAAAAAAATACATGATGTGACTTTTATGAAAAATAAGACCACTTCCTACAGCGGAGACGTTTCCATTTACATAAGGGGTCAATGAAATCATTCAGCTTAACACGTAGCACTAGACGGACTGGCTTGCTCGGATTACCTCATTTTGTTTTGGGAAAACCAGCATAAACAAACAGAACTTTATACGCCGGATATTTCTTGACTGATTATTTTCAAGTGATAGTTTTACGAGTTTGTTTACCAAGTGCTAAGTGGATGAAGGAGATGCATATTTCTTTTATTTGTTGACTTATTTTATAGCATTATGACTTTGTTTGAGTAGAACTTATCTCTCAAACCATGAACATTTCCTTGTTTTGGAGATATTCATTGCACTTGTCATTACTTTTTATGATTTGATTTTTTCGTTGTTCTGATCAGAAGCTAACACATAGTCACAGAAACATGAAGGAAATGGTTTGTTTATCATTAAATTTCACTAAACAATGGTCAAAGGTCACAGAGACTTTATTTGTCCTGTACTTGAACTTTGTATTGGGATGGCCTTGGGTATCTAGAATCTAAATTTACAGCATATTTGAGTGCACAGATAATGTAGGGCTGTCAAAATGGCTGAAAAACTAAATTTGATTTTTTTTTTAAATAAATATTACTAATATTTGAATTTAAAAGTCATGATTTCAGTTAGGGGAAAAAAAGCTTTTGTCTTGTCTTCTGAGGGTTAGGCAAAACATATGAATGCACTGCATTAAGTTTATTCAAAGCAATGAAATAACATGACTGTCTGGAAAAAAAATGCATATCTTTTAAACTAACGTTTATAAATCTAATATTATTTCATAAATTGCATAAACGAACAAAAGCATCATGTATTTAAGCATAGTTTAATACAAAGTGTCGATCACAGAGTACTTTTTGCGTTTAAAAACATGAGATGCAGTTGAGTGGAAAAAACACGTTTTTTTTAAGTTGAACTTCTTTGAACTTTACATGGCTTTCTAAACATGCGGCTCTCTTGTGCGAGATGTGAATTCAACGGTCAAAGATGTCCGTCTAGCGCATGTTTACATAGAAAACAACGGAAAAGCAGCGCAGAAACGGCTTGGTTGTGCTTTTGACGTAACCCAAGATCTTCTCCACGTTGAGCTTCTCTATTTCTGCAGTGTTCTGAATGAACAACGCAGCAGCATCGCATCAAGTGGGTTCAAATGATACGCTAACAAAACCATTCAGACACAACAACGACTCTCATTTCATCATCGCTTCTCGTGCGCCAATGATAAGGCTGCCTGACGCACACCTAAAATTCAAATGCACCGTTTTCACATTCAAATATGGATTTTTATTTTAAATTCGATGAATAATGGAAATTAGAGTTTTAATTTGACAGCCCACTGTTGTAGCTACCATCTATATTTATGTTTGCATAATTTGTTTGAGTGTTTTGTTTGTTCAGTCAAGGCGATTGATTATCATCACATGTCATAAGTCTATAAGTTGAAATGTAACTAGTCAGTTTGTTATTGGAAGACTTCCTACCGGCGAGAGATGAGGACAGAGAAATTTTTTTCCAAAATCAAGTTTTACAGTTTATCGTTTAATATAATTGATAAATTATAAATTAAAGATTGGTTACTGATCACTAGGTCTTTTCGTTAGGTCACCCCATGCACTTCAGCTGACAATACAGGCCCGGCAAGAGAAAGTGAGTCAAGTCCCGACAACCCTATACCTACGCCAAGAAAAAAGAAGGTAAGAATCACTGCAAGACTCTGCAAATAGCAGAGAAACATTTATTTTGTGTACCTTAAAGAAATAGTTCCCTGAAAATAATGAAAATCATTATTCCGTTCAAAAACTGTAAGACTTTCTGTCTTCTGTGTAACACAAAAAGTCTGTTTTTAAAGAAATGATCACCCTTTTCAACAAAACATATATATATATATATATATGTGTATGAAGTTGTGAACGGTAGTGTAATTGGGTGACCTTTTCATTTACGTCTACTATCTTAAAAGACCACACCACAAATCAATGCCTTTGTGTGACCTTAGTGCCTGACCCTTCTATAAACAGTCAGTCGTTTAATGCAGAATTCAATAAAGCAATGATTTTCCGGTGCTGTTTGCATCATCAACACATTAGCATATCGATGTCCAGATCTCACTCAGTTACTGTGCCTTAAATGGGTCCCACGTGGGCTCGATCGATAGTGTCCTCTTTACCATAGTCAAAGCCATTTCCTACTGACCGCCTGTGCCTTCGGGACTAAGTGGGTTGAAGATCAATCTAATCCTATTGTAGTCTTTGTGTTACGTGAATTTGTTGCACGATCTCATTTGCTTTGTGAGCTAAATTTGGTCATCTCTTCTGCTTCGCTGTGAGAGATTGGTTTGTTATTCAAAAATCTGGCCATCTCTTCTGGCCAGTTTTGCAGCTGCGGTCCCAGAATGATGGTGCCATTGTTTTCTGCGGTCCTGCTAATACAAGTGGTTTAGTGTAGTTTAAGGTCTGTTTACCAGTAATACATGAGTATTATTCTTTTGAAGGTCAATTAGCTGTTCAGCATCAAGTGACAATGAATCGATCTGAATTTGACATGGCTCTTGTGCGGGTCCGTTTTTTTACCTCTTACACTTATTCAACCGGTTTTCGGCATGTACAGCCTTTATCGTTTAGCAAGGTAAGATGTGTGAGCTAAGCTTATTTATAAATGCCTTTTACTTGTTATTGTGCTTTATATTACTATCTTCATGTCAGCCAAAGGGTGTTTCCTTCAGTAATCAAACAAAACCACAGCTTCACCCTCTGTTCCTCTATCTTCATCTTTCTTTTGATTTGTATCCTTCAGGTGAAGAAGATAAAGACGGAGGAAATGCCTAGATCTTTTCCTCAACCGGCCCCCTCTGGTGATCCCGAGTCCAGGCTTTTGTCTCATCGTCCAGACAAAAGCTTGGGGACTAGAGATAAGTTTCCTCTGCACAGTCCAGACCGGAGCATAAGCTTCAGCGTTGACGGCATGAATCTGACCTCTCAGACCGTAAGATCCGTCACGTCCACTGAGACCTTCAACAGGTCAGTTTACTTTCAAAACTTTGGTGTCAGTACAATTTGTTTTCCTGTTTTTGAAAGAAGCCTCTTATGCTCACAAAGGCTGCGTTTATTTTATCTAAAAATACAGTAAAAAGAGTGATTTTGTGAAATATTAACCATTTAAAATAACTGTTTCTATTTGTATATACGTATAATTGTCGTTTATTCCTGTGATTCAAAGCTGACATTTCTGCACCTTTACTCCAGTCTTCAGTGTCACATGATCCTCCAGAAATCATTCTAATAGGCTGATTTGCTGCTCAAGAAACATTTCTGATTATTATCAATGTTGAAAACAGTTGTGCTGCTTATTTTTTTTGGGTGGAAACCTTGATAAATTTTTTCCCAAAGATTTTTGACTGAAAAAAAATTTCAAAAGAACAGCATTTTTTGTAACAATTTCACTTTTGATCAATTTAATGTGTGCAGCAAAACAGTACATACTAATGAAAATATAACCATGCAAAAAAAACTTAATGATCTTGTCATTAAGTTTAAACTATACCAGTGTATGCAGGTTAATTACCTGCTTTGTGTTTCATTCTTCATCTTTTCTACAGGGCTTTAGAAATGCCAAAGAAAGATTCAAACCAGACAATAATCCCAGTGAAATCTTTTATTGTATTACCTCACCCCTTTTCCCTTTCACCCTTGTCCTTTCCAAAAATAGATTTTTTTTTACAAACACCACAATAGGTACATGGGTATATCAATAAGTACAATTGATTTGAGAATTTCTGTACCTGACACGCTTATGTAACACTGTCTGGGGTGAATGTCTTCTCAGACAGGCTAACTAGTATAAAATTGGTGTTATGGTCTTCATAATATTTCAAGAAAATATAATAACTTGCTCCACCTCTGAAACAACTTCACTTTTCAGCTGATGTTCTCAAGCCCAAGGCTCTATTCTACCATTTAGACATTAAAGTCACCATGAAATCAACATTAAAGTCACCATGAAATCAAAATTGACAATTAAAAAAAAATTCAATTTATTTATTAAATGATTTATCCATTCACATCATCATTTTTTTTTTAATCCACATCCCCTCGTAATCTTTAATCAAAACAACTTCCCCTCTTGCAGTGACATCTCTTCTCTGATGACGTGTTCAATGGCGTGAGGGCGGGGCCTCCTGTCACTCAGATGAGATCCACCAATAGCAAACCACAACCATCCAATCAATTCCCCATGGACAAAATCAAGTCCCGTCCTACATTTTTCTTATTCATAAAGCCATTTCACTTGGATAAACTTCACAATAGGGAAGAAAAGACTGTATTAACTTCTGTTTCATGCTGACTTTAACTTGACTTTGCAGCAACTGGATGCAAATTGTAGCGTGAAACGATGATGAGATTTGAATCGTTTATAGAAAACTTTAATTGTAATATTTCATCCAATAAGCCAGCCTTCCTATAATTAACCCTGGAATTCAGAAAACAGTACAGTTTTTCAGTTGATCCCACTGTCTTGTCAGCTTGCTGTCACTTTCAGTACGTATATGCGGACCTTGCATCTTCCTGTGGGTCTTTGAAGGGAATAGCAATCCCGCAATCTCGCCTTTGTGCCAAATATTAGACAACAGCATACTTTAGTGACTGCTGTAGAATTATCACCTCAAGACTGTATTTAGTATAAAGTTCTTGTGGTTCTTGTGCAATAAGGAATCTGTAGATTAATGCATTGATTTAACTGTGGTCAGTAATGATCATTAACATTGTCCTTGATGTAGTCAAGTAATTTTCCATCATTTCTCACAGAACAAAAGCTCAGTAAAAGGGCCTTGTTGTTCACTCAGGGAGGTGGTGGCTTAGCAGGATTTCCGTTTTGTAATTCATGACGACGGTCATTATTTTAATACCCTTGTCAGACTTTGTAACACCCCTTAAGAGCTCCAGTGAAGTGGAAAAATATTTCCCTTTTATTCAAATTCTTGCGAAATGTCTTTTCAGGTACGTGCGGTACCCTAATTCTTAGTAGGCTTTACGGTGAGATGGCAAGGGTCATTTCACATTTTACAACAAAAGGGAAGCACCACGATAAACACACAAATGCACACTTTTTTGCAGAACTTTGTTTGGTAATCATGTGATTCATGAGCTGTTTGGAGCCAAATTGGCTTGGTTTTATTTAAAAAAAAGAGAAAAATTCCTGTGTAAACGGGACCTAAATCCTTTGTATTGTGATTTAGTTTGGCCAACTCGCTGATTATTTACTTCCCTTTTGACACACACACACTTAGAACAGCATTCATGGTAATGTCGCACGTACTCATGAACACTGCATGCCAACTCGCTCAATGAATGGACCTTTCAATGATCCCAACATTTCTAGTACTGTTTTTTTTTTTACACAATCCAAACGTAGTAATTAAATGGATTATAACAGGAATTTGGGCCCACAAAAAGTTACACAGATTTCGACACAATTTGAATATGTATATCATTGTCAAGTTATTCAAATCCCATGCCCCTTTCATGTTTGTTTAGGAATATTATGGATTATTTGATTATGATTTCAGCTATTCTGAAAAGACGTGTCTAATAGGGGACCTATTATGTCCCTTTTTTACAAGATGTAATATAAGTCTCAGGTGTCCCCAAAATGTGTGTCTGACGTTTCAGCTCAAAATACCACCCAGATCATTGATTATACCATGCCCAAAATGCACCTTTTTGGGTGGAAGCAAAAACACGCTGTTTTGTGTGTGTATCTTTAAATGGTTAGTTTACCCAAAAATGACAATTCTGTCATCAACTACTCGCCCTCATGTCATGTTGATCCAGTGGTTCAACCTCAGTTTTATAAAGTGACCCTTTGTTTGCGCAACCCCCCACATTTACCACTTTATTTTTCAAAATATTAATCTGCGACTTGCAACAACGTCTACTCTCGCGTCAACACAACACACGTGTCGTGGTGCTCTCGTGAACGCGCTTTTGTAAATAAAGTGGTAAATTATGTGTTGTTTTTTGCGCAAGCAAAGCACTGGAGTCACATGGATTACTTTTATGATGTCTTTTCTGGGGCTTAAAATGTGGCAGGTGTGTATTTATGCTCAAACGCTCATTTGCATAATAGGTCCCCTTTAATTTACAATGAAATATCTAAACATCCAAGATACTTAAGATAATTTACCTGAGAAACAAAACTGAATAAGGTGAGACGTTTTTAAAGAAAAGACCGGCATTTTGACATTATTTTGTGTGTATTTGACTGTTTAAGCGCAATAAGCAGCGAAAAATAACTCAATTTAGTGCTGAGAGGCATCTTTATGTGTGTGCACTTTGGGTGAGAGCACAAAATCTGCGGGAATGAGTACAGTTATGCACAATAAGTGCAATCCCACGCCGAAATTCAAGCCCTGTAACACCAACAATATTAATTCTGGAGCAAATGAAAGGAGTGAGTGAGTGGAGGCGGGTTTGTGTGTCACTTGCTGTAGGAGAGATTAGAGAGAGAGAAAGAGCAGCTGGTATTGTGTATCTATTCTGTGGAAAATGTATATCGATATCGATATTTCAGTATCGATATGCATCGAAAAATCGATATTTTTGACATTATAACACTACATTGCACTTAGTTTATTATTTCAGATGCCTTTTTTAAAGGACTACAGTTGAAAAATGTATATACTATATATGAAATTCAACCCGTAGGAGTGACTGCATTACACACCGCCACTGAAATCCACCCACATTTGGCTTGTTGGCAGGTGTATATGTATGTGTGTGTGTGTATATGTATGTATATGTGTATTCATGTATCTGATGATTGTTTATCAATGTTTTGTAAAAATCTGATAAATATGTTTTACAAAAATTATTTTCATGTATTTTGTTTGTGTGTATTACTCTGCTCCATTTAACACGTTTTACTGTTTTTAATCCATTTCCGCAGATGTTCCTCAGTGTTGTTTTCTTTTCTTTTTTTTATGGTCCATTCAGCTACTATATCATGATTATATTAACCTTTGTTTATTGATTCTAATGCAGTACCACTGGTTTCTTGGAGATGTGGATTGTTTTGATCTCCATAACAATATTGTTTCCCAACAAATCTGAATCTGTGGAACATCCACTCCTGAGCTCATCATGTTTTGTTGGCCGGACTCCAGCATGTGGAGTGGATACGGTTCTTTCCAGCTGTAGTAATTACTGGAGACAAGTCAAACAAAAGCTCTGAACTGCGGCACTACGTGTCCATTGTTCACCAGACAATAGGCACTCTTAGACACTCAGACCATGTGCTCCAAAAAAACGGTTTTGTTTACTCTGGCAAATACCAGATATGTGTAGATTGTGCTGTTCAGTGATTCTGACCTGTTTCTTCTCCATTCCAGCTTCCAAGAAGATGAAAGACCAATATCTCCTTTTTATATTAGGTAGGACCAGTCACAGTTTCTCTCACTCTTTCCTTCCTTCTGTTCTCCCTGCTGCTGAAAAACATGTTATTTTTGTGGTGTGAATGAACTTTTTTATAATCTCTCAAAATGGAAATGATCTACATATGAGTTGTTTTATTGTGCAAACCACAAGGTCTCAATTTACGCCCTCAACAACTTTGTGTTAATTTTGTACATTAGTCTTCAACAGCTAGGTGAATTGTGGTAGTAAAGTAAATGTCACAAATCTTTTACATAACACAACATGAACAAATGAAACAACTGAAATCCTCTTAGCGTCATGTCAGGGACAGCTGCTAATGGTTTCCGGTTGAGTACGGTCTGAGCGGGATGAATCTGGGAGCGAACAGGCCAAAACAAACCTCTCCTGTGGTTGTTTTCTCAGTTCCTTCATGTGTTGACTCATTGCATCAGCGCAGGTTCCCTCTCTTACCATAGCAACTGACCCTTCACACATTTCCCATCACATAGTTTACCCAACCCAGCCCTCGCGCTGCAGACGCTCACAGTCTCTCTGGCACTGGTGCTGTGAACATGAGCAGAGAGCCTTAAGGAATAGTTCACACAAAAATGAAAATGATCCTCATATCATTACCAACGCTTACGACTTTGACACAAAAGGAGAAATCTTAATAGATTTTGTTTTTTACACAGTGTTGAGGTTTCAGCCAACCACTTTGCTTTTAAGGAATGCAAGCAAGTAAATGTAATATACTAGTGTGTTTTCTGTAATCTTTAACCTCTTGTTCGGGTGTGTATATGGTTGAGGTGTGTTTGAAAAGATGTCAGTCATTGATTAAATAATTTTAGCTTGCCAAATAAAGGTCGTATTAGCTTTGTTGTTTTATAGTTATTGGGGTTTCTACTGCAATAAAAAGTCATATCTATTGAGAGAGAGATATAAAATTATGTTGATTGGCAATATTTATTTTTATGTTTTTGAAAGCTGCTCATCAAGACTGCATTTATTTGATCAAAAATACAGTAAGAACCTTTAAAAATCAAAATGGCAAGGCACTTTCCATATCTACACTCCAACATTAAGCTTATATTGATGACATAATACTTGCATTATGATTCTTAAAGGGATAGTTCACCCTAAAATTCTGTCATCATTTACTTACCCTAAAGTTGTTCCAAACCTTTATGGATTTTTTTCTTCTGCTTAACATAAAAAAAGATATTTTGAAAAATATGGATGACGAAACAGTTAACTTCCCCATTGACTTCCATAGTACGGAGAAAAAATACTATGTAAGTCAATGGTGACCAGAAACCGTGCGGTTAGGAAAGACATTCATGCAGGTTTGGAACAACTTGAGGGTGAGTAAATGATGACAGATTATTAATTTTGGGGTGATCTGTCCCTTTAAAATGTAAAATGTCATTGAAATGCCATGTTTTTATTTGTTGGTTTTTCAGGTAACATGCACATCTTGAATTTTTGATGTTTTCGGTTAGCATTGCTAGTTTGGTTCCCTACTGTTTTGCCCACAGCTGTTAACTAGATTTGGGAGATGACTGAATGGAAGAAATGACTAGGGTATCAGACTAGTTTTCGTGCCAGCTTCTACTCAGTCCTCGCCCTTGGAGTGCACCCTATGACCAGTGTGTTATGCAAGACCGACAGACCTCATCAAATCATCTTTAGTCCCTTTTAGTCAATCTTTTAGTCTCAACGCTTATCTGTTCTCACTGCCATATTCTTGCCAGTCTTGAATAGCATCTACATTTGCATCTAATGGTCATTCCTTTTGCTACTGCTCAATACTGAGAAAATAGTTTACTCACTCATGGTGTTTAAATAGTGAGTAGTCAGCTGTGAGTGGTTAACTGGCTCTGACCATGAGAGCTCTGCTGGTAAAGACACAACTGTTGTGTCTGCAGTATTTCCGGATCCAAAAGATAATGCTGCTATTTTTACCATGGAGTCATTATCTGGAACTTTCTTTCCAATGTAAGAGTATTTAGATTTGTTTTTCTGGTAAATCCTATTTGTTTTGTTTGTTTTTTTGGATGGTCGGATGAGGTTAGTAAGCCAATAGGAGATTTCCTGGCTTCAAAACAATGTGTACAATGCAGTGTTCATTTCAGTGCTTATAATACAGGGCTGTTGAATGCTTGAATCTGGTTGAACATTCTAAGATGCGCAATTATTTTCAGGGAAACACACGGCTAAAGTAGTTCCAGGTCTTGACCGCATTACAATTCCATATCAACTCGCCAAAGGATTTCAGTTATTTCAAAGGTTCTTACAGACTACAACAGCAAAATAACAAAAACCCACAATGACACTGACCTAACAAAAAATATTGTAAACAATAGGATAAAAATGACAAATTAAAATCTTTTGTTGTGATTGTCTGTAGTAGGTTGTATCACTGATATCAGTTTACAACTGTTTAAACCTGATTAACAGGGAAACTCATTGAGTTGACAAGAGTAACTATATATAAATGTATATTACCGTTCAAAAGTTTGCATCAGTAAGAATTAAAACAAAACAAATAAATTACTTTTATTTGGCAAGGATCCATTCAAATGATCAAAAGTGAAAGTAAAGATTTTTTCATTGTTGCAAAAAAATTCTATTTAAAATAAATGCCGTAGTTTTTCTGAAAAAATCCTGTAGAAAATATGTAGCATGATGTGCACAATAATATTAAGCAGTACACCACCCAGAACTCCCTAGCAATGCTCTAAAACTACTCAGAACACCTTAGCAACCCCATAGTAACACCTTTTCAACCACCCACAACATCATAAAGATTAAAACTGATGCAAAACAGAACGTTTTTACTAGGGCTGTCAAACGATTAATCGCGATTAATCGCATCCAAAATAAAAGTTTGTGTTTACATAATATATGTGTGTGTATGGAGTATAATTATTTTCTATAAATACACACACATGCATATATATTTAAGAAAAATGTGTTATTTATATATAAAATATTTATATATAATATAAATTATATATAATATAAATATATATACACAGTATATACATGCAAATATTTCTTAAATATATACATGCATGTGTGTGTATTTATATATAGAAAATAATTATACACCGTACACACACATATATTATGTAAAAACAAACTTTTATTTTGGATGCGATTAATCGCGATTAATCATTTGACAGCCCTAGTTTTTACACACCATCAAGTCGTTCCAAAAATGTATGACTTTCCTTCTGTGGAATACAAATTATATTGAAATATTTGGAAAACTGCATTGATATATATATTTTTTTCAAGTCAATGGGTCCAATGTTGTTTTGGGCCCCATTGACTTTTATTAAAGCTTAATAATTCAGTATTTTGTCCCTTCTTTAATATGTTCTTCTCTTTAGCTCACAAATCTCTCCTGGACACTGCAGACCTGACTTAACAAAGTAAGTGATTATGCAATGCCAAAATATGACAATTCAATTATTTGAATCAATGATTAGTCAGTCTTCTGGATAGACAGAAGAGTTCCATTGTTCATGTAATTAAAGCAATCATCGTTTGACCATTAACATCCCTCTCTCTCTCTCTCTCTCTCTCTACCCAGTTTTCTGGAGAAGACTATTCGCTCAGCGGTCGAGCAGCACCTCTTCAACACACGCATGCACACAGGTCAGAGTTCAGACGGCTTGGATACGACTGCCTACTTTTCATCTCCTGTGACAACGGCCCGAGAGAGGAGGAGACATCTGCGAGAACAGGAGCAGAACTTCAGGTAGGAGCAGGAGCAGGTTACTCCTGAAATACAGCTTTTCTTGGGTTCTAGTTATATTCTATTGCATGGTAGCTTGTCTGTGCAGTGAGCAACCAGTTATCCAGTCACAACGTACATGGTTCTTAGTTGCTCAAGATGTTTTGCAACTCATCAAACCTGCTAAATCAACTTACCTTGGTAGTTTCGCTGCAGTTCACGTCTGTGATTTCAATCTTTACAGCCACTCCACAACAATTAGCAAGTTGTTTGGTGTGATTGCGATCTAGGTTATATCTCTGATATAAATTCACAACTGAATAAGCCTGATTAACAGAAACGCATTGAGTTATATATTTGAGAGTATATTATACTACCGTCCAAAAGTTTGCGGTCAGTAAGACTTTTTGAAAGAATTGACTTATATTCAGCAAGGATGCATTAAATGAATGGAAAATGACAGAAAAGACATTCTGCTGTTCTTTTGAACTTTCTATTCATCAAAGAATCCTGAAAAAAAAAATTATCACAGTTTTTTCACAAAAATATTTAGCAGCACAACTGTTTTCAACATTGATAATTAATAAGAAATCAGCCTACTGGAATAATTTCTGAAGGATCATGTGACTAATTTTTGATTAAATTAATGCAGTCTTGTAGCCTGGGTGCCAGCCCGAACCACGCCCACAACATTTTTTGGTCGGGAAGTTCGGTCTGGACTCGATCCGTAGAGGAGTAATTATGCTCGGCTCCCAAAAGGCCGAGCCAATCAAATTGCCAGGGTGGGCTTTAATCGATGATGGACAGATGATCTGCGGTTACGTAATCACCCACGTCACCAAAGAGCGCTTGGTTTGAATTAGTTTACAACAAAGATGACTGCCGCTGGAGAATTGAGATTTCACGAGTTCACACTTACAAATAAGTCAGATAGAATAAATGCGTATATGAGATTTCACGAGTTCACAAAACTGTCAAGGAGTGTTAGGTAAGTTGACAGAGTGAATATGCTTCCTCATGCTGATATAGGGTAACGGTAGACATGGTATTGTTTGATGACAAGTTGATATTGGATTGATTATTTGTACGTGCTCCTCCCGAACTTTGTTTATGAAACATCATGTGTAGATTCCGCCATCGCGTCTGTTATAGAAGATATCCACAGCGCATTCATTTTAAAAGAGGAACAGAGAACCGTGACATTTTGTTGGTTGAAAATATGAATGAAGAACATGCGTCATTTACTCCGTTGCTCTGATTGGTTGTAGGTCTATCCAATTGAGTGCAGAGTTTTTTTTTTTTTCTGGTTCGGTTGAGACGCCCCATAATCAAATCTCTATGGAGCAGTATCAGACTCACATTCTGACTAGAATATGAGTATGACGAAGTCAGGCTAGCAGTCTTGTATATTTTATTTATTAATTTATTTATTTTGGAAACCTGGAAATAATGTCGAATTCAGAAATTTGATACCAAATGGTCTCAGACTTTTGGCATCCGCTATGCTATATACAGTTATATATGTAAAGTATATGGTATATATCATTTAGATGTAATGATATGCACATAAGATGGTCCTATAGCTAATTTTAACTTTACAAAAGTGTTTAGTTAATCCCATATAATCACAGTGATTCAAGCAAAAACATGTTAGATGCAAATTTTTATGAAGCTAATTTCCATTCCAGCTTGGGTTGTTGACGCCTGGATCTCAGAGCGATCAAACTAATCCTGTTGACACGAACTCTAAGCAAAACTATCTACAGAGACACTGAAAACATTAGATTAGTGGCTCAACAGTTGTGCTGTTACATAGATGTAAATAAACAGTCACGTCGGCTTTAAGTAGTTGAGGAATCGCACCTACGGTTGTGGTCTTAGGATTTGATCCCTTGAGTAAAGGACAAGAACAGGAAGGCCTAGTCTCATCTCTCATATTTCTGTGGTGTCTGAAAGTGAACGGTGTCTTTCTCAGGGTCGAGGGTGATAAAGAGAACATCCCGTCCCTGGGTGTGAGGGTCACAGAGGAGTGTGACAGGCGTCTGCTGCTGCTGCCACACGAGGCTCAGAGAAACAGGAAGCCCAAACACAGTCCCACACTGACTGAGCTCTCTGCCAACCAGGACGCTCCCACTGTAAGTCTGATTTTTAGTCTTATCTCCATGGCCTTCTCTATGTCTTTCTGCAAGCAAGGCAAGCGTCACTATTACAATTGCTCTTACTTAGGGTTAGTGATTTCAACAAACCACTAACCAAAAGTATTCAGTTTAGGAGTGCAACTTGTCCCACAGTTTTCATGCAAATAAGACTTACAATTTTCACTTGCCGGACAATGAAATTATCATTAATTATCAATGAAATAGTTTTTTTTTTTTTTTTTTTTTTACTTGGGCTAGTAAGCAACCAATTGGCAACTACTGTGCAACCACTTAAAGGGATAGTTCACCCAAAAATGAAAATTTTGTCATCAGCTGATCCAAACCTGTATGAGTTTCTTTCTTCTGTTGAACAGAAAAGACGATGCTTTGAAGAATGTTGGTAACCAGACAGTTGACAGTAGCCATTGGCTTCATTAGTATTTTTTTCCTACTATGGAAGTCAATGGGTGCCGATAATAATAAAATGAACTTTTATTAACATCAGTGACGTGCAAAAACCAACTTCTGGTAAATGCACTATTGTTCTTCTATAGTATCATCCTGAACAGACTGGCAGCTTCAGTGATTATAAGAGCACTCTTTACTTGCTTTCTGTGTAATTCAGTCACAATTTGAAGAATTGTTTTAGTTTTTCACGATAACTTGTGACTTCCTACTTTTTCCATATATTAGGGAATGAAAATGCTAATAAGCCAATAAGTGCTCCTCTGCCGTCATCTACTGGTTATAGTGGTCATTTTTTTAATCTTTTTTTTAAATAAAAGTGCTTGTTTGCCACAAAGTGTTAGTTTTCCTATACCTTTAATCTTTTAGTTTTACAAATCATATTAAAAATAACATTAAAATTGGATAATATTTAGAGGTTGGAAGAGCTTGAAAAAGTGTGAAGCACTTGAAAACCCTTGAAAAGTCCTTGAATTTCACTCTCGAAAGGTTGTACGAACCCTGAGATGAATAATGTATAAAAAAATAAACTATTTCTGCCACAATACCCTGGTTACAGTCAGGATTGAATATTGGTGATTTGTGGACTGAAAAGCCTTCTATAACTTGTTTGTTCATGGTACAATGTTTCTCCTGGTTTCCACGTCAGCGCTGTTTGATCTGGTTTACAACAGAGAATTCTGTGCCCTCTGCGAATTAAAATGCTTTCTCACTGGATCTCCCAGCACTGTGTAGTAACGGTGTCCCGTGATCTGCTTGTGAGTAAACCTGTTCTGAGCTCGCGTTGCGCTGCCTATCATTGCTCTGAGCTGATAAGCGGTCCGCGCTGCGCAGCTTAAAGGGATAGTTCGGCCAAAAATGATATTTAACCCATGACTTACTCACCCTCAAGCCGTTTGAGATGCATATGTCAATCTTTTTTCAGACGAACACATTTTCAGTTATTTTAGAAAATGTCTTAGATCTTTCAGTGGTTATAATGTGAAGCTATGGGGTCCACCTCCTTCAAGTCCCAAAAATGTGCATGCATCCTTCACAAAAGTAATCCATCCGGCTCCAGGGGGATAAACGAAGGAGTTCACGCGTTCACGGAGATGGATGCTGACGTAGGACGTAGCGTAGGAAGCGTCGTGATGTAGAACGAACGTGACAGCGCAGCCAGAGAGCAGAGCAAAACAAAACAAAACGACGCTTCCTACGCTACGTCCTACATCATACGCCAGCATCCATATCCGTGAACGCGCGTCGACCGCTACCGGAAGCCAGTTATTTTCGTTTATAAAGTTTTAAATATGTATATTTTTACGACAAAACGGATTACGGATTACCCTCAGAAGGCCTTCGTTTATCCCCCTGGAGCCGGATGGATTACTTTTGTGAAGGATGCATGCACATTTTGGGACTTGAAGGAGGTGGACCCCATAACTTCACATTATAACCACTGAAAGATCTAAGACATTTTCTAAAATAACTGAAAATGTGTTCGTCTGAAAAAAGATTGACATATACATCTCGAACGGCTTGAGAGTGAGTAAATCATGGGTTAAATATCATTTTTGGCCGAACTATGCCTTTAAACGAGAGCCGTTTCTCATGAAGCAACAGAAATGGCAGCTCTTATCAGTTGGGCAACGTGGTGGACGCGACCTCTAACAAAATTTAGTTGCACTGGAAGGAAAAAAGGATGCAGTCTGGAGTTTTCTTGAATTGTCATGTTTGGGTGAACTATCCATTTAAATGACGTCCCAAAAAAAACCTAATACACATTAAAGTGTAGTGTGGTACGCAACAGTGACAGGAACAGCTAATTATCTTAAAATCCTTCTTGTCCTTGTTCATGGGAGACAGACAACACACAATGTATCTCTGTGGAAAATCAGAGGTAAATTGCAGGGCTCGCTTTTGTCTTAATAGTGTTTTGACGAAGACACTGACTCATGTTTATGCTAGGTGTGTGATTTTTGTATTTTGCATTTACCTCAGCAGATCAGACCACAGTGTTCAAAGCATTTGTCGGTACACCACAGTGACGTACATTAGACATTATTATAGATGTTTTAGTATTATGTTTATATTATGTTTATACAAAAACATCTCTTGGTCAACTTGTGGTTGACCAATATGGGCATTTTATTGGCAGATAACCAATATAATTAGATGTTCGGTTTGTAATGTAGACAAAAGTCTGACACCACATAAAAATCAAAACGAAACATAGTAAACCTAGAATTAAAGCAAATGCGTTATATATGAAGGACTTATTACAGAAATTACAAAGTTCATGTTTGTTTTTTAATTGTACTTTTCAACCAAATTGTCGTACACAGAATTTATATACATTTTTTTTTTTTTTCAAGTAATCAAGTTACACTTGGTGGATACTGTCCAGTGCATATCACTTTTACAACTGTTTAACATGATAACCCTGAATTTGACTTGTATATGCACCCCAAGTAATAGCATCGGATATTAGCACACTTTTAGCACACCTTACTGTCACATTATATATTTATCATTTTTTTGTTGTTGTTTATTTAATGTTGCTTTGTTTTCTTTGTTGTCTTACTCTTAACATATTAAGATACATGTGTTGGTTTTCTTTTAAATCTAGCCAATGGAATTCCAAGAGCCACCTGGGGCTTACGGCAGAAATGCTACGGATAACATGGCTTCAGCTGATAACAGGTAATTTAATCTGCAGTTCTATGTGTATGGGGCAGTAGAATTCATTTAAATGGGTCACATCACAAGAAATCTTCTTTTCCCGAAACCCCATCTATCAAAACTAATCTTGTATAACTGAGGCCCTTGGGTTTCTGAGACCAGAAACCTGAAAACATTACCATGTAACCCACATTTCCAGTGCAATGTTGCTCATTTAGTGGTCATAAATGATGGACTTCTAAACACTCAATATGAGTAAAATCACTGAAGGTCAAATCTTGTGGTGTTTCTGACCGTGTGTAGCACCTACCGCTCTGCACACTGGATCCCAGCATATGAAACAATCAATTTTTTTAAAACAATATCCCTGACCATTTCAGTCTGCTCTTTACACATTTAACAGTTAATTTATCATTTTAGCAAATAGCAATGTTATGCTGTTACAATATCACTAATGAAATATATTTTTTAGGGGGATCCATCAAAAGGAACATGGGTTAAATTTTATTCAGGTGAGTGTAGTTTTTTTTTTCCCTGTATCATATTTCTGCTATTATCTATTTTTCTTTCCTGCATTGTATTCTTTTTTATTGCGACACGTTCCTGCAATCACAGCCTTGTTTTTTGAAAGAGAAATGTAGATAAACAACATACTTGAGTGAGTGGATTATTCTCTTAGGTGAGAAGACGCCTGCAGAAAGGACACTAAATCTTTAGGCTTTCACAATGTCTTTTGATCGTCTGTTGGTACATGTCAACACTGAATATACAATATCAGATCTTTGGATAAAGGGATTAGTAAAGCATCTGAATTGCATCGAAAACAATTGTATCTGTTGGTGTTACTGTGAGAACATCCTGGATTTGTTGAACCACCACCTACCTTTACCCTGCTGTCATGCCATCTGGGCTCTGGCTCCGTTTAATGTCAATGTGCCAGTTGACCAAAACCCTCGGCTTTAGTTGTCTTCCTGCATGTTCAGACCAATCGGTTTATAAAGCTGTGACAATTATGTTGCACGTCGTTGGTTGTCCTCCAAGTACTGATACACAGTGGTCTCATAGTATTTGAACACTCTTAAAAATAAAGCGTCTTTTTTGGCACCTATGGTTTTATGAAGAAACTTTAACATCCATGGAATCTTTCCGTTTCACAAAAAGTTCTTTATAGTGGAAAAAGGTTATTGAGACACTTTACAATAAGGTTCATTAGTTAACATTAGTTAATGTATTAAAGGGATACTTCACTGGTTAGCATTAAGCTTTGTATCAGTAGAAACCCGATAGTATTTTCGAATGACCGTGCTTCCCTCCCTCATGTCCCCCTGAGACGAGAGATTTCTGTATTGTGTGTCTGGAAAAAAAACTCAGATGACGCAAAAATCGTCATCGGAGGCTTTTTTGGCCCGAGGCAAGAGACTACAGCCAGTAGGAGGAGCTCGTTCCGCATGTTTTCAACCCGCCCATAGGGGGATCTCACGATAAAACGGCGTCTTTTTTTAGTTTTGAGTCAACTAGTAGCCTAGTTGTATAATTTCTTCCGATACTGCCCTCTGTAACCGGTAGGCGTGGCTTGGGAGTGGCCTCGTAGGGCAGCGAAGCAAGTGCATTCTGGGAGTTGTTATCTTTCATCCACATGAGCCAAAAATACATTTTCTGGCTTTTCCCAGTCTAGAAGGCACCAACTTCTAAAATAATTTCACATTTCTACTACATAAATGACCCAATTTAAATACACATTCATCTTTCCAGCGGTGAAATATCCCTTTAACTATCATGAGCAATACATTTGTTACTGTAATTACTTTGTTAACGTTAGTTAATAAAAATACAGTCCTTTACTGTTTGTTCATGTTAGTTCACAGTGCATTAACTAATGTTATCAAGATTTTAATAATGTATTAGTAAATGTTGAAATGAACATTAACAAAGATTAATAGAAGTGCAGTTCATGCTAATTAATGTAGTTAACTAATGTTTATTGTAAAGTGCTACCCTTGAGATGATTCAAATTTTTCAAACTAAGAAAAAAATGGTTCTTTCAACAACTGTTCACTAAAAGGTTCTCTCAGGAACCCGGACTGGTTCTTCTCTGGCATTCCTTTTTAGATCCTTTATTTTTAAGTGTATTAAAGGAGAACTCCGGTCAATTTTAACATTGAGCTAATTTTTTTGTACATTTGGAGTGCTGTCAGTACAGAGAACAACGACAAAAATCGGTGTTGCCTACACCGTGTTATCCTCTTTTTAAAATTTGCACCCTGTTGACTTCAATGGGGCAAGTTTTAAACCTGCTTTTAGCCTCTTAACATCCTTGATGCATCATTACAAGTGCACAGGTCATGTGAGTGATTCCTTTAGAGTGAATGCGGGTGAATCTGACTGCAGTAGATGTGCAAGATATGAATAAAAATGATGTTATTTCAGCCAGCGCACATACCTGTATTTACATCCTGTTTTCGGTCGAAGCCCACAGTAATCGATTGTCGAGTTCACGCGCATAGGTGTAGTACGTACGATCATGCGCCCGAACTCGACAATCGACTACTGTGGACTTCAACCGAAAACAGGATGTAAACAAAGGTATTTGCGCTGGCTGAAATAACATCATTTTTATTCATATCTTGCACATCTACTGCAGTCAGATTCACCGTGTTCACTCTGAAGGAATCACTCACATTGGCTGTGCACTTGTAATGACACATCAAGGATGTTAAGAGGCTAAAAGCAGGTTTAAAACTTGCCCCATTGAAGTCAACAGGGTGCAAATTTTAAAAAGAGGATAACACGGTGTAGGCAACACCGATTTTTGTCGTTGTTCTCTGTACTGGCAGCACTCCAAATTTACAAAAAAATGAGCTCAATGTTAAAATTGACCGGAGTTCTCCTTTAAATCTAACAAACTCCTTGAAATTAAATGTAGTGCCTGTGCTATTATTCATTTACATATGAACGTCACTCGGTTGGTTTATTTAACTGATGCAATGACATTCATACATTTTTAAGAGTGATTCAAGCGTTCAAATACTTTGAGGGTCAATGAAAGAGTTGATATAGTCACAAACATCCTGTGTTGAAATATTTCTGTATCGACGGTTCAGTCTGTAAAACAGTCTAGTCTAAATAAGACTATATAATAAGACTAAATATAGAAATCAAGCAATTCAGTTTCCTTTCTCTTTGTCCTTCAAAGATGTTTGTAATGTTCCCTTTTAAAATGAAAGACTACTTTGATTATTTTTTTAACAAGGAATATTGGTTTTAAGCCCAAACATTATTCGCTGTCATTGTGATGTCAGTGTCACTGCATGTGATGCGTGAGATCTTACTCCTTCATGCGCTCTAACAGTTAGAACATGTTGTACCCAGCTGTGACACGTACGCAATACATTGTGGTATAAGAGTTTCCCATCTCGTTGATTCTGGCAGCTGATTAGAGACCTTTTTCTTTGAACGTGTTGAAAGGCACAATCCTTTACTCATATGCAGAGCTTTACTGCAGCTTTATCAGTTAACCAGTGATTAAAGCTAACTTTGACTGTTTGGTTTCTACATTGAGCATGTCAATTCAGTAATGAATCATTTATGGTAAATTCATAATTTTATCTTAGTTTCACATTTAATGACTGCTTTTAATGTGCACTCTGTAATTTTGTCCTTATTAAAAGTTTTAATCAGTACATAAAGATATTAATGATATTTTTAGAAAAAAAAGTTGACACATCAAGAGCTTTGCCCTATGGGGTCTGTAATTCAGATCACATGATCAGCCAAATACTACTCACTTAATCTTGGTAACTCTCTGTAATCGTTATTGGACTGAATTAATCTGGACTGACTGTGAATATAGCATTTATGTAGTGGCATGAGTATCTGAGAACCAACATAAACATTACTGAGGACAACTTTAACTTGTTCATCTTCAGTAAATTCAGTAAAGGATTACACTAGGTTTGAAATGCATGCATTATTTTTTTTTTTCATTTTATTCACCTCTTATTTTAAACGCTTAATTTCCCCCCTAACTTTTTAACAACACCACCTTTGCTTCATAGCTTTTAGGCCACAGTTTGAGTTTCTAGACCAGATTACTAGTGTTTTGGCATCTCTGGATATGATGAGATGTGTAGATTTGAAATATTTATGTCCATAACAACTCCAATCTCATCAGCCGTATAATCTCATTATAGATGTCACCTCTTTAATCATGACGTGAACAGGTGATGACAGCATTATCAGATGAATTGTTTACTGTTGATTGCCCTTGATTGGAGAGATTTTTCTGGGACAAACATCATGTGAAATCATCCAAATCTGTTAAAAGCCTGTTGATCTAAGTCAACTGACTTCCACCGCTCAGGTCTTTAAGTCTTTTTCGTCACGGTTTACGCAAAAGCACGTAGATGAGGTTTACGTTCATACTGTTAACACATTCTTGTTATGAATGAGCAGTTGGCCTGCACGTGTACTGTTGTTTATTTTATTATCAGTTTTGATGAGTGTTGTAATTGTGCGATAAGGCACATTTCAGGTTAAATGTTTATGTCTCCTTGCATTGAAGTGCCAGAGTTTTCGCATTCAGGATGTCTGGACAGTCTGTTTCCCTTTCTGTTCCTTATCTCCTCTGGTGGTAATAAACATCACGTCTCTTGGCGTGTACACAACTTTAAACAGCACAAAGTCCTCATTCCAAGTTTGGATTGAGACATAATCAGGAGTGTTGCAATTATGGACCATTATGGGCACGTAATGAAAATCACATCGACAAAAATAGCACGTCTGCAATGGCACAAGTGCGTTTCAAATCCAGTTGCGTTAGCATGAGTAAGCCCTGTGTGCCGTAAGAACAGAAAACGGGACTGTTTGTCATGCTGTCGGTAATGCAGGGCATGTACACCGAATAGTTTTTTAGTGTAGAACCAATTTTCACTCAGAAGTTGTTAGTAAATTTAACAAAATGGCAATTAAGACACTGAATTAAATGTGAAATTTCCCATTTAAAAAAAAGTCCCGCTTTTGAAAAGTCTCCCTTTGCTCCAAAAATAGACCCCATCCCACGCCCCAGTGGCGGAAGTGTGTGTTTGTGCGAGTTGCATGATTTGTCTGCACCCTTCACGACCCCTCCTGCGTGATTTGATCATCGCCGAAACGGGGTGGGGGGAGAAGAGTCCCGGCAATGATAAAGTGAAAAGATTGGGAAGGCATTTCAGCCTGCGTGCTTTGCGTGCTCTCTCTCTATGGGACACACAGCTGCTCAGAGAGAAAGGGAGGGGTAGAGGGATAGAAAAGAACATAAAATTGGCCACACCTACCCTGCAAGCAACATGGGTGGGGTTTGAGCAGGGCAGACAGCCAATCAGCAGGCAGGGGTTTGTCCTGCAGTGCCGCCCCCTGCCTCCTCCCAGCCTGTAAGTAGACGAGGGCAGACGCAGGCAGGGTATTGCTCAACTTAAGAAGCGCACTACCCCCACTCTGCTGTAGTTGGTGTTTATCCCTCGCTCTTTTCTCTGCTAGACGCCTGCCATGAAGATCCTGGAGGCTCTTAGTGGCACAGAGCCGTGCGATGATGTCCCTCGACTGGACCTTTCTACTCTGACAGACGACAGCAACTGGGCAGGTCAGTGTTTTTTTATTTTTATTTGTGCGTCTCACTTTGTTGCTGTCTCTCTCTCTGCACATGGGCGGCAGCTGCAAGTCTGCCTTGCCCACATTGTGTCCTCATGCAGTGAGTATTATTAAGTCACTTAATAGAGGAAGAAGATTACAAGTAGTCTGCAATCTGTTTTCCTCCTCATGCATACTGTTGCGTTTAGTCTAGAGAGGCTTGTTTTGCATTGCAACAGGGTGCTAGCTATGCTTTTTTTGTGCATTGTTGTTGCAAATACTGAGATTGTAGCTACAGCTACTTCAAAGCCCTGCGATGTCCCTTGAGAATTTTGACTCGGATGCCTCTGGGATTTATTGCGTTTGCACTGGATTCGGCTGCGGTTCTTGCAGTTGCATGGTTTTTTTTTCTCTCCCCACACTTCCCCTTTGGCCATAATTCTCTGTTTGTAAACAGTCGAAAGGCTGTTGATTGCATATTTGTGCTTCTTTGTTAATATATCATATTTGTTCAGATAAAATATATATATGTTTGAATTATAAAGGTTTTTATTTAATTTATTATTTAATTTTAACATGTATTAATGAATATGGATTATAGCACTCTCTTGTTTACTCATATTATTTGAGATAAAATTAGATATTCTTTTGTTTTTATTTTTTACATATAATTTTAATGTATAGATTAATTTATAAATCTAGATTATAGACTATATAAATACTATATATTTAATATTTATATTTAATGTATGTATTAGTATTTTTTAGTTAATTTTAATGTATAGATTGATTTATAAATATGAACATATAGTACTTTTTTATTCATTAAATCTTTGATAGATAGATAGATAGATAGATAGATAGATAGATAGATAGATAGAAAGATAGAAAGATAGAAAGATGGATAGATAGATTATTGCACTTTTTTGTTTTATTTTTTTTCACAATAAGATTTTACTTTGTATTAGGCCATGTTTTATACAAGCAGTCTATGAAATCAAAATGAACTTCACTGATCAGATGCATCACACTAAAATGAGTTTCATCAGCCACGGTGGTTCGGTGCATTTTCACAGCTGCTGCGTTTCAGTCAAGTTTACGCATTTGTCATCTTCAGTGTTTAAATTTGTTTGTGGTGTAGGAGGGCGAGCCTAGCAACAAGCAGACGTTCGGCTCTACAAGTGGAGGACCGTATAGTCATAGCAACTGAGGAGTGAAACAGGAGGAGGTTTAAATCCCGGAGTCTGAGAGCCGTTGCTATGTGCACGTCACGTCTCAGCCTTTTAAACTTGTCATGGCTATTCACAACAGTCTCTCTTCCTGTTTCTTCTCCCGTTCGTGCTGCACGTGCCAGTTGTAGACTTGTACAAACATGCGCAAACACACCCCTTTTCGCATTGACCTTGGAAATATTGTAGCGTAGGATTTCTAGATGTCTCCACTCGAGGCCTGGCACAGATGCGCCCTAGGCAGTGAAGTGCATATATATGGAGCTGCCCTGCTGACAGGTTTGCCATGTTGATTCACAGTTACCCTTTACTTTAATAAAGCGCTTAATATTGTGGTCACAGCCTTGGCAGGATCTCTATACTGTATAATGTACTTGTTCTGTGGCACCCTCTAGTGAGAGCTTCAAACGGCTGCTTACATAATGACACGTCTCGGTTGACTAAAATGGTCCAAAAAAAAAAAAACACCCTGTGGTTTTGCAAGGTAGAGACATTCCTGGGAGTGCAACATGAGATATTTCCTCCATATGCTGCCTTTTGTTTGGACATATTTTAAAACTACCAAAAAACAGAAAACCTTCGAAAACATTTCTGTGTTGTGAAAAGCGTTATTGCTAGTAAATAAATAGAATTTGGAATTCAATTAAATCATTCAATTTCAAATCAATTTCATTTGGCATTTGACATCTTATACACAGATCCTTGCAATTCATTTTACCACTAAAATTGCAGAAAACATAATGAAAAAGATTCTTTTTGGGACAGTTTTATTGTAAATAAACAAATATTCTCACTATTTTTGGGGTGCATAGTTAAATCCTAGCTGTTTATGCTAAATGGAGCAACTAAATTTAGAAAAAAACATGAAAAAGATTTCTGAATATTTTTTATTGAAAAGAGCTATAAAATCAAAATACAAATCCTTACAATCATGTTTGTTGTGCTGAGCAGAACAACTTAATCACACACAACATGATAATAGTTTTGGGACAAGATTTATTGTCAAATTCAAATAAATAAATTCACTTGTTTTTTTGGGTAGTCAATGTCCGGTTGTGCATTATTACCTATTTATGCATGACAATTTAGTTAGTTATGCCACGGATAACATGATTCTTTTAGAACAAAAATTATTTTGAAATGAACTAATATTTTGAGTAGTTCGTAGTGCTTTTTACCTAGTTTGTTATGATGAGTGGAACAACTTGAGCACTGATAACATGATGAAAAATAAGTTTGTTCAAATGTAACAAAACAAATGTACCGGTAATGCTTTGTGCATTTTGTTGTGCATACATGGTAATATTCTACAAATTGGAGCAATTATGCTAAGCGGAACAAAACCGCAGATTGATTATACAAGCTAAAAGTGTTTTGTTAACATCTTTGGAAGCATATGGTTGCTGGAATCGAGTTCACGTGACTGTAAATATACAGTGGCACTAAAAACAAGCTGTTGCTCCAGCTCATGGGAGTGGTCAAATGAGTGTTCAGGACTGTATGTAACATTGAGCTGCCAGACCTTTGTCCCACTGCAGCCGGTGCCAAAAGCACATTGCGGTGACCCACTGCAGTGCCGAGAGGCAGCGGTTTGCCCAAATGTTTGTCAGCTGTGATGTTCTTTTCTGCCTGTCTCATCATTTCCTTGGGTCGTTATAAGAGTTGCGTCAGTGGTTACCTTTCTTCCCTTTTGTCTTTCAGATTCTCATTTCTTTAGTGCTTCTTTCCTTGATTTCAAAAGCCTTTTAAAATCAAGTCACAATGAGGGTAAGGGCTGAGATCTGCTTTTGTTAACAACTTGATATCCCTGAGCCCCATCTCTCACCAGTGACCTTTAAAAGCTGCATGGAAATCCCATTAAACTGGCATGTAGCTACCTAGCATCTAACATACTGCAGCCTTTGAGGACAGGCACAATAATATGTGGCTTTATTTATGTCCGCAATAGCCTACTGAGACTTTGTGAGCCTTTCAGTGAAAGGCCATCTTGTAGCACATGCTTTGATGTATTATGCCGGCTCAACAAAATGGCTCCAAATGCGCTGCCATGAGGGAGAGATCCACCTGACCCATTAGCTCCTCAAGCATGACTTGTAAGCGCATGACACAAAAAAGTGCAAAGAACCTGTAGGAATTTAAGCTGTACCAGATTGGTTGCACAGCATTTCGAAAAGCATGTTGAGCTGTTTGTTCGTGTGTATGAGTGTGTGTGCATGTATTGAAATGATGCAATAGCATCCCTGCTATAGGCACTGCTATTACTGCTAATATTGTGAATGTTAAACATTGATAACGATTAGCAACTGCATGAAAAACACTCTTTTAAAACCACATAGCAACACCTAAGCAATCACCCACAACACATGGTCCCATAAACTATTGATGTGCATTTTAATGTTCTTAAGTTTAGTTGGTACATCTATTAAATAAAGTTACAGTCCCAAACATGGACACAAAACACATTGTTTTGTTTTTCCTAATGAACGTTGCCTTGTGCAAGGGGCTTTACCTTTACTTCAGCACTGTAAATATGTTGATATCAACTTTATAACTGCAGATAAGATCAAGTTTGATTCATCATGCTTGCGAGTTGCACAGGTCACATCGCAGTCAGCGTTTATCGCCACATTCTTCTTGCTGCATTGTTAAATTGCTCTTCTGACCTTACTTTATGATCCCGGCATCTGCATAGTAAATAAACAAAACATTCCGATATCACAGCATGTGCTCACAGTGTTTGATTAATAATCTGTAGTGCGTGATACTCTTCAAAACACTTTGTCACGATTGCATTTAATAGTCTGCAATGAAAAAGCACACGTGTATTGTGTATTTAACAAAGGTGATAGTGTACTTATCTTTCTCAAAGATAAAAACAACTGTCTGCTGAGCTGATTAGCTCACATTCTAGTGGGTTTGACTAACAATATTGTCCCCAGGATGCCCGAAATAGCAACAAGGTCAATAGAATATCAGCCTAGTTAAAATTTAATATGTACTCAAACTGTTGTTTGGCCCTGACTGTATATCAACAAAGACAAAATCTAACACTTGTTCCCTGTTTGGCTTGCTATTTACTAAGTGACTTGTGAAATCTAGCCACGCTGTTTTGTCATTTCCCTCAATTTTAACGCTTGTGTGTTGACAGAACCAGTGCCAGCCTACTCGTCGTGGCAAAGGGAGAGTATGGACCGCGAGGAAGCTCGCCTGTCTCCCCATGCCGGTGGCAAGCCGATTCGCCAGCTCTTGGAGGAGGACAGCGACCCAATGGTCTCGCCACGGTTCTACGCTTATGGAGACGGTCGGCAGTATCTGGACGACACAGAGGTTCCTCCATCACCGCCTAACGCCCACTCCTTTGTCAGGTAAACAAACAAACCCTTGTATGGTCTGAAAGAGGAAATCCTATGTTTTTCGGAGGGTGAAATGAATGCTGTTCTCCATTTAGTAGGCGAAGAAGTTCGTCGTTAGGCTCCTGCGACGATGACCGGGAAGAGTTGACCTCCGCTCAGCTTTCAAAGCGGATCCACGTACTCAAGAAGAAGATCCGGAGGTTTGAGGAGAAGTTCGAGGATGAGCGCAAATACAGGGTGAGCGAAAGAGATCTGATTGGATGAGTCCCTTTTAAAAGTTGCGACAACTAAAAATCCTACGATGTCTTCACTGATAAATCGATCCCATTCTAATCAATGAAGCAGTCTATTCTGGAAAACATTGTCAATGTGCCATTTTCATGATGACAATAACCGGTGCAAAATGTATTTAGCTCTATTTGCTACAAATGTTGAGTCTAGTATTTTCTCTACAGCCTTCACATGGCGACAAAGCTGCCAACCCAGAGGTTCTGCGCTGGATGAATGAACTGGCCAAGATGCGCAAAGACTTAAAAGGTATGAATGAAAGTGGTTTGTATCATGTAAGCTAGAGCTGCATGACTAATCGTTAAAAGATCGCAATCTCTAGCAATTTTATTCCTAATTGCAACGATTTGCCTATTAAACCTTAGACAAAATCACAGCGAAACATTCAAATCTGCATTGCTGCTGCTGCTGCTGACCCAGAGAGTATTTTCAACCACACAGTATCATTATTTCTGTGTTACAAATATTCTATCACAGAAGTACCAGATAAAAGTTTATAGTTCGGATATAAACAATGTCTACGGCAGCAATCAAAATAGATCAGATCACTTTTTTAAGACAAGTGAAGTATTTATGAGTGAGTCATTGAATTATTCAATTTATTTAACAAAAAACAATCACTCAGATTAAACATTTGAAATAAACTGCAGCAATTAACATTTTGTTAGAACCTCTAGTAAATGAAATGTTATTTTGTTTAGTTGTCTGTTCAGAATCGTGGGAGAATTGTGATGTTTGAAAAAAACAAAAACGTGATTCTCAATTTATCCAGAATCGTGCAGCTCTAATGTAAGCCATGATAATCCAACCTTCATGATGTTTTGTTCAAGCAAATTGTTTCGGGTGTATTTTCTCACTAACCTTTGTGGGTTGGGCCTACCAGGAAAACAACATCTGATCTAATCTGCTCTGCTCTGCTCATGGCTTGCAAAGTTCTTATAAACAAGTGGCTCCATGTTCTGGCTCTACATCACAGATCACAAGTTGCTAAAGTCAGAAGAGGATTTGACGCCCATCCCCCGCCAGCGTAGCAACACGCTTCCCAGGAGCTTTGGGTCTCAGCTGGAGAAGAAAGCTCCTGAGACCAAAGCCCCCAAACCCCCTGTGGAAAGCACACTGGATGCAGTCATGAACAAACTGCAGGAGAAACGCAATGAGGCTGGCCGACCTGAAGACATTAAGGTGCGTTTTTTTAAGGGTTTTCTTTCTGCTTTTGCCCTTTTTTTTATAAACAAATGCATGCATCTTTAAAATGTCATTCTCGGTTCTTCATTAGGACATGACCCGTGAACAGATTGGAGCAGAAAAAGTGGCCCTTCAGAAAGCTCTTCTATATTATGAGAACATCCATGGGAGACCAGTGAGTGTGCAGTTCTTAACCTTCAGAACATTTTTACATTGGCTGAGGTTGGTTTTAATGTCTGTGTTTTTGTCACTCATTCTAGATCACCAAGAATGAGAGGCAGGTCATGAAGCCTCTATACGACCGGTACCGACTCGTCAAGCAAATCCTCTGTAGAGCTTCCTCCATTCCAGTCATTGTAAGTTCTGTTTTTCCACCATTTTTCACTTTTCCCTCACCATTGCATGCTTCTGTCTCAACTCTGTTTCTCCTTTCACTGGAGAATTCTCTCATCTTGGGAGTTCATGTACAGCAAGAGTGTCCAATCCTGCTCCTGGAGGGCCACTATCCTTCAGAGTTTAGCTTACAATCCTGGCTGTTGCAACTTCATTATTCTGCCTCCTAAGATACCTCACTAAGGCCAAGTTTACTTTCTCCTTCACAGGCCTTGTTTACACCTGGTATTAAGATGCGTTTTGGTCGATCGGATAACAAGTGGAAGACGCTAAATGCAGGTGTAAATGGGGTCTAAAACGTTTTAAGCTTGTCCACTTTCGACCACTTCCAGAGGGAGTTGAAAACACATTCGACCGGATTACTTTCGTAGTGTAGACGCTCATCTGGTTGAATGTGTTCATACAGCCACAAAAGACCGCCTACTCTCCATCTACTGACCTAATGTGGAAACCTTATGAGAAGCGCGCTTGCCAGACGGGATTTAGACTGACGGCTGGAGACCCAAGTTTCGTAGTTCGAAGACGAAAAACGTACCAAGCACAATGTTCTCTCTCCATTCCTGATTTCTAACGCACACTCACAGCGTTCAGAGCAGAAACGAAAGCTCCTGCTCTCCGTGTGTTTTTCCGTCGTCTCCGGGAGCGTTTTTATGTAAACAGCGCAAGCTTATTTTGTCCATTAGATCGAAAGATCTGAAAAAACACATACATTTACCCACCCATAGACCCTCACCATGAAGAAATCAGGACAGAAGTGGTCGAAGGTGGACAAAACACCAGGTGAAAACGAGAATGTGTCTCCATCGGATCCGATCACCAAAACGCATCTTAATACCAGGTGTAAACAGGGCCTCAGATGCCATGAAGCAAGATGGCTAACTAAGCAAGAGAAATTTGATTCAGTAGTAAAACATAGTAATAAAAATAAATTGGTGATTTTACCTAATTTTTCTGTATACTGTACTGTATTGAAACCATTACGAGTCGAGTGCCCCACATTGGGCGCCATATTTGAGCTGTGCAAAGTTGCTGCCTATGTAGACTGTTCCAAATCAGCCACTTGTGAGGGTCATTAGAGTTCGGTTACTGACCATGTAGGCAGTTGGCAGCAAGGTTAGGTTTGGGAATAAAGCTAATACTTATCTGAGCCACGCTAGCAGATATGCATAAGCTACTATGGTTGTATTAAAGGCTAGCTAGCTGCTATTACTACTTGATTCATGAACTAAACCGTATGGATAAGTCTCCATGGTATTAGTAGAGAAAATTAGCAGTAGCACAATATAAGCATTTAGATTTTGTATTGATGCAATGGCAGTGCCGGGGCTTTTTAGCGCCTGTAAGCCCGTCTTTAGCAAGAGCTCAAGAGTAGCTCACTGAGTTCATATCCTGGAGCTGGATATTTGCAACAGTATTCCTTATAATTCCCAATTCTCTTGCATACATACTCTTAAAACATTAAGCAGCAACCCTGGGCATATTCCCACACCACAGGAAGTGTTTTCCCCCACTTAATATAGAATGATATGCATGTGAAATACAACAACAAAACATTATATTGGTATGTTCTGAAAACATCTGGCTCATGTAACACAAAATGGATGTTACCATTATATAATACTCTAAAGCCTGATTATACATTGTTTAAACTTGTGTGCACATTTGAATTGTCTTTTAGCTTTAGCTTCTCCATTTTTTTTTTTTTTAGTCAATGATATGGTTCTCTAGTTACATTTTCTCTTAGCATCAGTTAAAGCGTGGGTTCCCAATTGGGTGAATATGCTTCATATGCCCTAAAACAATTACTTGGAAGTGCCACCTTCAGATGTCAAGGTTTATTTAATGTGAATCTTCTAGTCCATTAGTGGAGTGAGACCTGCCCTGAAGTGGGCTTTTGTGAAGGTAGTTTACCGGGTTGTAATGTCACTATTAACACCCACCACAGGGCTCGCCTTCCAGCAAGCGCAGAGGCCCCCTGCTGCAGCCCATTATCGAGGGTGTACCAGCCCTGTTCTTCAGCGACACAAAGGTGAAGAGCTGTGACTGCTCAATCAACCAGTGATTCGGCTGACCCACCTCCTTCCCCCCACTAGTTTCCTCATTAACCTAATCATGAATCAGTAACTTGCATGGGCACATACTTGGGAGTGCTGTGAGATTCGACTCCTGCTGATTCCAAAGCCGTTTGATCACATCCCTGTTGGGTTTTGGCACCAGGGATGTGAAAACTTGAATTGGTGACTCAAATGTAAGGCAGTGCACTAAATACTCCACCTAAAATGAAAATAATTGATTGCACTGTTAAAGCACTGATGCTTTTCATTTGTACTAACACTTGTCACAACAGAGGCTTGATGCACAATGATTCTTAAATGATTCCCATTGAGATTCGCCTTCCAAATCAATGTTAGGCTTGATGCTTCTCAGTCATGGTAGTGTAAACCATCGGAGATAACTCACCAGCGCCATCTGCTCTTTTCCCAGGAGGAGGAGGATGGCTCGGATGACGACGACACCAGGACACAGTTCACGGTCACGGTTAAGCCGGAGCTGAGCATGCTGGGACTTCTCGACCAGCTGGATGAGGACACAGACGGTTTCATCTCACCTGTTGACGAACTATCACCCTCCAAGAACACCATGGATATGAGATTGTCCAATTTGCATGCTGCTACCATGTGAGTATTAGGTTTAGAGTAGAAACGTATATCTTAGGGCGCTGACACACAAGATAATGCTTGGACAGAGTGTTTGAAGATGTGGAAAGTGTCGTACCAGACCTCAAATGGCCAGGTCTCTCTCTCACAAGAAAGGGACTAACCAGGGCTGCTTTTCTCACAAGCATTGTGAGCTAAGATGATCGTAGAGACCATTAGTGACAATGGTTCTACAATATATCTAGGCTTATGATGCTTTTGGGAAACACAGCCCTGGACTGCATAAACCCAAGTATATCGTAGAGACCATTAGTGCCAATGGTTTTTACAGCCTACTTGCACTTATGATGCTTTTGGAAAATGCAGCCCTGGTAAACTAAAGGTATAATAAATAAAATAAGGCAGATTTCCAAAATCACAACTGAAAAAGTTGTCATTGGTCAATGCGTCATAGTTAAAATGTTGTAAACTACTGGTTGTGCGATGTAGCGCGAGCCTAGTGATTTTCCTCTACATCCTTGCTATGCATCATCCCCATTGACGTCAATGAATTTGCGTGTTTTCTGACGTAAACTCTAGTGTGTAAGCGCCTTTACAGACCTTTTACATTTCTTAGTATTCATAATGGATTTTGTGGAGCTCCAAGGCCAAATATATACAAATGGCTAAAAGTAATTTGTACATTTAAAAAAAGCTAATTGTTGAATTGGCGCTTCAGTGGGTCGAATGAATGTTAAAACTTTCCACTCCCTCTTAACCAAACACACAGGCAGGAACTTGTGGAGCAACTCCAGGAAGCCCGCGAGGAAAAGAAAAGAATCCGCCAAAACCTCCGTGAATTTGAGGATGAGTTCTTCAAACAGAATGGCAGGTAAAGAAAACTTTCACAATACAAATACAAAGGTAAAATGTTTGCTCTTAAAATTGTAAACATTCATATGATGGAATCTATGTCTCTACAGAGGAAAAAAAAATCGTATTATTGAATGTTCTACTTGTGCTTTTCCCATAGAAACGTGCAAAAGGAAGATCGCTCGCCCTTGGCGGGGGAATACAATGAATACAAGCATATTAAAGCCAAGCTAAGGCTGTTGGAAGTGCTCATCAGTAAAAGAGACTCCTCCAAGTTCATTTAGTGCTCAAGACTTACTCTACTAGCCAAGCAAGGACCAGCCACTGCAATACAGTGGGTACAAAGACATGTTTTACAGGCACATTTGGCTTTGAAGGACACAGAGACATGCCTGGTTCACCAATAGCAGATGTACAGTGCCGCTTGTTCCACTGTACAGCGAAAGGACTTCTGAGAATTTTGCCGTCTGCTATGAGACCGTGGATTCAGAATACAATCTGATCCCAATTCCCTTTGAAGCCCAGAAGAATGTTTCTGTTATATTTTGTGTTCGTATTGATATTTAGATCGTTTTTTTTTTCTATATTAATATCGCTATAATATAGAAACAACTGTGTTTTCACAATCAGGCACAAGCTTTGAAGAACATTGAGATATTGCGTCTTAAAATGTATATAGAGATGAGGAGAGTTTATCATTATAGGAACTTTTAGTATTTGATGAATTGAAGAAAGTAACCAATTAATGGAAGGAAGGCTCTCTGTATATTTTGTTATTTACTGGTGCCATAATTCATGCAAATGGCTTTATTTTGAATATTAACGCTTCTGAGGAAATGCAGCGTTTGCATTGTTCACCGTTAATCTAATTTCCCTCCCCTCAAACTTTAAAGCTGTAATCTTTAAGACCATTGAGTAAGCTAGAATTGACTAAATTTTCTTTACAAAAGAAAGAAAAAAAAAGTGCAAAAAACAACCAAAAAAAATAAAAAAACAAAGGAATAAAATATCTCGCTATGCTTTAATGGTGTAGAAACGCACAAACCAAGGTACTATAAACCAGCTTTCATTGCTAATTTTTTGTGTATATTTTTATACTAAATAAGTGTCGAACTGGTCATCACATGAAACTCACTGTTTAACAGTGATGTGGGTGGATCAGATCCCCTCAAACACATCTCTATTGTTAGCGAGCAATAGAAAGCGAACCTGTGGGGCCTCACTGAGCGTTTGCGCCTGGTGAACGCAGACACAAACCGAGTGAGCACGTCACCCCCTTCTCTTATTCTCCAGATTGGAAAATTGTAGCGTGGATTTTGTTTTTACCGAACGTGACAAGAATGATGGATAAAGATGAATACTGTGTGTACATTTTAGTACATGATTGTATTTGTATTTTGTACATATGATATAAAACCAAAATATTTTTTCTGACTATACTGGTGTTGGGTGTTTATTTTCAGTGTCATTAAATACAAGAGAAATGCTTGATAATCAGAGGTGAAATAATTTTATTGTTCTGGAAAAAAATAGATAAAACAATATATTCCATTTGAAAGCTATAAAAGTAAATATACTTTACTAAAATAACAATGCATCAGTAGCCACTAAGAAGCCCTTGTTTGCATACATTGACAGAAAGGAATACCACGTTGGATAGAAACACTTCCTTTCTATGACCTTCCATCATGTTCAAACAAACACATCTCATGCAGCTAGATGCAAAACATCACAGGCCACAGCAAACACATCTCAGAAACCCCCCGAGGAACCATAGGTAAATCACTCTGATCCATTTTTAATAGCAACCCGACGACATCTGAAAGAAAATGTGAGTAGAAAACCAAATTTTACAGCATATGACCTTCCTGTGAATCAACAAGAGGGATTAAATTGAAAGCGGCAATGGACTCACCGGAAGAACACAGCTGTTAGAATATTCACATTTGCTGGATTTAAACAATTAAAATCCCATAACTAGTACACGTCATACATCACCCAGTAGTTATTGCTGGATCACATCCTCAATTAAACCCCATATCATTCTAAGAGAAATCTGTTCCCATCCCTCCCCCCAATGTTAATTAAAATATTTCTGAAAAGCAGCTGGGCATGGCATGCTCATGCATGCCTATTATTAATAAGAGACATTTTTATGCTAATGACTTGCTACTGTACATAAAAGGAAAACCGTTGGAATGGATTCAGGAGGTGCGTAAATGCTTAACGTCCGATTTGAGCGTGGGCTGAAAGGGTGAAGGAACAAAAGGGGTTAATCAAGTTAAAACCTTTTAATGTATTGGTCCTGTAACTGTCGGGACTGGTGTGTTACAAGTGAAACTCGAAAAGTTAGAATATTGTGCAAAAGTTCATTTATTTCAGTAATTCAACTTAAAAGGTGAAACTAATATATAGAAAATGACATGCAAAGGGAGATATTTCAAGCCTTTAGTTGTTATAATTTTGATAATTATGGCTTACAGCTTAGGAATATTTTCAAAATTTCTGAGATTTTGAATTTGGGGTTGCTGTAAGCCATAATCATCGAAATTATAACAAATAAAGGCTTGAAATATCTCACTTTGCATGTAATAAGTCTATATATTATTTTCACATTTTAAGTTGAATTCCTGAAATAAATGAACTTTTGCACGATATTCTAATTTTTCAAGTATCATCTTGAACCCGGACGAGCCCCCAATTTACAGGGTTGTGGTGGCTCTTTCTGAATTGAGCTCTGTTCTATAGTGTGCTGTTGGCGGGCATTTCATATGAATTTGATCCACATTTGTTTACTTCAAGTCAAAATGGCAAAATAACATGGTCTGGACACGGGCAACCTATCGGATTCAAAAACAATTATACTTAAAAAAAAATATATAAAGAAAGTCAAGTCTTTAATTTATTTAGCCACCTACTCAATCCCAATCTTATAATTTACTTTTGTCATTTAAAAAATATAAATTTTAGAAGAAAAACAAAAATTTGTGCACATCTGGAGAAGCAAACCAAATAAGCAAGTCTGTAAAAATAGGACAATAACAGATTTACTCGTATGAGATTCCGGATGTGCTCTTCTGTGGTTAAATAAATGCGAGAGCAGCGTTCGTTTCCATTTCTCCACAGGTTTAAAGTGCAGTGTCAGCATACAGAAAGCCACCTCAGACCAGACTGAAGCCCTCGTACTGCTCCACGGCTTGTGTGAGCCGGCGCCGCAGGGTCTCTTTGGTCTGGTAGCAGGGCATGTCCAGCATGTTATAGCAGGTATGAGCCACAGGAAGGTAGTGCTCTTCAGTAGCAGTGGACTGGAGGACGATGCGTAGACTGGCCATGCCGTGGATGGGGATGCGGTCACTGCCGGTCAAGAACACTGTTGGAGGACAAAAAAAAAAGGCATAGTCACTTCAGCACAAAGAAGATACATTGTGCATGAGTGAAGGGACGCATGAAGCACCGCCCACGCAGGAGTTACTTTCAAACCGAGAAGTGTTCAGCAAAACTTCAATCTCTCCTCTGCAGTTTATGGAGAGGAGGTGCACAATATACAGTTCAGGCAGGTTTATATTATATATATTCAATAGCACAAACCATTACGCAGTTGTCTCTCACTTACATAAGAACTGCTTTTTTTTCTCCAAGGGAAACTCATGAAACACCTCCCAAAACATCTGAACTGTTGGGTGAGATGCGGAGAACTCGCCCTTGTAGGAGGCATTCTGGGAGAAAAAAACAAAACACAAGTTTAAAGGGGTGGTTGATTATGATTTCACTTTTCTAACTTTAGTTAGTGTGTAATGTTGCTGTTTGAGCATAAACAACATCTGCAAATTTACGAACCTCAAAGTTCAAAGCAAAGGTAGATGTTTTCTTTTAAATGAAATAGCTTTTTAAGGACTACAACAAACGGCTGGTAGGGACTACACCACATTCCTCCCGAGTTAGTGACATCACCAACCCTAAAATTTACATAAACCCCGCCCCCGGAACACGATTTATAGATTATCAAGACAGAATATGCTAATCAATGACTAGAAGATAACTACACATAAGCTACATAAATCCACCAACTAACCATTCATTCTACATGTTGTCACTTCTTCTTGAGTCTCTCCATCTGACTCCGGTTTGAACATAAAAGGCTAAAAGCTTTTTCTGTGTGATGTAAAAGGACACAAGCTGTTGAAAATCCGCCCTCTGTGCCGGGAGCAGCAGCTCATTTGCATTTAAACGGACACACACAAAAACGGTGCGTTTTTGCTTTCCCTCAAAAAGTGCCAACTTTAACATGCTATATAAAAATATCTGTGGGGTATTTTGAGCTAAAACTTCATAAACACACTCCGGGGACATCAAAGACTTATTTTACATCTTGTGAAAAGGGCATTATACCAGGCCTTTAAAATGAACATTAATAGGGTGCTGACGCTCAACGTTAATATGAATGTTGAATTTGTGTTGTATGTGTGTCTTAAAGTTGTTGGAGCACAGCTCTGTGTCCCACCTTCTCCATCTCCTCCCAGTTGTAGTTGTTGTTGCCCACCACCATGGCCATGAGCTCAGAGGGCTGGAAGAGAGAGAGGATCTCCCCACCACAGACCTTCAGGAAACCGCTGGAGAAAGCCGAATACAGCTCCTGTACGGCATCACTGAATACATACTGCAGATACGCCTGAACAAACTCCTTCCTGAGAGGAAAAAAACAAATCTTATAAACACAATTTTATTAATATACATTTTTTTCATTAACGTTGCATCTAGCATTGTTAATGCATTGCATTAACTTTTCAAGAAAATTATGCAATGTTTTTAAATTCTTATTATAACTGTATTGTAGAAAAACCCTCACTTGTTCAAAAATTCTAAAATAATTAATATTATTTAAATGTAGTTGGAGCATTTGTTGTTTTTTTAAATGATGATATTACAGTCATTTTTTTACTAAAGATGATGCTTGTTATTTAATGATAATGTTTATATTAATAAAAAATCTGCACTAACTAATGAGAATCTAATCACAGGAAATAATGATAAAAAAATAAATAAAGCATATCTGCCGATTGTAATCCAATGCACATATTTCCATGCACTCACGTCCCAGACCGAGTGAATTTAGATTGATAATCTGAGCTGGGTTAAATGCCTGTAATATCTTCAGGAGGTCATATAGCAGCGTCAGGTTTGCTGGAGATTGTGATCTGAGCTTGTGTGTCTGTGTGTGTGTGTGTGTGTGTGTGTGTGTGTGTGTGTGTGGGAACGGGCCTTGATCTGAGCTCAAGATGATTGGCCCTCCGCCTAATCTCACCATCAGACAGCAGGACGCATGCACATATGCACACAAAACACATGCATGATCCAAACAAACCCTTTTTCAATTCTTACGATCTCTACTTAATGTTTTACCTAAAATACACACTTGATCGCGGCAACAATTCTTCATGAATCACAAATGTGTGTGCATTTACATGTTTGTTTTTTTGGTTTGGATTGGATTTGTGTTGATGCAGTCCCATCTGTTCCTGCAGCTTCTGAAACTGTGCAATTTTGTCCCCGCTGACAACACACCTACTCACACACACACACTCTCCCTCTCTCTGACAGACAATGAAAGATGGAGCACAGGCAGGAACAACATGACCTCTTTCAGACCTTCATTTAAAGAGACACACCACACACTCTATATTCGCACCTGTTCGTCTTGTCCACAGCGACGTTCTTCCCGCCCTGTATCAGCTCCTTGACCTCTGTGATCCCATAATACTCTCTTGTAATCTGTGGACACAGTTGTTACATTTATATATTCATTTACTGAAAAGTCTAAAGTCAATTTCAGACCTAATATTGTCAAAAGCTTGAAACATACTGAGATAGTTTCATCTCTACTACCGCCCATCCCTAACTCTAAATCATGAATCACAAAAACATCTGTCGAATATCGTTCTATCATCCGACAGGAAACGTTGATGGAACATATGGCAAGTGAGCAAACTCTCTTCATCTTCCACATGTAAAGCACACACATTCGAATACGCGTCTTGGCAGCATGTGTGTGATATCAAGGATAGGTTCAGTTGAATTCGTTGGTTTACCAAAACAGTGAATTGTAAATTGCTCTATATGAATCGGGTATCAGTCACATTCATCTAATCAGACAAATGCTCTTGACTTGATGTGGCCTCATTTGAGGGGTCACGTTTAATTTGGTGTCCAGTTACTTACAGCAAAGTTCAAACAGAAGGTCTCCTCCACATCTCCCTCATAGTCCAGCAGCTGCTGAAGACTCCTGCAGAAAATATGACAGATGCGTAAGCCAAACTTTCATATTATCAATGTCTCCTTTTATTTCTAGAGTCATCGACGGGCCTTCGATTGTCTTTCTCTCTTGTAATCGCAGCTAAGAGCTCACCAGCTGCAGGGTGTAAGAGCAAACCCCTGGCTTACCCGAGCAGGGACAGGGGACGTACATCATCTCCTACTTTTAACAAGTGACACTCTTCTGCCTATGACATTATAAACCACTTATAAATCATGATGTTTGCTTTTTTCATAAGCAGCCAGTCCAACTCAGAAAACAGATTCAACTGAGGTCTCAAAACAAGGACTAGCACACGTTTATAGCTAGCTACATGAATACATCCACTTTACGTTTAAATTTAGTAACATTTAAAGGTGTAAACTTAAAATTGAAACTTTATTGGCCTCTTGAGTACTGAGGTTTGTTTCCATCAGTCTGTTGTGATTGGTCTACTCTGCTCTGATTGGTCAGATGGTTCAGTCTGTTGTGATTGGTCTACTCTGCTCTGATTGGTCAGATGGTTCAGTCTGTTGTGATTGGTCTACTTTGCTCTGATTGGTCAGATGGCCCAGTCTGTTGTGATTGGTCTACTCTGCTCTGATTGGTCAGATGGCCCAGTCTGTTGTGATTGGTCTACTCTGCTCTGATTGGTCAGATGGCCCAGTCTGTTGTGATTGGTCTACTCTGCTCTGATTGGTCAGATGGCCCAGTCTGTTGTGATTGGTCTACTCTGCTCTGATTGGTCAGATGGCCCAGTCTGTTGTGATTGGTCTACTTTGCTCTGATTGGTCAGATGGCCCAGTCTGTTGTGATTGGTCTACTTTGCTCTGATTGGTCAGATGGCCCAGTCTGTTGTGATTGGTCTACTCTGCTCTGATTGGTCAGATGGCCCAGTCTGTTGTGATTGGTCTACTCTGCTCTGATTGGTCTGAGGACTCAGTCTGTTGTGATTGGTCTACTCTGCTCTGATTGGTCTGAGGACTCAGTCTGTTGTGATTGGTCTACTTTGCTCTGATTGGTCAGATGGCCCAGTCTGTTGTGATTGGTCTACTCTGCTCTGATTGGTCAGATGGCCCAGTCTGTTGTGATTGGTCTACTCTGCTCTGATTGGTCAGATGGCCCAGTCTGTTGTGATTGGTCTACTCTGCTCTGATTGGTCAGATGGCCCAGTCTGTTGTGATTGGTCTACTCTGCTCTGATTGGTCAGATGGCCCAGTCTGTTGTGATTGGTCTACTTTGCTCTAAATGGTCAGATGGCCCAGTCTGTTGTGATTGGTCTACTCTGCTCTGATTGGTCAGATGGCCCAGTCTGTTGTGATTGGTCTACTCTGCTCTGATTGGTCAGATGGCCCAGTCTGTTGTGATTGGTCTACTCTGCTCTGATTGGTCAGATGGCCCAGTCTGTTGTGATTGGTCTACTTTGCTCTGATTGGTCAGATGGCCCAGTCTGTTGTGATTGGTCTACTCTGCTCTGATTGGTCAGATGGCCCAGTCTGTTGTGATTGGTCTACTCTGCTCTGATTGGTCTGAGGACTCAGTCTGTTGTGATTGGTCTACTCTGCTCTGATTGGTCTGAGGACTCAGTCTGTTGTGATTGGTCTACTTTGCTCTGATTGGTCAGATGGCCCAGTCTGTTGTGATTGGTCTACTCTGCTCTGATTGGTCAGATGGCCCAGTCTGTTGTGATTGGTCTACTCTGCTCTGATTGGTCTGAGGACTCAGTCTGTTGTGATTGGTCTACTCTGCTCTGATTGGTCAGATGGCCCAGTCTGTTGTGATTGGTCTACTCTGCTCTGATTGGTCAGATGGCCCAGTCTGTTGTGATTGGTCTACTTTGCTCTAAATGGTCAGATGGCCCAGTCTGTTGTGATTGGTCTACTCTGCTCTGATTGGTCAGATGACCCGGTCTTTTGTGATTGGTCTGCTCTGCTCTACAGTGCGTGTTACAGCCTGGAATTACTGACGACTCGTTTCAGGCAGTTCAGAATCGGTTATTTCTTTTGTTGAGACAATAGCTCCATTTATCCTACACTTTGATCTTTACAACTTTGCAGACCTTTTACATTCACAAACAGCTATATTACACACTAGACGAAAGGTAATATACGAAAAAGCATAATAGGGGCACTTTAATACTGCTATCAGTTAACAAATTAACTTTAAATTAAACGTCAAATTAATTTGTGAAAGTGAAAAACAACACAAATACATTAAATAAAACCTAAATTCAAAACTATAACAACACTGACCTCTATTTGCATACTTGCTATTTTGAATCAAATAACTTGAGTATTCTCTTCAATTTCATGTTGCTGTAGATCTAGTTCCTTAGCTGCTGATTAGATTAAAACCATCCACGGATAAATCCAACAATTTGGCAGGAGTGTCAAACACATCTAACTGAGAGAAAGCCAATTAATCCTAGATCCTTTTAAATGCATTAGCACACAACAAAATCATCTGCCATGGAGTTGTAATTGCCAGGTCAAGGTCTGCTGATGGCTGTTTTCATAAGGTGATATGACTCATGAAATGTGGGAAAGACGCAAACCACAAACACGATTACAGGCTTGAACCGGCCATCAACTCTGAGCCGGCTGGTCTCTCCTTCTGCAACCATTTAGTGGTCTGATGGTGACTCACAAACTTGAGCTGTTCAAAAAGCTTTTTGGGTGGCTTTTAATTAATGTTACATAAAAAACAACCTGTTTATGTAACCAAGTGGCAAAGGACACAGAGCGTAGGGCAGAAAGAAAGACAAAACAGTTCCTCTTCACTGGTCTGTGCAGTCAGTTTAGGACTTCGATTTCTCAGTAAAGCCTCGGGGGTCACAGGAACTCCATTGATTTGGTCTAACGAGGGCAGTGATACAGTGTTCTGTGGGAGGCCGAGCTGATTTGATCAGCGAGTGAGGACTTTTAGTGGAAAAACAACAACATGTTGCCTACAAGAGCTAAGTGGTACAAGTTTAGATACAGACAGGCTTAATTTGAACCTCTGGAACACCTATTTTAAAGAATCCCCTAGCTCATATAGAGAGCTACAGTGAATTAGAAGATTTTCTGTGAATTATGGCTTTAATTATGGACTACGTTTATGTCATTTTTTTGAACATTCGTAGACATGACAGAATTTTCATTTTTGAACAAACAATCCCTAAAAGTCACCTTTGAAATAAAAATGGACGATTCTTATTTTTGATGGAATTTTTTGGAGTTTTATTATATTGACTATCAAAGATTTATCTGTGCACATAATTTTTCTTTTTTTTAATTCATGTGTCGACATCTCTAGTCTGATGACGGGTTTTCTGGCTGGCGCGAGGGAGGGACAACCTGTCACTCACATGAGATCAACAAATAGCAATCCACCACCATAGAAGAATATCACATCTTCTATTTCATGCCGACTTTAAAGACAAAGACAAAAAAAGCATCATGTTTTGTACCTTCCCTCTGTAGGCGAAAGCTCTTTCAAGTCATCCAGAGTGGGCGAAACATCCAGAAGCTTCTTGTAGAGCACCAGGGGAAAGTGCAGATCCACCACAGTAGAGTTATAGATGGCCAAACCGCAAATGATCCCAATCAAGTGGAACCAATTGTGCTCCACAAAACACTGCAATGCAAACGCACACACATGAGTTATACATCAAAATACCAATGCCACCAAGACTCCTTTATCTAAAAGCCATCTTTCCTTTACAACCCTTTAATTATCCAAGATTGTTTGTCCACATAATAAGATCTCGCCAGCAGTGAAAGTAAATGAAACTCATTAAACTCTGTACAATCACGTGTACTCCTCATCTTAGTCTTGTTTTGTACACAGCTGAAGTGACCTTGAAGTCATCATGCCATCCCAGCAGGATCATCATGTTTGCATGAAAACAGCTGAGCTGTCCCAGACTTTTCAAAATCACCAGGCCGATAAGATTATGTGCTGATGTTCTCAATCACGCGGCACTTTGAGAAGCACCTACTGTATAGAGAGCATTAGTGCCTGCTCTTTTTTTCCAGTGGCGTTGAAAGTATTTTTCCATTATTTTTTTCCCATATGTTTTTTTTTTTTAAGTCTTTGTCAAAGCATTATAAGCCATGAACCAAACCAACCAGCTACGAGGTGAATCACAACATTACGAACTCTGATGTGAAGCAAAAAAGTATTTGAAAACCATAAAAAAACAAAAGGTACTTTATGGCTTAAAGGAATAGTTCATCCAAAAATGTCTTTCTTCTGCTGAACACAAAAGAAGATATTTTAAAGAATTTGATGGACCCCATTGACCTCGAAAGTAGGAAAAAAAAATACTATGGAAGTCAATGGATTCCATCAACTGTTTGGTTACTGACATTCTTTAAAATATCTTCTTTTGTGTTCAGCAGAAGAAAGAAACTCATACAGGTTTGGAACAACTTGAGGGTGAGTAAATGATGACAGAATTTTCATTTTTAAGTGAACTATTCCTTAAAGTGAGGGAAAGAACTACAATCCAATGAAGCATTGCAAATGACAATCAAAAAACGATGAAGAAATATAACACTATTAATTTAAAGGTGCTGTATGTAACTTTTTCACTCTACTAAAGCATAAAAATACCATAATATGTTTGCACATATTGAGGAAACATGCTAAGTTCACAAACTCGTTTCTCTGAAAAACACTTCTACAGCCAGTTATTTTACTTTGAAATGTGCGTTTCCAGGCTGGAATGTTTGTTTTTGTTTTTGGTCTGATACTGCACATTGCCAATTTTCCAATTTTCATTGTCCATTGCACTCGTTCCTGTTACGTGTTCTTAAACTGTCAACCCGTGTGAGCGCCGTCGAGTCTGAGGAGGAGGGGGCGGGAGAAACAACGATCTCCGATATTTTGAATTGGACTGCAGTACCTATTTTAACCACTAGTTGTCATTCTTACAGACTAAGCTGTTGATTATCTCTATAGAAACAATATATTTTAAGTGTTTTGTATCATATTTTGACAGTATAGCAAGTTACATTTATGTTATTTGTAATTACGTCATTCACGGTGCTTCATGGGACTAGGTGTTCGGTGCAGAGCGCTTTTTGATTGTATTGGTGGAATCTTCTGTACTGCATCGTGGGTAATGCAGTTTTTCACCACAAATTCAGCAGTTAAACAATTATTTTAAAAATAAATACACATAAATCTGACAAATGGCTTCAGTAAAATATAAAGAAAACCATCGATTAACAACCTCTGAAATCACAGTAGGTCTGTCTTTAAAAATCTATTTCCTTATGGAGAAAATTAATGGAGTTTTTACTTCCCAATCCTGAATGTTGCACTCTATGAAGGCCATAAGCAGTTCGTCCTTCAGGCTCAAACATTTCAACTGATATTAAGATTTTTGGAGTACCCTGCATATGCAATTCAATTCTGTTTTGCATTCACATTATATCTGGGGCATTTTATCACAATAACTCCAAAAAAAGATGCAACCCTTTTTATTATCTTAGTTTAATGTTGAAATCTGTGGTAATAACTAAGGCTGAACTCACTTTATCAGAGAACCACAGCAGATTGGACTCTGAATACTGGGTGAACATGCCGTAGATCGGATCCATCAGCTCTTTCAGCAGGAGCAGGAAGAACTCCTTGGTGACTCCTCCAGCATCTACAGCTTCCTCTCCATCGAAGATGACCTGCAATGATTAATATGTTAGTCAAACTTAGGTCTAAGTAGGCCAAAATATGCTACAATGTGGACTAGAAAAAAATAAACTCTGTGCATTGTGCAATGGGATGACAAAGACAAACCTTGAGCGGCTTCTTCAAGTCTACGTCATTGTAGACTGTGAGCTCGCGGAGAGCGTCACTGACTAAGTGGTTCCTGCGTACGTGGAGCACCAGGAAAGGGTTCCTTGCCAGCAAAGGTTCCATAGTCAACAGCATGAAGACGTTGTGCAAGTTAGCGCCGCTTACGGCCATCTGTACAGTAATGAAGCAGGCAAAACAAGTCAAAGAGACTGAATAATAAGAGTCAGATTCATAAACCCTGTGTATGCTTTAACTTCTTAGTTTCATAGGAAACATTTTGTTTGTCAAAACATAAAAAAATTTGAAGATAAAATGTATAATGCTTATAAATATATGAAAACAATAGTAGGAATAAAATACTGTTTGTAAAAGCTAACTATATTTCAAAAGTTTGCTGTCAGTAAGATTTATTTTTAAAAGAAATTACTACATTTATTTAGCAAGGACGAATTAAATTGATCAAAACTGACAGTAAAGATATTTATAATGTTACAAAAGATTTTGATTTTAAACTTTTTGACATTTTTGACAACCATTTTTAACATTGATAATTCAAATGTTTCTTGAGAACCAAATCAAAGCAAGTAATGGCTGCTGAAAACTCGTTTTTGCATCACATGATAAAATAACATTTTAAACTATAGCAAAATACAAACAGTTATTTTAAATTGAACTCTCACAATATAATTGTACTGTATTTTTGATCAAATAAATGCAGTCTTCTTTCAAAGCATTGAAAAATCTTACCGACCCCAAACTTTTGAGCGGTAGTGCAAGTCAAAAACTTGAGCAGTGCAACAACAATCCTAAAAGTTGAGTGTAGAGTTGTGTTATTTCTTTTACCTGCATTTGCAGCTCAGCATCTGTTTGCAGCACGGTTGTCTTGGCTTGCGCGTTCAATATGAACGGATAGGCACATAACGTGACAGAACCCTGGGAAATAAGACTCAGATGATCAAGCTGAGACCATCACAACTGTCTAAAAACAAAATGATATTGAGTTATTAAATCAACAAACCTGCACTGGAGGGTATCGCATTTTCTACAATAAGACAAAACAAGAACATATGTTAAATTCTGAGGTACTTTTATTTTTCATCTTGGGATGATCAAGATTTGAGGCGTCTATGTGAAACTATAACATTTTGTGTACATAGTGGGGTCTAGTTCATGTTCACATTAACTTCAGTTATGCTTCCATCCACCTATTTATATGCAAATTTTGGGTTACCGCATAAAAAAAACACTGGATGGAAATGCCAAGACGCAAATAAATTTGACTAAAAAACTTAAGGTGGATAATTTTTTTGTTCAATAAGTAGACGTGTATAAACTATGGTGGGAACACAATTTGCAGCTTTGGATGGAAACATAAATTTACATGCAAATACATAAATGTATAAATTCATAAATATTAATCTGCAATAGGCCTGTGTGCAGCAATATACGCACAATATCAGCTTTGCGCAGAAACCATTTGAGGTAGTCTTCCTGGATGTCCACCAGGGTGGTGATATCAGGGATGTAGAAGTTGTTGTATTCCACATGATGGGCTTTCAGATTGACCTGCAGCAAAATACTTGGATCCATCACTAACAGTAGTTTATCATTCAACAACGCATGCTAAATTATGCAAGCATGTCTGAAAAAACATGAAAAACAGCAATTCAGCTGGGGAATATTCAATCAAATAGCTTATTAATAAGTAGTTTATCATTTAATCATTAAAAGCGAGATGTGTTGTGTGGATTTTGGTCGTACCTTGTGTAGTTTCTCCAGCAGTCGAAGGGCGGCACTGGTGTAGCTCTCCATGAACACAGGCACCAGGAGCGCCTTCCCGCCAGTCAACAGAAACACAACGATGCTTTTGTACATCTCCACTAGTCTGGAGAACACCTCGCAATCCATCAGAGACCACCAGTTATCTGAGAAACAGCACACAGATTCATTTCAAAAGCCTTTTTGATCTTGGATTTAACGGTGTTTCTAGGCAGTGAAACATGTTGGCGACGTCATACCGAGCACTTTGCTAGGGTTGGCGTCCAATCTGAGGATGGCCATGGCTAGAGGGATGGTGAGAGAGATGTAGTTTTTGGAGTCCTGGAGAGCGGGACACTCGGACAGGATCAGGTAGATCCGCATGGCTTCCACGTCAGGAGGAGAGCAGGGCAGCTGGGGGATCAGGAGACTCTCAAAGCTCTTTGTGGCCTTGAAGAACACATTTGAGAGAGGTTTATAGTTAAAATACATATATATTGATCAAAAGTGACAGTGAAGACGTTTACAAAAGATTTCTATTTCAAATAAATGATGTTCTTTTGAACATTAAAGAATCATGAAAAAAGGGTTTCCACAAAAATATTAAGCAGCACAACTGTTTTCAACATTGATTAAAAATAATTCATGTTTCTTGAGCATCAAATCAGCATATTAGAATGATTTCTGAAGGATCACGTAGAACTGAAGATAGTAATGATGCTGAAAATTCAGCTTTGAAACAGGAATAAATTACATTTTACATAATAATAAAAAATATTTCATAATAATTCTGTTTTTACTGTATTTTTAATCAAATAAATGCAGCCTTGGTGAGTATTTTAAAAAATCCTACCAACTGCAAACTTCTGAACAGTAATGTATAATCAAAAGATTCCTCACATTAGATTGGAAAGTATACCAAATTTCACCCAGTTAAAACACAAACAAGGCTTTAAATGTTTTAGAAACTTGATAATGTTCGCAGCAGAGTAATTGCCTTCAAAGTACGCAGTGTGTATTAAAGACCTAAATAAATGATGAGACAATGGTGACATATCAAAGAACACACACCTGCTCCAAAAGTCTTGCGAAGGCTGGTTTCATCAGCATTTCAAAAAGCAGCCGAACAGCATTGAAATCGATGCCCGGGACTTTGGGGTTTGTCTTGAAATGTCCGTCATCACTGTGAAAACAGCGGGTGAAAATTAGTTCCCAAATGTTGGTTTGCAACAAGATATGAAATCTAATACTGTACAATTTACTAATTTAAGATAAGTGTTCATTGTCTGAATTAGTTACTATATTAGTTCAAACTATTTGAAAACATATAACATTGAGATTTAGTATATCCAAGCAAGGATGGGTCAACAGATGAGCGAATAGATGGATCTGAGATTTAAGGCCTTTCCTCTCCATTGCTCTTTATCTGCGTCTGTCGCTCTGGTGGGATGAAAGCAGGATCACATGCTGGGTGTAAATACAGCCTGATGCTGATCCCTGCACTACACACCAGTGTATTTTAAGCATGTCAGGGTAAGATGGTTGATCTATGATAAACGACTCTTCACAAACCAAGAAAGGTTTTTAATATCAGTCCCGTTTGAATGAGATGGCAAGATGTGTTTAACCATAATACAGTTCAGTTACATTTAATCAATCTGACTCATTTAAATCAGATTCAACTAGATCTGAATAATCTGATTCATTATAATTCAATTCAGTTGAACTGAATCAATCGGACTCATTTAAAACCAATTAAATTCAACTGCAATTGACCAATTATATTAATTTTGAGTAATCTGATTCATTTCAATTCAGGTGGATATTTTTGATTCAATTAAATCGATCTAATTCAGTGAGTTTGATCCCATTCAATTTGTAGAAATAAATCTGCCCAGTCAGCAGTGCAAATTTCTACAGAAACCTCAACTCTACAGCTCTTGATCTAGAGTTCATTGTGTGCAATGGAGTCCATGGCACCACGTGTCGCTCCAAATGCCCGCCAACCCCGAGTTGGGACATGTGCACAGCAGAGTTTTAATCAAATATCCAAAACCGCATTATAAAATGAAGACTTGACCTCACAACCCATAATACCCCGTCTGGACGCCAGCGACACCAGTTGTTCCTTATGTAACCAGATAATCTCTTGAAATGCAGTGCAGATTATGAACATCAAGGACTGCATCCGGCAGAACGAGGTTTCTAGAGTCTCTTGTCAGAAAAAGATACCCATCGAGTCATGTTTTCTCTGAAAGAGGGACTGCTCTTTTAAAGACAGAGCTGTAACCGGGAGCCCTGCGGGTGACTGTGAAGAATTTGCCTCCTGACATTAAGCAGAAGTCACCTAAGGAAAAATCACAAGCGCTCCACTCTCCATGGTGTCACCCCGTGTGCATATGCTTATTGACGTGGCATTTACATTTAATTAGATTGGGAATGCAAGGGAGGAACATTTGAACTGCTCACCTTTGGTCCAAAAAGCTGGCATTCCAACATGCAGTTGAGGACATCAGGAGTATGATGTCACTGGAAGGGGAGGGAAGAGGTTTGAAATCAGCATCGAAATCATAACAGATACATTATATACAGTGTAAAAAAACTGTTTTCAATTTAATATCTTCTATCACCTCTGAAATTATTTGCATATGCTTATGCTTACGTAATGCCTGCATGGCTGGGGGGAAAATAACTAACCAATATTATCCAAAAAAATTGGCCTAACATGTTTTATTTCCTCACCTCCTGATCAAAAATGTTTAAAAATGTTTTTTTTTTCTTCATTTTTAAAGAAATTTACACTTTTACTCTGCAAGGATGCATGAAATTGATCAAAAAGTGACAGTAAACATTTATAATGTTACAAAAGATTTCCCATTCAAAATAAATGCTGTTTTTTCCTATATATCAAAGAATCCTGAAAAATGGATCATGTGACACTGAAGACTGGAGTAATGATGCTGAAAATTCAGCTTTGATCACAGGAATAAATGACATTTTACAAATTGTAATAATATTTCATAATATTATGTCTTTTACTGTATTTTTGATCAAATAAATGCAGCCTTGGTGAGCAAAAGAGACATTGATCAAACACATTAAAACAATCTTACTGACTGAATGGTATTGTGTCATACAGTATTATGAAGGTTAAATACTCTAAAATGCAGCTAATTCTGTCTTAGAAATGATCAAACATTACAAAAGTAGAACATTTCTGTAAGGCCTCTATCATAACTGTAACCAACCTGGACGAAGTCACACACTCACTTGGTGATGCTTGAATCGCTGTTGTCATGCAGCTTCATCCTCCAGCTGTCCAGACTCTCAGAATTAATCAGAGCGATGCTTTTGGCGGTATTCATGATACGGAAATCCTCAGGAAAAAATGAACCCTGTTCTCAAACACACGACGCACATGCTTAGAAACGTGTATTTCTTAGAATATTATGACCTCAGGGCAAAATTAACTCTGTGTGTAAAGAAGTGTTTCAGTGTTAATTGGGCAAATTCCTAAATTGTCCTACACAGTAACTAAAGTAATAAAATAATACAAATCACATCGGTGGCAAAGCAGGCAACATCACTCTTTCTGTTGAGCCTGAAAAACCATTACATTGATGTATCGGCGCCACCATGTGGATAAAAGTAGGTACTGACCAATCAACCTTGCAGATAAGATTGATCAAATAAACATCGCATAAAAGCCTACAGTATGCACAGGTACAAACTATTCTCAATTCATGAGAAGATATTGAGGAATACACTGATTTATTGAATATTCTAATAAAGTAAATGCATCCAAAAAACCAGTACAATATCAGCTGTGGTGTTTCAAAGCAGCAACGTTACCTCCTTGGCAGACAACAACAGGAAACTGTGATCACCTCCACTGTGAATTTTACTGACGGTGTAGCGCTCGGCTTCTGTAGAAAAATAACAAATAGAACGGTCACAAACCAAACTGTAGGTCCTGTAAAATGGCGCCTATTAATATCTGACTATCCCTGTCAATCCAGTTAATTAACATTTAGCTTATCATCACTTGTTTAGGGGATTTATTTAATCCATACAGAATGTGACACAATGGCATGGTGATCATATGTACGTACTTGTGTATGTGTTTCCAAAGCACAGGGGTTGGATGTTCCTGACAGGAAGTGGGCTCTTAGCATTTCCTCTGAGACCTGTGCCCAGCTGGCCCTGAGTGTTGCAGCCGAAAGCGTAAATCAGGCCTGTGGAGGGCACGAATGCCAGGGTGTGGTGCCTGTGACACACACACACACACACACACAGAGGTATGCTGTGAAATATCCCATCTCATTCTTACCTGATGACTGACTGCATGCATAATGGCATACAAAAGTCAAGTTGAGAGTTTTTTAATGTTTAATATTACAGCCTGGTTTGGTGACTTGGGAGTGAGGAATAAAAATAAGTTGCAGAAGATAGTGAGAACGGCAGGAAAAACAACAGGACGCCAGCAAACACAGCTTGATAAACTGTATTTGCTGGCAATACACAGAAGAGCAACAAGGGTTGTATCTGACTCCACACACACCCACTTAACTCAAAATTTGTAATGCTTCCATCTGGAAGAAAGGTCCCAAAATATCTTAGAAATATGTATAAACATTCCTTTATACCAGTGGCAATTAGAATATTCTATCAAGGGTAATCAACTCCTTGTGAGAATAATTTAATAAGATATATTGTGTATGTGTATAACTTCAGCATGGTATAAATAAATGATATAATACAAATGAATGTACATTCATTTATTTTTTAACTTTTTTTTTTTAATTGATTACTGTTTAAAAGTTTGGAGTCAGTACGATTTTGCAATGGTTTCTTATGCTCAAGGCATTTTGCATTTATTTGATCAAAAATAAAGTAAAAACAGAAATATTTTGAAATATTATTACAATTTAAAATACCTGTTTTTTATTTGAATATATTTTAAACTGTAATTTATTCCTGTGATGCAAAGCTGATTTTTCAGCGTCATTACTCCAGCCTTCAGTGTCACACAATCCTTCAGAAATCATATTCTAATATGATGATTTGATGCTCAAAACACATTTCTTATCATTATCAATGTTGAAAACAGTTTTGCTGCTTAATATTTTTGTGAAAACCGTGATATATTGTTTTTCAGGATTATTTGATGAGTAGAAAGTTCAAAAGAACAGCATTTATTTGCAATAGAATTTTTTTTATAACATTATAAACGTTCTGACTGTCACTTTAGGTCAATTTAATGCATCCTTGCTTAATAAAAGCATTTTCTTTAAAAAAAAAAAAATCTTGATGACCCCAAACTTTTGAACGACCGTGTAATTAATACACAGTAGCTACTCAAACATACAAAAGATGATGTGCATTATCCATACAGTGTCAGTATGTTTTTGGACATGACACAAACGAAAGCTCACACTTTTAAAGAAAAACAGCACATCAATCTGAAACAGATGGACACAGAAATGTACATATACTAACCGCCCACAAGCGATCTGAGACACCTCAGTGCCCATGAGCTCCATAACTCTGCGTGGAAGAGGCTCGTTGTTGGTGGAATCGTGGCCCAGCTGTCCTCTTGAACCGTTTCCAAATGTGAACAGACCCCCTTCCTGAATCAAACACGGCACAAACAGCAATGCAAAGATTGAAAATGAAAAATGAAATCGAACAACTTTCAATAGAAAGCTAGTTCAACAGAAATTCTTATCAACAGTCACTAAAAAAGATTAAAGATTAAATAAATGGATTGTTCAAATGACTGTAGCAATTTGTCTCTTTCTTCAAAATTTAACATATTGTAAAAAATGATGTTTTTCAGCATACTGCAATCATTTGGCTGTATGATCAATACCTTTGTCAAGGCAGCGGTGTGTTCATCTCCACAGCTGATGTACACCACCTTCTGTGACCGCAGGAACTTGATGTGGCAGGGAACAGCCCGGTCTATGAGATATCAGACAAAAATATTTAGGCAACGTTATGCCAAATATTATTATTAATGTTATGCCAGGTGCAAATCTTGCTGGAAAATGAAGGAAGCATGAAGTGCTCTGGAAATGTCCTGGTAGACGGCTGCGTTGACTCTGGATTTAATAAAGCACAGTGGACCAAAGTCCTCTTTTCTGATGAGAGCAAATTTTGCATCTCATTTGGAAACCAAGGTCCCAGAGTCTGGAGGAAGAATGGAGAGGCACATAATCCAAGATGCTTGAAGTCCAGTGTGAAGTTTCCACAGTCTGTGTTGGTTTGGGGAGCCATGTCATCGGCTGGTGTTGGTCCACTGTGCTGTCCACTCAACGCAGCCGTCTACCAGGACATTTCCAGAGCACTTCATGCTTCCTTCAGCAGACAAGCTTTATGGAGATGCTGACTTCATTTTCCAGCAGGATTTGCACCTGCCCACACTGCCAAAAGAACCAAAACCTGGTTCAATGACCATGGTATTACTGTGTAATTACTGTGTGATTTCATGTAATATTCTAATTTTTTGAAATCCTGTTTTCGTGGGTTTTATGAGCTGGAAGCCCAAATTATGTACAAATAAACAACTAAATACTTGAAATCGTTTAAGTTGTGGGCCCTGAATCTATAATCTATGGAAGTTTAACGTTTTGAATGGAATTATGGAAATAAATAAACTTTTCCATGATATTCAGTTCAGAAACAGTACGCACTGATATAGAGAATAACTCCCTTTGGAGTGACTTTATGCTTTGTAACTTTTCAGACCTTTTTCATGCTCAAACAGCAACATTACACACTAAAGAAAGTAAAAAAGCATAATAGGTCCAGTAAAAGTTTCAAGAATCGTCAGTTTCAGCATTCAAACCAACAGACGTGTGTGTTTTACCTTGCTCGTCATTGAGGCCTAGTTGTCCAGCGCCGTTCTTCCCCCATCCGAACACGGCTCCAGAGAGGGACAAGGCAAAGCTGTGGTCTCCTCCAGCGCTGATGTGAGCCAGTGGGATCCCACACAGAGACTTGAGCGGTTGAGGAGACAGAGTGCTCGGCTCTCCCTTCCCTAAACCCAGCTGCCCACTGGAGTTCTCTCCCCATACGAACAACTGACCATCTGAGAAGAGGAGGACAGCGGGAATCTTCTTTTACTGACACAGCAGGAGTACAACGGAAAACAAAACGACTGAATCAACAATGAGTTCATCTGCTCTTACCTTTTGAAAGTGCTATACAGTGTTGGTTGCCACACATAACTTGGGAGATTCGATGCTCGCACAACTTTTTAATCAACCTGAATAAATAATAATAAAAAGGAATACAGAAAAAATACAGAAACTTATTTAAGAAGTCAAGTTCTGGACTACATCTATCAAATTCACCAGGTTAATGCAACTCCATTTGAACTATAATGATGATGATGGAGTAGTAATAACCATTCAACATATCATGTAATTGATGACTAGGTTCACGTGGAATGTCATTTTTTCTTTTTCAGTTTCTGCACCAATTGTGGGGGGAAATCTGTGAAATTTTATGCAATGGATTTAACACTTTGATTATTAATTATTAAATTGCAACTCAATTCAATTAAAATCAAGGATTTTTTTAAACTTCTAAACATAATCATTCCCAATGATATTATATCATTTTTGTATAATAATCAAAAAGATGTATTTTGAGCGAGTTACACATCTGTGCAAAATCCACTGCAGAAGGTATTATATAAATAAATATTAATATTCTAGAGGTACTTTGGGCATTACCAAGGTTTTTTTTTTTCTTCATACTTTCTACACGGATTGTGCCGGGAAATAGTAGTATTCTCTGTAATGGATTTTCATTTTTTGATGCATAAATCAATAGAATATTAAATCATAAAAGAAATGTTTTTTTCCATCAAAACAAAAACAATCACTCTCAATTATTTTGATTAATTATAATTATAATTTTTTTTCCCAAATATAATAATAATAATGTTATATTAGGCTATATGTGTTTTAAGAGATACACATCTGTGCAAATAAGATAGTTGGTGCGACAACACTTTCTCATCCACTTTTGTTGTCATAAATTTTAAAAAAAGACATATTATTAGGACAGACATAGGGCCAAGCAGGTTGACCAGTGAATGTTATGCAGCAAAGGGCTACATGTGGTTAAATTGTCCTGAGAGTCCAGCACTATTATTGGCAGCTGAAAGCATTATCAAAGCATCCAAATATTTAATAAAGGCCAGGAATCTCACAGTCAAATCCCAGTGGTCTTCATCACATCACAAGATGTGAAACCAAATGAATAACCCTCAATTATTAACTCGCTCTGGTTGTATTGTGCTTGTGAAGTTATTCAAATAACTGAGATGACAAGTGATGAATGTCAGGAAATGCTGTTTCATCTGTTGTGGTTTATTCAGCAATACAAGAGCAAACATCCAATCCACAATAAAACAGAAGAGCTTTCAGTAATAGCACGTTACAACTATCATTAAGTCTAAACCCCATGCGGTGAGGAAGGTCCCATGCAGAGACCCCCCTCACGAGGTTAGGAGCCAATTAAATCCTCATTAGATTACCCTATCTAGAGCAGCCTTTACAATGCAAAGGAAGTCAAACATGAAAAAGCATATCTACCACAAAAAAAGGATGTAATTGTTAATGTGGTTTAAAATGCATTTACACTGGAATCAAAATAACAGGAAACAATGCATTGCATTTTTGAAACTTGGTTCTCATGCAGAGCCGACAAAAACAAGATGTGCATTAAGGGATAGTTCACACAAAAATGGAAATTCTTTTATCATTCACTCACCCTCATGCCATCCTCGGTGTATATATGGACGACAGAGATAAAAATCTTTGTTTGTGTTTAAATGAAGATATGCATCAGGGATGGCATGAGGGTGAGTAAATGATGAGAGAATTTTTTTTTTTTTATGTGGAGTATCCCTTTAATTTGCAGAACACCATATCTATAAAAATTTCAAGAAAACTCTGATTTCGACATAACAAATGCGGTTCACACTCACAGTGGACTTTGTATTAGGTGTTTTAATCGTACTAGCTCTCATTTATAATTCTATGAAACATTTTTTATTTATTCCTGAAAACTTTGCATTAAAAAGTGATGTTTTACCTGGGCACACGGACCGCCTCTTCAGCCGTACCCAGACCGAGCTGCCCCACTTCTCCGGCCCCCCAGGCAAACACCTGCCCCTGCTCATTCACCGCCAGAGAGTGAGACTGACCACACGACACGCCGGATATCTTCTGAGCATCCAGAGCTCCGACCAGCTCTATGAGCACACACACACACATACAAATGCATTAGATGGAAATATCACACTCCGGCCTTGATGCTTGCGTAGACATCATTCATATCCCATCTACAGATTTGTTTTGTGCAGCAAAACATTTGTGATGGTTATATTGTTTTTGACAGATTAAAATAGTAGATTTCCCTGTACACTACACCATTCAAAAGTGTAAAACAAAAATTTTAATACGTTTATTCAGCAAGGACGCATTAAATTTATCAAAAGTGACATTTATATGTAACAAAATGCTGTTCTTTAGAACTTTCTATTCATCAAAGAATCCTGAAATGAAGAATTTCCACAAAAATATGAAGCAGCAACTGTTTTCAATATTGATAATAATCAGAAATGTTTCTTGAGCAGCAAATCGTCATATTAGAATGATTTCTGAAGGATCATGTGACTCTGAAGACTGGAGTAATGATGCTGAAAATTCAGCTTTGATCACAGGAATACATTACATTTTAATATATATTCAAACAGAAATTTTAAATTGTAAAAAATCTCAATATTACTGTTTTTACTGTATTTTTGATCAAATAAATGCAGCCTTGGTGAGTAGAAAAGACTTTTTTCAAAAATATATAAAAAAAATTTACTGACCCCAAACTTAAGGATGTACAAACTTTAGTATATTCAGAGTGAAACCAGACATAGACACCTACTGTAAGTGACCAATCGCAATGTTGGTTTGTGTGGCATCAAAACAATGTCACATGTAATCTTTCATCATCTCATCAAGATGACCAATACAGCACTGGCTTAAAGAAAACCGAAAACCGAAACAAAAAAAATCCCCTTTGGCATGTGAATGTGGTAAGATGAAACTGAATGCCTACTAAACCAAAACAACATCAGAAAAAAAAAAAAAAAAAACTTTCATTCTCCAAACCAGAATGTAGGGCAACATTTTTCATTGAAGCTGCAGTTCTGATGGAGGGAACTAAAAACAATAATTGCTCAAAATCTGTTAAGAATTGTATGCTTTACAAAGTAAATATTAGCAACACAGCTATTTGAAAAAATAAAGTAATAAAGAACAAAACGTCACCAGAATGCATTTCTACAATCCAACCCCCTTTTAGAAACAAGTAATATTACATATTTAGGATAAAAAGTTATGGATAATTTTGTTTGGTTATTTTCTAGTTTTTTTACTTCTTTTACACTCACATAACAGGGCCTTGTATTGAACAAACGGTGCGATCACATTAGCACAGACATGTGAGAGGCCGTCTGCTGCTTGGAATTGTTTTCTTATTAACCGGATTAACAACTCTGGACTGGCGAGCCCCAATGCATGCTGGATAAAACAAGATCTGCAGTCATCATTGACTGTTAATACACTGTAACACAATAATCATAATAGTAGCATGATCAAGCAAGCAGTGTTTTACTATCCCGGCCACGTTGCCTCATTTCTGAGAATAATGTCAATTTCGATTTTAGGTGTGTGCCAAAAATATAATGTGGTTACATGGCATTGTCACATTAAAAGACATGGGGCGTAAAACTTCAGCAGGAACATGAGAAATTAATGATATTTAAACGCAAAGTGCTAGATTCATTAAAAAAGGCAAAGATGTGCAAAGACCGTAAAACATTTATTACATCAATTATTATGCCATTGCATGAAAAGAAACCTTACATAATGCAAATATAGGCGTATTGTGATAAAAAATTGGGAATCATCAACTAAATCTGAATGTTCGTATCTAATTGTTGGGGCATAAGCACGTCCCGTAATATATTTTTTTTTAATAGTTTTGAAACATAATAAATAGGTTTTAAATGTTCAAATCAAATTTCTGTGGAATAACAGGTGTGGTATGAATATTTCTTATCTAATTTTTGAGCATCATCATCAAATTCTGAACGTTCAAATCTAATTGTTGGGGTATCATACGCACATCTGGAGCGTCAGTGCCATGTTCCATACTGTACGTTCAAATTGAATGTATGAATTGTTGGGGCATAATAAATGCATCCTGAAATATCATATACAATTTTTGAAGACACACAGTATATGTATTCCGAACATTCGAATTTTTAAAAGTTTGAATGGAATTCTGGAGCATGTTCCATGCCATATTAATTCATGGCCTTCTGAACATTAGAATTACATTTTGAAGCATTATAAATAGGTTATAAATGTCTAAATCTAATTTCTAGGCATGGTACGAATATTCAAACCTAATTTTTGAGCATCATCAACAAATTCCGAACACCTAAATCTAATTGTTTGGGCATCATAGGCATGTTATATAATATAAATCTTTTGCAGAGACACGAGCATTCTGAACATTCGGCTTTTTTTGCGCAATACTGGCGCGTTCTGAAAGTTTGATTTAAATTCTGGAGCATCACTTTCATGGTCCACGCTGTAATGCATGTTCAAATTCAGTTTATGTCAGTTACCTGGCCTGCATCCTCGCTTGTCATGGCCCAGCTGACCGCTGCTGTTGGAGCCACAGGTGTATACGCTCCCATCATGCAACAGGAAGAGCGAGTGTTGGCTGCCGCATGCCACTTCTTTAAGACCCCTCCCGTCAAACATGCAACAGCTCCTCGGCTCAAAGAAAGAAGCCTCTGACGCACCGATGCCCAGCTGACCCGAGACACTGCTTCCCCAGCACAGCATCATGATTCACACATAAAGAGAGAGACAGATGGAAGGATCCGGAATAAGGGAGAGCTCCTAGGCTGTACCGCCTTGTCGTCTCCGCCTGTAAACGACGGATCTGGAACAGAAGAAAAAGTCTGGCATTAGAGACTGGGAAGCAAATAGGTGTGAACTCAGTGGAAGGGAAGAGGTCACACCCTATTCCTGTAAATGACAGCTAGTGTGGATTGCCAGATACTTGAGACTAGAATGCAGATCATAAACCACCTGGTGTAGTTCAATAAAACCTGAGATTCACAAATCCAATTGTCCGAATGTCTACCGAATCATCACAATTGACTTTTTTCACTATGTGGAATGTACTAATATGTACTAATAAAAGTATAGACATAAATAGGGGACAGTTATTATTTGACTAAACCCACTTACATGCATAAAGTACATACTGGGAAGAGTGATGAATATAAAAATACTAGAGATATAATATCAACAACGAATGTCAAAATTATTTTATTGCACTTGGCACGTTCCAAAAGTTGAAATCAAATTCTGGTGCCTGTGTCATGTTCCATGCATTCCATTTTCGTTTAAATTAAAGGAAAAATTCAAATTGAAGGCATTATAAATTGGCTGAACGTAATTTCTGCTGAATCATGGGCATGTTCTGAACATTTTGAGTATCATCAACTAATTTCGAATGTTTAAATCTTACTGGGACATCATAAACCTGTCTCGAAATATCATATTAAATTTGATCTTACATTAAATTTGAAGAGATATACTCGTTCTGCACGTTCGATTTTATGTGCATTACTGGCACGTTCTGAAAGTTTGAAACGAATTCTAGAACATCACTGTCACGATCCAAGCTGCACGTTTAAAATGAATTTATGGAAAAGGTACGTTCTGAACATTAGAATACATTTTTGGAGCATTATAAATGGGTTCCGAACATTCGAATCTATAATGTCCGGGGAATCATAGGCGTGTTCTAAACATTTGAAACTAATTTTTGAGCATCCTCAACAAATCGCGCACCTTCGAATCGAAATGTCGAAATGTTAGGCGCGTTCCGAAATATGTTATTACATTGTTGGGCGTTCCGAACGTTCGACTTTTTGCGTATTACTGGTGCGATTTTTGGGCGTCAACGGTGCATTTCGAACGTTTTAATCCAAAGTGCCTATAATGTCTGCTGTCTAGGTTGGTAGCTCACTGACTACTAGGTTTAGAAACACATCTGAAATCTTCCATATGTGGGTCCAATCTGTCCAATATGAGTTCGGCCTGTAAGAACAATCCGGACATATTTCAGTTTCATGTAAGTCAAAACAAGCTGTAGTTCATATACTGTAGACATTAATGCTTAAACATCTGACCAGACTGTCTATGCGTTAAATACAGTATCTCAATACTAATATTCAGGATAATGTCAGAACAAACTAACAACGCAGCGGCACTGTCAGTCATCAAACTCTCATTTTCTATCACGCAAATGCAATTCTCTATCTGACACAAGTCAAAAACAAACATGTTCTTAGGCAGCAGATAGTGTTACCTGGTAAAATGCATTTCGTCTCCTGTTTATTTGACCGTATATTACTGGAATGGTTTCAGTTTAATGGTTCCGACAAAAACAAGGAAGTTACGACTCAGATTACGGAGTCACTGATGATCACGTGACTCCTGTCAACCAGCTTTAATTTAGCTGGAGTCAACAGAGGGCGACACTGAGTACAGTTTTGTCATTTTGTACATGTGTTCCTGATGTGTAATTTTTTTGAATATAGTTTAACAACAAACATGCAGTAGGCTATAGAAGATTAACTTTATTTGAAGTCAGTGTACACGAAATGGAAAACCAACAAATAAGATGGAAAATAGACAATATATTCCACTGATATACATATAATATACTACAATATATTTATTATTAGATTTTTGCAGGGTATTTATTTACTATTTTGTGGAAATGCTTCTGTTAGTTTTACTTATGCTAGTTATATTCTCTTAAACTGTCATATTGGATGAGGACTGGATTTTTCATCTTGCCCTAGTCGTAGATGTTCTTTATAAGGATTTTATATTTAAAGAATTAGTTTATTATACTATTTTTTTAATAGAGTCCAACATTTAGCTTGGTCCTTTTTAGGTTTTTTTTTAAGCCAGACCAGGCAAGAAACAAATCTGTGTTGGAAAAATGTAAATATTTCATTGCTATAATCTTGGTTTGTAAAAATAAATAAACAAACATTTTATTATTAAGACATGTTTATTTTAGTTCATAAATACAACACGTTACATAGCATTTGGAAAAGAAACCAATCTGGTGTCAAAGCACTGTAAACAGAAACGTCTTGCCAACAGAAATCTTTATCTGTTTGCGGATATAAATGTAAACTTTGTTATAAAAAAAACTTCACCAAACAATTCCACCATCTCAGGTCTTCACATTTACATAATTTATGTAATTCATGTAATTCATAACTTAATGTGGCGAGACAAGAAACATTAACACAGCTATTTGAATGTGGGCATATTTTTAAATAAAAATATTATTTGCAAATAGTTCAAGTTGATTACAATAAATTTTAGTGCTTTTAGAGTTCTTCTTTTTCTTTATTCCCATATATCCTTTTAAATACTTTAATTAAATACCCCCCTAAAAATGGTTTGGTCCACCAGTGTTCAAGACATTGCTAATGCTTTGATCAAAGATCAAGTATCAAGTTATTAGATTGTGACTTGCGTCCACGGATGATCTCAGAACTCCAGTCTTATTCTTCCCAGAACCCCCTCTTGTGGTTGATGGCTTCAATGACTTTAGTCCTGAGTGTTTCCTTGTCCTGATAAACGGGAAGATCTAACAGAGCATGGCAGGTAAGGGCTTCTGGTAGATGATCCTGAGTAAAGTCGAACCGAGATCTCACTCTCATCTTCACCGCACTCATACCCAGAATGGGCACCTTCTCAAACCCTGTTATGAACACTTCAGAGAGGAAAACAGGGGAGAGATTTATTTGAAAGTACTCTGATGTGTTCTGGCAAACAAGACAAGATTACTAGACACAACCACACCACCATTCAGTATAATCACTAGTGAACTTACATAGAAAGGCCTTCTTCTCATTTGGTGTCAGTTCATCAAACACCTCCCAGAAGGAGATGATGGTTGGATGCTCAGCATAAAAAGGTCCTTCATATGTTGTGTTCTAATGATGAAAATATATATGTAGTCAGTATTTACTTGTTCACAATGTCAAGAGCATAGTAGTTTTGACTTTTGTTTGATATGTGTGTTATCGTGGACCTTTTTGAGGATGTCCCAGTCATATTCCTCATTGCCCACCAGAACTCCTCTCAGCTCCTCTGGCTCAAACATCTCCACCAAGCATCGGTCACACGCATTGAAGAAGCCTCTCTTGAATTCTTCAAACACTTCCTCTACTGATTTATTCAGGATATAATCCACATACTTGTCCACAAATTCTGTTCTGTTGCAGAAATTAGATTTTTTTTTAAATGCATCTTACCAAGATTATTAAATATTATCCTGTGTACAAGATTAAGGTTAAGCAAAAATAATACGATGTTTTAGTGACAGGGTAACTCAGTAAAATTAGATTTCTTTATAAAACTATAACCCTGACCTGTTAAAATTTGTGACAACTTTTCCTGGCTCAGCTGGATCCAGTTCGACATCTGTTCCATCCCATGTGATCTTATGTAGAAAGATTTTAAAAAACATATATTTTTTAAGTTTAACTTACTTATTAAAACTTTTTTTCTCATTTACTAACCTTGTGTGCAGACCATTTTTTGGTGCAAAATCTGCATACGATAATTTTAATTTTCTAATTATATTCAAAATGTATTAAATTGTTTTTATTATAAACATGTTAAGATGAAATTTCATAGATAATTCATCCTAAATATATTTCATCATAAAAGAGAAAGAAATTGGCGAGTTATAGCTCGAACTGCGAGGTTCCTCTGCATAAAAATGCAGATACGTTTATGTACAGCTGTTTAATGAGAGGTCTGTAATCTGGGTGTGTGTAAAAGGTGTTTCTTGTGTTTGAACTGGTTTTTATGTTTTCTGAACTGGTTTCTTACTGCAGCGCGAGAGCACATCTTAATAAATCATTAGCCTTCAGAGTGCAGAAAGTCCTTATATGGAGATGGTTATGCAAAATATGTATAAACTCACATGTGGTGTGAATTAAGTGAACATTTTTCACTAGAAGTTCTCCTGTGGGTATTAATTTTAATATTCCGCACAATTATTAGTGAATGAGACCTGATGTCTTTAAAAGCTACTTTACAGCACATGATAACGCAAGAATCAAACAAACTAACCGTGAATAACAGGTCCATTTCCCTCACGTCATCGCTGTAGTCCAGGATGTACCGCAAACTCCTGAGAATATCATGTTTCAGATTCATTAAACAATGCTACTTAATGATAGATAGCAGCACATACATAGAACATGGAAGTACATTTTAGCAGACATTATACAAAAATATACCAAGAGAATCAAGATAACATTGATTTTAAAAACACTCACTTGCCAAGAACCGGACTGAACTCTATCAAGTCTTCAAGACATGGTTTGACATTGAGAAGCTTCTTGAACAAAGCTAAAGGAAAAGGCAGATTCACTACAGAGTTGTTGTTGAAGGCCAAGCCACACAGAATCCCAAACAGGAAGTACTTCTCCTTCTCCATGCTGAGCTGGAGTGGGGTAATAAGACTTAGTGGTTAAAGCCAAAGAGAACAAAATGGGAAAACACAAAAGACACATTAGGTATCTTAGCGCTACTTTCCATTGTTTTCTATGTAAACAATCTAGATGTACATGTTTGACCCTTGCGCTCATGTCTTTTGTAGAGTCTAGCACATTTAACTAAATTTTGTTACCACTATTTTACATATTTAGCATGACCTCATGAAAAGTCTTTGCCTTACCTTAGTGGGGAACCAGCTCAGAGTTTTGTTGTCGTTCTCCTTGAGCAGCTGAGATTCTGGCGCACAAAGCTCTTTAAACACATTGAGAAAAAAGTCTCTCTTGTTCACATCTGTTTTTCTCAAATCCTCTGTGTAAAACACCTGTTAGATAACCAAAATAATTCATTCATACTGCAGCTCGTAACAGTTTGTATAATAAAACTGCACACAAAAAAATAACCTGTTGTAAACCTATGTTACTGAATAAAAATATTGTTTTTGTTTTCCCTACCGCCAGCCAGCATCCTCTGAGATGTTGCTTTCTGGCTGTTCTCAGCAGAGAGAAACAATCCTCCAGCAGGGCTGTGCGTCTCAGAGTCAGCTCATAAGAACCCTGCTATTAAAGAATTTCATTCTGTGATTAAAAAGTACATGGACACAAAAGTTTTTTTAGGGCAAGACAAAATTACCTTCCATACTCTGTTCTTCATATAGCTACATTTGGCCTCCAGGTTAAAGATGCATGGATGTGATATGAGTTTTTGTAAGATTATCTGTAATAAAATAAATAGTAACATCATGCTTACTTGATCTGAAATGTGCATACAAGATATGGCCAAAATTCTTTGGAGCTCACATTATAGTAGTTTTGCTGTGCCTTCAATGCCTGGATTTGTCCAGTCAAGGTAAACCACATGTTATTCACATCTTCATTGATGGTTTGCAGCTGTTGATTTGAGGAAAACAAAATTATCTGTTTTTTTTTATTTTTTTATCTATAGTGGGAATTAATGGTTGATTAATATATCACAACCAATACAGAAATTATCAGCAGATAACCATGGGTAAGAGGAGTATTAGTGCCCTCTTGTGTCACTTCTAAAATCTAACAACAGTCCTGTCAATTGATAATTGTTTTTTTTATATATATATAAATTGAGTAATTTCAGTCATTTTTGTAAAATAAATACAGTGATTGCTGCCATATTTACTGTTGTTACATATATATTTTAAAAAGATATACCATAAATCAGGGGTGTTTAATCCTGCTCTAGCAGGGCCACTGTCCTTCAGAGTTTAGCTCCAACCCCAATTAAACACAACTGAAACAAGGTGTTCAAGGTCTTCAGGATGACTAGAATCTTCTAGACAGGAATGTTGGGACAAGTTGGAGCTAAATTCTGCAGGAGTGGGATTGGACACCCCTGCAGTAGTAGATGATGCAGTAACATCATCAGACATTGAAAGCTCATATAGGTTGACCAGAAGAATTTTTAAAATGTTTTTGTTCTCACCACATCTTGGAGACCATTGACCTCATGAACGATGAAATCACTCTTTGTGATGTCTCTGTGGGCACTGCGGCAGACCTTTCCAACAGAAACACTGTTATTGAAACTACTATCACAATAATATGGTTAAATGTTTCATTTTGATCTAATTTTGATCTAATGTTTAATAAAGGCACCTGATAGACCATCTGAAGGATTCGCACAAATTTCAGTAGGTGTTTCTCTATGTCAGAGTCCAACTTGGCAACAGCAATCCTGACAATTAACATAGCGGACTCTTTTTGAAATAAGTCCACCAAGTTTTTGAGCATATCATCAGGGAGTTTGGACCAGTACATCTCTGAGAATACAAGATGCATATAACATAAAATTACAAATAGAACAAGGACAACAACACAAAGGATGTAAATGTCCTCCAGCTTTACCTAACACCTTGCGAGCAGCAGGATTCAGATCAAGGATTTTGGAGGCCATTGCTTTAGTAAATTCAGTTCTTTGTTGTTCCTGGAGTCCTCTGATGAGCTCAGGGATGAGAAGGTAAAGTCTCAGAGCTTCCACACCAGCTGGATTTGAATTCAGAGACGGCAGCAGTTTCTGTTGAACTACCCTCACCACCTGAGGTATGGAAAACCATCAACTGCATCTCATTGTTTAAAATGTAATGAACATTTTTGTAAATGCTGGATTTACCATTACCTCTGAGATCAACTTTTCATTGTTTGATAACTTCTCAAAGGATGCTTTAACCAGATCAAAATCCAACCCACAATGCTCCTCAGACATCTGATAATGTTCATCACAACTACAAAGACAGACACTTGCATTAACATCGAAGTCATTAGGCTCAAAAAGGAGGAACTACTAGATAAGACTGCCTAATTCAGATTAGGATATTACCTTGTTTTGAGGAAACTTCCATTCAGAGAGGCAGCCGAGGAGAACACTTTGTTTATGTCCCTGTAAACAACACAACTATACTTTAAATAACATTTTTTATAATCTATTGATATTAATTCCTGTCTAAAATTCATCACCTCGTTGGCACATTTTTCTTGATTTAATTATGTTAAGAAAGACTATTTCATGGACCTACAGTAGTTTACATAAACTCAGGAGCCTTTAGCATTAGTATCTCAATCGTTAAAAATCATTAAAACGACTTAAACACTCACTTCTTTATCACTTTCCATGAATCACTTCCAGACACCCATCGGTCAATCTTTCTCTCATCTAATGTCAAAATCCCTCTGATTGGATTTGGTTTAGACTCATTCCCAGGTTCCTACAATATACATAAAACATTAAAAAAACATAAGTAATCACAGTGGAGCAATAATTTAATTATTAAACAATTTGTGAGTGAAAACTCTAACCTTGAAAAACAAGGCAAAGGAATGATTCTCCCCAGCGATGAGTTTTTCAATCATGTATGCATGATCACATACTGTGTGCAACAAATAATTAGTTTAATTTAGACTTCTGAGCAACATCATGAGAACAAAAGTATTCCTAAGAAAGTAGCCTATTGCTAAATGATGATTTAATTACCAGTTGTCAGATCCACAGGGAAAGGCACACACTGCTTGATAATTTCTCCATTTCCCAGCTCCCCTTGCATCCCACATCCAAATGAATAGATCAGCTTTGACGATTCGACTGATACAAGTGTGTGACGTCTTTATTCAAGAAAGAAACAAATGCCTAATCATTGAGCTGATCTCAAACTTTAGACATGTTAACCATGTGAAGAAATAGAAATAAATCTGCTCTACCGCATATAAACACTGATTGCTTATGAAAAGTCTAGTTTACCTCCCACATGTGACCTGTGACACTTTAGATCCCCAAAGTTCAGCAACCACCCGCGGATGATGTTCGTCTTTAAATGAGTTGTGCCCAAGCTGGCCAAAGCCTCCTGATCCAAATGTGAATACTGTGCCGCCCTGAAACACAAACAATTAATTACATTTTCTGTCCAGTTTGTTGTATGCTAAATATGTTATTATTTATAATCTGGATATTTAAAATATTACAAAACACTACCTTTGATAGAGTGGCAGTGTGTTCCCCTCCACATGAGATGGACACTGTTTTCTTTCGGTTCAGACTATTTACAACCGTTGGGATGTGTCTGTCTGTGGTGGAAAACCAGTAAATTCATCACTTCCAATGCTTTCATATGGATTTGACACAGTATTGCACAAAATTGCAGTATGTGCTTTTATACTTTTATTACTGATTTAGTTACATGATGAAAGATTCAGACCTGTAGTGTCTCCGAGGCCCAGCTGTCCTGCCGAGTTCTTTCCCCATCCGAACACGACTCCAGAGAGAGACAACACAAAGCTGTGGTCTCCTCCAGCGCTGATCTGAGCCAGTGGGATCCCACACAGACTCTTCACGGGTTGAGCTGACAGAGAGCTGGGCTGTTCTTTCTCCAAACCCAGCTGACCGTGAGTGTTATCACCCCATACGAACAGCTGACCATCTGAAAGACCAACAACAGCTCTGTATATATCCACTCTTAAATGCCAATAACTTTATGTCAATCATAAGATTTCAAAAGATTAAAACAGATGTTAGATGAAATGGTTGTGAATACCTTTGGTTAGTGCCATCGAATGCTGGTCTCCACACGCGATCTGAATCACCTGCCTGTTTTCCAGACCTTTAAGAGGACTGCAGAGAAAAGACAATCTGTCAGTTGTTAAATCATTCATGGTCATTTATACTGTTAGTGTTGTGCTACATAAACAAACCTGCACACAGTAGATTTGTCCATAGTAAAAACTCTTCCTCCATCAGCAAGAAGAACCGCACCAGCTCCTCCACAGACAATCGATATGAATATGGTTTTGTCATTCTTTAACTGTGGTGGCTCTGGAGTAAATAAAATATTTTTATCAGTTCAACTTCTGTTCAGACAGTAGGCCTAAGCATATACAGACGCTTAAATAATTATAAGTTTATTACTAAATCACACATATTATACAGTTACTCATAGACTACTATCAAATATGAATAGTCTATATGAAAATAAAAGATTCAAGACTTTCATCTGTTAAGTATTATATAATGATGTCAACTGTCTTTATGAACAAAAAACGGTGTCATACTTAGTTTTCCATCGTGATCACCGTTTTCACCGCGCAATCTCAGGACCGAGACTTGCCCATTCCTGATAAATCCAACAAAACTCCTTCCAGCTGACATGTCCTGAACTGCTAATTTCGGACAGACGCATCGTATTCCATAATTGCCATGTTTGACTTTGTCAGGCTGTGAGAGACCGAAGCCCTCTCTGACCTGCGCTCCCCAGTAGCACAACATGTTCACAGCTGATGGATAAACCTTCAGACTCCAGCAGCGTCTTATGCATCCGTGGACAGAATAACACAGAGCGTGTATAGGCTAAATCGAAATCGAGAGTGAAACTGCTGGACTGTTAAGTAAGTTCTCGACTATTTAGCGAGTTCCAACTTCCCACGAAGCGAAAGTAATGTTTTTTGTTATTCTTCCGCGTTTAGCGAGTCAGAGACGAATTAATTGATGATGATTGGAAAACGAAAGCAAAATCTAGGTGAAGCTCCTCCACACCCATGGGCGTAATTTGCAGGTGGGACATGTCCCCACCATTTTTTGCCAGGGTCGATTGTGTCCCCACCACTTTTGAAACATCTCGCGGCACGAATGTACCAATACAAATAAATAAAACATCTCCAGTTAACTCTAGCAGAGCATTAATTTCGTTCGTCTGTTAAATAAGAGAGGCGATCTAGCGCTAAAATGTGTTTGTTTAGTTTTTTTAAATCAAGTGATCCTACTGGAGAAGTGCTCGTTGCCGCTGCGATCAGTGGCACTGTCGCGGATACAGTGTTCTCTTGAGGCTCGCGCACAGTCTTCACACGGACGCGCGCCTTCAATCCGTTGTGACTATTCGTTCCGATGAAATCACAAAAGAAACTGCACACAAACAACCACTGATAAACATAATACTTCTTAGAGCTCAAAGTCTTTAATTCTAACGCTTGGCAATACCACACACTGGACCATTAAAGTAGAATAGTGGGTATTTATTCACGTGAAAATTCTCGGCACTAACAACAACATATATTAGATATATTAAACGACAAATTAAACACAATGTAGCTACTATTTAAATCGCTGGACATCGTAATGTTATTGTAGCCTACATGATTTATGATTTCCCTTAAGAAAAATAAGTATAGCCTACTTCAAGTTAATTTTATGAAGTATACTTAATTAATGATCAAGTATATTTTTAAGTATGCATGCAGTAGCCTAAGTAATGTCAATATGTACTAAGTAGTAAACTTGTAAGTGTACTATTTTAATACCTCTTGGGACTAAATTGGCCCACTTTTAGTATATAAAACAAAGTATATGTTTAAGTGTACAAGTGTAACAGTAGTAAACTTTAAGTGTTAACAAGTTTCTCATTTGTACTGTAAGTGAACTTATGGGCATACTAGTAGTTTACTATTAGCAAATTTTTAGTTTATGTAAGTACACTTTGAAGTATACTTTCAGTAAACTACTAGTTTAGTAGTTTTATACTACACGTTTTCTTTAAGTGAACTTAACATTATACTTGTCGTTACTAATTATATATTCTTTTTGCTCTATTAGTGTACTCTCAGTAAACTAGTTTGGTAGTTTTATACTGCAAGTATACTTGCAAGTTTTCTTTTAGTGTATTCTCAGGAAACTACTAGTTCCCTTTCGAGAACGGTCACTTCGCATTCCGTAGCTATCAGTGGGGAACTCATTTTCCTCAATTTACTGAAGCCTAAAATGTAAAACGCATTTTACAGCTGCACAGCTAGCACAGTGAGTGTCTGGCTCACTCATTGGCTGTGCCAGAGCCCTCTGGCTGTGCTAGCCAATGAGCTAGCATCACGCCATTACACGTCAGAGCCCGCCAAGGGGGTGCGGCCTTAGCCTATATTAGTCCCCGAAAACGCTAGTGATGGGATTTATGGCTCTTTGAGGGGATCCGGATCTTGGCGATCCGTTCCTTTCAAAGAGCCGTTCAAAAGAATGGCTCTTTTGGCTCTTTTTAAATATTTAGTCAGTTTTAAGAAGCCAGCTTGGGGGCATCTCAGTTTATCCTGGAAATAATCACTGGGAGGAATGATGAGGTGAGATTTGTAGTCAAATAATTAAAACTCAGATATCACACACCAATATCTGATAGGGTTGCACAACATCCCTCTGCTTAGACAGTGACATCACTATTTTGGATTTACCTTTAGTACAAAGTGTGTGTATGTGTAAAGCTACGTTGACTTATGTTATTCATACAATACCTACTCACAAATAAACATCAAAAATGAATGCAATGAATTTCTGTGCAAAACAGCTTTTACTACAAACACTTCCACACAAGAACATTGTTATCACACAAGAACATTTTGATAGAAAACAAAAAATATTTAAAGTTTTAAATACTGTAGTAGGGCTGGGCGATATATCGATATAAAAAAATATATCGATATATTTTTGAAATGCGATATGGAATTAGACCATATCGCATATCGATATAGTTCAAATTTGCGCTGTGGTCCTTGCTCCCCGCGCAGAAGTGTGGGAGGCTTGTAGTGTGAGGGGATAGGGTCTAGAGGGCAGGTCGTAGGATGACTGGAGAGGATAAGTTTAGATACTTCTTCCTCGGTTAGCGGAGAGAAGGAGGAAAGAGGGTTATTGGCTGTGGACGGGGTCGGTCTGGGTTCTTGTGTGTGTGGCGCTGAGAACTGACTGCTGATTGTTGTTTTGTTGGTGAAGAAGTTAGCAAAATCATCAGCAGAAAGTACATACTGGGAAGAATACTGGAGATATGAAACCAATAATGAATGTCAAAATTATTTTACTGCACTTGGCACGTTCCAAAAGAACCTCTCAGAAAGGAGGTTCAACCAACCCTGAGTTAAAACTTGAACTCTGAGTTGACTTACCCTGAGATGGGAAACTGAGTTTTCGGTTACAGAACAGCTGAAATTAGTTAGTTCAATCAACTCTGAGTTGACTGACTCTGAGTTAAGCACGTGCACCACAACTATAAAAAGCCATTATCAATGGAGCGCAGATATTATGAGTCACTATGGCAACAGCACCAGACAAAAAGAGGTCTGCATATTTCTCACCAGCAGAACTGGATGAGCTTCTGCAAGCATATGGAGAGTATGAACACATATTATTATTATTTTTTAAATATCGGTTGCAGCAGCGAAGGACAGTGAGTTAGCTATGGAGAAAATAATTGCTGGAGTCAATGCGTAAGTTTACATTTTAATTACTGTTATACAGTGTTGGGTGTAATTAATTACCAAGTAATCTAAATACTGTAATTTAATTAAAGGGATTACTCTTAATTCTTCTGTAATTTAAAGTAACATCTGATGTAATTGCATTAGACTATAGAACAATTCTGTATATTTAACATACATTTTTAAAAGGTATATTTTTAATGTAACCTTCTCCCTCTACACACTTTGGTCAATTCAAGAATAATTCATGCAATTGTATATTGTTTATTTGAAAGCATTAAAAGAGCAGTTTCTTGTCTCTCATTGTATTGTTCAAGTGGTTGAGGTTGACATGGGATTTAGTAAGTAGACCAGTCATTTCTAAATATAGTCATTATTACTGTACATTAATCTAATTACACTGTTGAAGATGTCATTTGTAGTTATACAAGTAACTTACACAACTGTTATAATATCAGAGGTGAAACTGGAAGAACAGTATTTTATTCAACCTAATTTTAATTTTCATGTAGGTGCAATCCTGCAGGCATTAAAAGAGCATGGCAGCAGCTGAAAATTAAATATAAAAAAATAATTCAATCAAGTAAGGCTTGAGCATATCATGGGTGTAGGCTACCTGACTTTACATTTGACATATTAAATAGCTAAATAGCATCCAGTGTCTAGCAGTGCAGCAGCATTTTTGGCTGAGGGAATTCCTGGAGGGACTTCAGAGCCAGTCACTCCCGAAGATCCAAGGGCCTTCATAAAATGTAAGAGGTTTACATGTGTTATTTTTTATATAGGCTATTTTTGATATTTCCATTTATTTTACTTTGGGTTGGGTTTTTTGTTGGTCCCAACAGATTCTGATGGTAATATCTGTCTTTTGGAGCCTCCTGTCCCAAAAGAACCCCAGGCAGTTGTAAGTAGCTTACTCAATACACCATTATGACAAATAGTGTTATAAAGTGTACTCAACCAAATGCTCATCTTCACAGGACAATGGGGATAAAGAGTTTCTGCTGCCACAGAGAGGCCTACAGAGGTAATGTGAATATTGTCTACACATCAAACAATCTACACAATCAGATTTTTTCACATTTTTATGAGGAGTAGCCTATAGAATCTAAGTTTAAATCTAAGTATAAACGGGTATTCTTAACTTCTGTTGCACAGATGAACACAGTTCAGTGATTCTCAGTAAATGCCACAGTTTAACTCTGTAGAATTTGTTTAGAACTACATTATGTAACTCTAATCTACTACTGTATTTTCAGTTGCCAGTTAAGGAGTTATGTAGACTTAAGAATAAGAATAAGACTCTTATTAAAAATATAGAAAAAACAGCAGCAAAAATAGCAATATTTTATTTATTAATAGGAGACCGAAAGAAACTCTGGGTTTACCGAAGAAAACCTGCTCCTAACCAGGTCAGGTTCACAGAGTAAGTTACCATGGTAACTGACTCTAAGTTACCTCTCTTTCAGAAACGGGCTTGACTTACTCTGCTTTTTCAGGTTTGACATACCTCCCATTCTGAAACCGAAAACCCAGAGTTTCCCTCATTTCAGGGTTAACATACTCAGAGTTTTCACTTAGCCTCCTTTCTGAAACAGGCCCCTGATGTGTAATTTTTTGAATATAGTTTAACAACAAACATGCAGAATAGAAGATTAACTTTATTTTCAGTCAATGTACACGAAATGGAAAAACAACAAATAAGATGGAAAAGAGACAATATATTCTACTGATATACATATAATATTATACAATATATTTATTATTAGATTTTTGCAGGGTATTTATTTACTATTTTGTGGAAATGCTTCTGTTATTTTTCTTATGCTAGTTATATTAAACTGTCATTGGATGAGGACTGGATTTTTCATCTACTTTTTCATTTTGCCCTAGTCTTAGATGTTCTTTATAAAGATTTTATATTTAAAGAATTAGTTTATTATACAATTATTTTTTTTTTTATAGAGTCCAACATTTAGCTTGGTCCTTTTTATTATTATTTAAGCCAGACCAGGCAAGAAACAAATCTGTGTTGGAAAAATGTAAATATTTCATTGCTATAATCTTGGTTTGTAAAAATAAATGAACAAAAAACATTTTATTATTAAGACATGTTTATTTTAATTAAGTTCATAAATACAACACGTTACATAGCATTTGGAAAATAAACCAATCTGGTGTCAAAGCACTGTAAACAGAAACGTCTTGCCAACAGAAATCTTTATCTGTTTGCGGATATAAATGTAAACTTTGTTATAAAAAAAACTTCACCAAACAATTCCACCATCTCAGGTCTTCACATTTACATAATTTATGTAATTCATAACTTAATCTGGCGAGACATGAAACATTAACACAGCTATTTTCCACATATTAGGCATACAATTAAGAGTGAATGTGTGCATATTTTTAAATAAAAATATTATTTGCAAATAGTTCAAGTTGATTACAATAAATTGTAGTGCTTTTAGAGTTCTTATTTTTCTTTATTCCCATATATAATTTTAAATACTTTAATTAAATACCCCCCTAAAAATGGTTTGGTCCACCAGTGTTCAAAACATTGCTAATGCTTTGATCAAAGATCAAGTATCAAGTTATTAGATTGTGACTTGCGTCCACGGATGATCTCAGAACTCCAGTCTTATTCTTCCCAGAACCCCCTCTTGTGGTTGATGGCTTCAATGACTTTAGTCCTGAGTGTTTCCTTGTTCTGATAAACGGGAAGATCTAACAGAGCATGGCAGGTAAGGGCTTCTGGTAGATGATCCTGAGTAAAGTCGAACCGAGATCTCACTCTCATCTTCACCGCACTCATACCCAGAATGGGCACTTTCTCAAACCCTGTTATGAACACTTCAGAGAGGAAAACAGGGGAGAGATTTATTTGAAAGCACTCTGGATGTGTTCTGGCAAACAAGACAAAGTCACAATCTGAAAAGCATAGGAGCAGCCAGAGTAGATGCAAAAAAAATAAGTTTGATTTCTTAAACTCATTTCGACAAATGTCATTTTGACTAATTACTAGACACAACCACACCACCATTCAGGATAATCACTAGTGAACTTACATAGAAAGGCCTTCTTCTCATTTGGTGTCAGTTCATCAAACACCTCCCAGAAGGAGATGATGGTTGGATGCTCAGCATTAAATGATCCTTCATATGTTGTGTTCTAATGATCAAAAGATATATGAAGTCAGTATTTACTTGTTCAGAATGTCAAGAGCATAGTAGGCTATGGCATTTCTGTTTGTTATCGTGGACCTTTTTGAGGATGTCCCAGTCATATTCCTCATTGCCCACCAGAACTCCTCTCAGCTCCTCTGGCTCAAACATCTCCACCAAGCATCGGTCACACGCATTGAAGAAGCCTCTCTTGAATTCTTCAAACACTTCCTCTACTGATTTATTCAGGATATAATCCACATACTTGTCCACAAATTCTGTTCTGTTGCAGAAATTAGATTTTTTAAAAAATGCATCTTACCAAAATTATCTAATATTATCCTATGTCCAAGATTAAGGTTAAGCAAAAATAATATGATCATGTTTTAGTGACAGGGTATCTCAGTAAAATTAGATTTCTTTATAAAACTATAACCCTGACCTGTTATAATTTGTGACAACTTTTCCTGGCTCAGCTGGATCCAGTTCGACTTCTGTTCCATCCCATGTGATCTTATGTAGAAAGATAAAAATGAAAAAAAAAAAACTTATTTTTAATAATAATGGGTCTCATTTACTAACCTTGTGTGCAGACCTTTTCTCTTTTTTTGTGCAAAATCTGCATATGATAATTTTAATTTTCAAAAAAAAAAAAGTATTATAAACATGTTAAGATGAAATTTCATAGATAATTCATCCTAAATATGTTTCATCCTAAAAGAGAAAGAAATTGGCGAGGTTTAGCTCGAACTGCGAGGTTCCTCTGCATTAAAATTTGGATACATTTATGTACAGCTGTTTAATGAGAGGTCTGTAATCTGGGTGAGTAAAAGGTGTTTCTTGTGTTTGAACTGGTTTTTATGTTTTCTGTTTTTTTTAACTGGTTTCTTACTGCAGAGCGAGAGCACATCTTAAGAAATCATTAGCCTTTAGAGTGCAGAAAGTCCTTATATGGAGATGGTTATGCAAAATATGCATAAACTCACATGTGGTGTGAATTAGGTGAACATTTCTCGTTAGAATTACTCCTGTGGGTATACATTTTAATAATCCACACAATTATTAGTGAATGAGACCTGATGTCTTTAAAAGCTACATTACAGCACATGATAACGCAAGAATCAAACAAACTAACCGTGAATAACGGTCCCATTTCCCTCACGTCATCGCTGTAGTCCAGGATGTACCGCAAACTCCTGAGAATATCATGTTTCAGATTCATTAAACAATGTTACTTAATGATAGATAGCAGCACATACATAGAACATGGAAGTACATTTTAGCAGTCATTATACAAAAATATACCAAGAGAATCAAGATAAGATTGATTTTAAAAACACTCACTTGCCAAGAACCGGACTGAACTCTATCAAGTCTTCAAGACATGGTTTGACATTGAGAAGCTTCTTGAACAAAGCTAAAGGAAAAGGCAGATTCACTACAGAGTTGTTGTTGAAGGCCAAGCCACACAGAATCCCAAACAGGAAGTACTTCTCCTTCTCCACGCTGAGCTGGAGTGGGGTAATAAGTGGTTAAAGCCAAAGAGAACAATAATAAAAAATGTAAATAAATGGGAAAACACAAAAGACACATTAGGTATCTTAGCGCTACTTTCCATTGTTTTCTATGTAAACAGTCTAAATGTACATGTTTGACCCTTGCGCTCATGTCTTTTGTAGAGTCTAGCACATGACAGCATTTTAGAACTGTGCTCAAGTTAAAAGAAATTCAACTTAAAAAAATAAAAACAAAGTCTTGAGACCTTGGCCTTAAGCCAGTCTCACACTGTACGATTTTGGCCATGATTTGACCGTCTTAGACAAATTATTTTTTGTCAAGGCCAAAGTCTTTGATCATTATATATGTTCACTAGCAGACAGCAGTTCCTGCAGTGTGACTTCTACGAAATCAAAAACCAATAGGAGAGCAGAACCTGATGACACAATTTATGAGACAACAAACCACCACTTGCTCTACACACACGTCTTCGTTTTTTCTTTTTTTTTTTTTTTTTTAGTTTCCTTTTCAAGAGAAACCATGATCCAAATGAACTAGCTACCATTTCTATCCCGCATGTAAATGCAGCTCATGTCACCGAGCGTTTCACAGATTGATGTAAACCTCCAGAAGAATCTTGTTACATCTTTCAATTAAGTCACTAGTATTGGTAACAGGAGGAGTGTGCAAGTAATTAATGTGTATAAACTCCATAAAACACAGATGTAAGATGCAAACAGTGTCTTTTGTTTATTGCAATAAACATTGCTTCCAATTAGCTTCCTGTGGTGTCTCATTCTTTGAAGTTCAAAGCATACAAATATGAAGTCCATGCCTTGCAGATACAGCGCACAGATTGTCCATATTGTTGCATGGATTAAGCATGGATCTTAAGCACCATTAAGCTCTGTCCAACACATTACAATCCATTAAGCACGGTCAGCATGTTCTTGCAAGATATTGCACGTAGTGCATAGTTTAGCATGGTCAAAAACTGTGTGCTTCACTACTACCAATACACCTGTTGTCTAATTACCCATGTACTCCTAATATACCATTGTTAGAATGCCACCCAGTGGACAAATATATAATTGCACCAAAATGGCTCCTACAAGTCGTCTTCTGTGTCTATTTTTAACACGTCTTTCTTGACTGCTGTACAGTCTGACATTAATGACAACTGAGATCCCACAGTGTGAAACAACGGGGACCATGTTCGTACAGTCTGACCAGCAACAGTCATAAAGGACTATTATAAATCGTACAGTGTGCACCCGGCTTTAGGTATGTAACTTGACTTAACTAAACTTTGTTACCACTATTGACATCTTTAGCATGACCTCATGAAAAGTCTTTGCCTTACCTTTGTGGGGAACCAGCTCAGAGTTTTGTTGTCATTCTCCTTGAGCAGCTGAGATTCTGGCGCACAAAGCTCTCTAAACACGTTGAGAAAAAGGTCTCTCTTGTTCACATCTGTTTTTCTCAAATCCTCTGTGTAAAACACCTGTTAGATAACCAAAATAATGAATTCATACTGCAGCTCGTAACAGTTTGTATAATAAAACTGCACACAAAAAATAACCTGTTGTAACCTATGTTACTGAATCAAAATATCGTTTTTGTTTTCCCTACCGCCAGCCAGCATCCTCTGAGATGTTGCTTTCTGGCTGTTCTCAGCAGAGAGAAACAATCCTCCAGCAGGGCTGTGCGTCTCAGAGTCAGCTCATAAGAACCCTGCAATTAAAGCATTTCATTCTGTGATTAAAAAGTACATGGACACAAAAGTAATTCCCAGGATTTTTTTTAGGGCAAGACAAAATTACCTTCCATACTCTGTTCTTCATATAGCTACATTTGGCCTCCAGGTTAAAGATGCATGGAAGTGTTATGAGATTTTTTAAGATGGTCTGTAACGGAAGAAATAGTAACATCATTCTTACTTGATCTGAAATGTGAATACATATCAGATATGGCCAAAAGACTTGAGCTCACATTATAGTAGGTTTGCTGTGCCACCAATGCCTGGATTTGTCCAGCCCAGGTAAACCACATGTTATTCACATCTTCATTGATGGTTTGCAGCTGTTGATTTGGGGAAAACAAAATTATCTGGGTTTTTTCTATAGTGGGAATTAATGGTTGATCAATATATCACAACCGATACAGAAATCAGCAGATAACCATGGCAGGTAAGAGGAGTAGTAGTGCCCTCTTGTGTCACTTCTAAAATCTACCAACAATCCTGTCAATTGATTTTTTTTTTTTTTTTTCAAATATAAATTGTGTGATTTCAGTCATTTTTGTATGATAAATACAGTGATTGCTGCCATATTTACTTTTATCTATATATTAGAAAGATATACCTTAAATCAGAGGTGTCCAATCCCTCACTGTCCTTCAGAGTTTAGCTCCAATCCCAGTTAAACACAACTGAAACAAGGTGTTCAAGGTCTTCAGGATGACTAGAATCTTCTAAGCAGGAATGTTGGGACAAGTTGGAGCTAAACTCTGCAGGACATTGGCCCTCCAGGAGTGGGATTGGACACCCCTGCAGTAGATGATACAGTAACATCATCGCGCCATTGAAAGCCCAGTAGAATTTCAAAATGTTCTCACCACATCTAGGAGACCATTGACCTCATGAACGATGAAATCACTCTTTGTGATGTCTCTGTGGGCACTGCGGCAGACCTTTCCAAAAGAAACACGGTTATTGAAACTACTATCACAATAATATGGTTAAATGTTTACTTTTGATCTAATTTTGATCTAATGTTTAATAAAGGCACCTGATAGACCATCTGAAGGATCCGCACATATTTCGGCAGGTGTGTCGCTATGTCCAAATCCATCTTGACAACAGAAATCCTGCCAATTAACATAGCGGACTCTTTTTGAAATAAGTCCACCAAGTTTCTGAGCATATCATCAGGGAGTTTGGACCAGTACATCTCTGAGAATACAAGATGCATATAACATAAAATTACAAATAGAACAAGGACAACAACACAAAGGATGTAAATGTCCTCCAGCTTTACCTAACACCTTGCGAGCAGCAGGATTCAGATCAAGGATTTTGGAGGCCATTGCTTTAGTAAGTTCAGTTCTTTGTTGTTCCTGGGGTCCTCTAAAGAGCTCAGGGAGGAGAAGGTAAAGTCTCAGAGCTTCCACACCAGCTGAATTTGGATTCAGATCCGGCAGCAGTTTCTGCTGAACTACCTTCACTACCTGAAGTACGGAAAACCATGAACTGCATCTCACTGTTTAAAATGTAATGAACATTTTTGTAAATGCTGGATTTACCATTACCTCTGAGATCAACCTTTCATTGTTTGATAACTTCGCAAAGGATGCTTTAACCAGATCAAAATCCAACCCACAATGCTCCTCAGACATCTGATAATGTTCATCACAACTACAAAGACAGACACTTGCATTAAGTAATTTTAGGCTCAAAAGGGAGGAACTACTACATAAGACTGCCTAATTCAGATTAGGATATTACCTTGTTTTGAGGAAACTTCCATTCAGAGAGGCAGCCGAGGAGAACACATTGTTTATGTCCCTGTAAACAACAAAACATAAATAATGTTTTTATAGTCTATTGATTTTAATTCCTGTATAAAATTCACACCTCGTTGGCACATATTTCTTGATTTAATTATGTTAAGAAAGATGTTAAGAAGACTATTTCATGGACCTACTGTAACTCAGGTGCCTTAAGCATTAGTATCTCAATGGAAGCACTGTTGTTAAAACTGAGTTAAACACTCACTTCTTTATCACTTTCCATGAATCACTTCCAGACACCCATCGGTCAATCATTCTGTCATCTAATGTCAAAATCCTGCTTGGATCTGGTTTAGACTCATTCCCAAGTTTCTACAATATACATAAAAAAACATAAGTAACCACAGTGGAGCAATAATTTAATTGTTAAAAAATGTGTGTACTATACCTTGGAAAACAAGGCAAAGGAATGATTCTCCCCAGCAATCAGTTTTTCAATCATATATGCATGATCACATTCTGTTTGCAATAAAAATGTAGTTTAGTTAGCTTAGTTTAGCAACATCATGAGAAAAAAAGTATTCACTAAGAAAGTAGCCTATTGCTAAAAGATGATTTAATTACCAGTTGAGAGATCCACAGGGAAAGGCACACACTGCTTGATCATTTCTCCATTTCCCAGCTTCCCTTGCATCCCACATCCAAATGAATAGATCAGCTTTGACGATTCGACTGATACGAGTGTGTGACGTCTTTATTCAAGAAAGAATCAAATGCCTAATCATTGAGCTGATCTCAAACGTTAGACATGTTAACCATGTGAAGAAATATAAAGAAATCTGCACTATAAACACTGATTGCTTATGAAAAGTCTAGTTTACCTCCCACATGTGACCTGTGACACTTTAGATCCCCAAAGTTCAGCAACCACCCGCGGATGATGTTCGTCTTCAAATGAGTTGTGCCCAAGCTGGCCAAAGCCTCCTGATCCAAATGTGAATACTGTGCCGCCCTGAAACACAAACAATTAATTACATTTTCTGTCCAGTTTATTGTATGCTAAATATAGTATTATTTATAATATGGATATATAAAATATTACAAAACACTACCTTTGATAGAGTCGCAGTGTGTTCCCCTCCACATGAGATGGACACAGTTTTCTTTCGGTTCAGACTATTTACAACCGTTGGGACGAGTCTGTCTGTGGTGGAAAAACAGTAAATTCATCATTCTTTAATATAGGTTTGACACAGTATTGCACAAATGTAGTGCATTTATATGTGCTTTTATATGACTGGTTTAGTTACATGATGAAAGATTCAGACCTGTAGTGTCTCCGAGGCCCAGCTGTCCTGCCGAGTTCTTTCCCCATCCGAACACGACTCCAGAGAGAGACAACACAAAGCTGTGGTCTCCTCCAGCGCTGATCTGAGCCAGTGGGATCCCACACAGACTCTTCACGGGTTGAGCTGACAGAGAGCTGGGCTGTTCTTTCTCCAAACCCAGCTGACCGTGAGTGTTATCACCCCATACGAACAGCTGACCATCTGAAAGACCAACAACAGCTCTGTATATCCACACTCAAATGCCAATCAATTCATGTCAATCATAAGAAGTCAAAAGATTAAAACAAAACATCAGCTGTTAGATGAAATGGTTGTGAATACCTTTGGTTAGTGCCATTGAATGCTGGTCTCCACACGCGATCTGAATCACCTGCCTGTTTTCCAGACCTTTAAGAGGACTGCAGAGAAAAGACAATCTGTCTGTCAGACATATGTTATTATAATTCAAGGTAATTTATACTGTTATGCCTACATAAACACCTGCACACAGTAGATTTGTCCATAATGAGAACTCTTCCTCCATAAACAAGAAAAACCGCACCAGCTCCTCCACAGACAATCGATCTGATTCTGTCCTTCTTCAGCTGTAGTTGCTCTGGAGTAAATAATATTTGTATCAGTTCAACTTCTGTTCAGACAGTATAGCATACAAACAGACATTTAAATAATTACAATTAATTCCATTACTAATTCACAAATATTATACAGTATAGTAACTCGTGTAGGCTACTATAAATAGGCTATATATGAAAATAAAAGAGTCAAGACTTTTATCTGTTAAGTAGCCTATTATATAATGATATCAACTTTATGAATGAAAAAGGTGTAATTTAGTATATACTTAGTTTTCCATCGTGATCACAGTTTTCACCGCGCAATTTCAGGACCGAGACTTGCCCATCCCGGATAAATCCAACAAAACTCCTTCCAGCTGACATGTCCTGAACTGCTGATTTCGGACACACGGATCGTATTCCACATTTGCCATGTTTGACTTTGTCAGGCTGTGAGAGACCGAAGCATTCTCTGACCTGCGCTCCCCAGTAGCACAACATGTTCACAGCTGATGGATAAACCTTCAGACTCCAGCAGCGTCTTATGCATCCGAGGACAGAATAACACGCTCTCGTTATATAGCCTACAGCCTAAATCGAAAACGAGAGTGAAACTGCTGTTAAGCAAGTTCTCGACTATTTAGCGAGTTCCCACGAAACGAAAGTAATGTTTGTTGTTATTCTTCCGCGTTTAGCGAGTCAGAGACGAATTAATTGATGATGATCGGAAAACGAAAGCAAAATCTAGGTGAAGCTCCTCCACACCCATAGGCGTAATTTGCAGGTGTGACATGTCCCCACCATTTTTTGCCAGGGTCGATTGTGTCCCCACCACTTTTGAAACATCGCGGCACGGATGTAGCCTATACCAATACAAATAAATAAAACATCTCCAGTTAACTCTAGCAGAGCATTCATTTCGTTCGTCTGTTAAATAAGAGGCGATCTAGCGCTAAAATGTGTTGTTGTTTTTTAATCAAGTGATCAAAGTGCTCGTTGCCGCTGTGGTCAGTAGCGCGGACAGTGTTCTCTTGTGGCTCGAGCACAGTCTTCACACGGACGCGCGCTTCAATCCGTTGCGGAGAGCTAGCCTATTCGTTCCGATGAAATCACAAAACAAACTGCACACAAACGTGTCCCTGCTTGATATACAACCACTGATAAACATAAAATCGGTTTTGATGAGGAAAAAAAAAGATAGGCTATACTTCTTAGAGCTCAAACACGCTTGGCAAGAATTCTACCACACACCGGACCAGTAGGCTAGAATAGTCGGTTGACTCGGATCTATGTATTTATTCACGAGAAAATTCTCGGCACTAACATTAGATCTCATTAAACGACAAATTAAACACAATGTAGCTACTATTTAAATCGCTGAACATAGTTAGCTATATTGTTGCCAACATACATCTGATTTATGATTTAGCATTGTATCAACCAGTGTATCACCCCAGGGTGACCACCATCAAACAAACCAAATGTGGGACGATTACTAAGTTTGTGTGGGACAATGTGGGACTGTGAGGCATGTTACCCATAGCCGTTAACGGCTCTGATGTTACCAACACATAACCTGAAACTGTTATAATGTCTATCTAACTTAATAAAAACTTTTGTATTATGCGTTTCAGCTGATAAAAATACTTTGTAGTCCCTTCCAGTCCAGAAAACACCATCAAACATGTCTTTATTTTAAATGTCATAAATTCAACATCACTGAGCCCAAAGCAGGCATCATGCATATAAAATTCTTAACTGGGTAGCCTAACCATTTTTGAAACCAACAAAATAAATAATGAACAAATAAAATATAAAACAACATGAAATTAGTGCATCGACAGTCTTATATATTAAGAATATATTAAATATGTTGCCATTATGCCGCCTTAAAATTTTAATTTACCGAATCATCCATTTGTTTTCAGAGGGAACACATAGAACGAATCATCGCACCGCTCCACATTTTGATTGACAGCTGTCTGTCACAACCTACCAGTGACCGTATTTACTCCTTTCAAAAAACGGCTGTTGCATTTGTACTTCTGACGACGCGCTGTAGCCGCATAAAAACTACGCCGCAAAAAGAATAAATAAAATGCTTTCTTAAAAAGGCAAAAGAACGCATGCACGTTTTCTTAATATGATAATTAAAAACCAACAGACTGATGAAAATGCGGGACTTTTTCTCAATATGCGACGTGCGGGACAATGGGTGAAAATTATGGAGGACCCAACCTGCAGAAATTAAAAATGAATAAATACATAAATAAAGATGTAAAGATGTAAAAACAAAACAAAAATAAATGACTATTTATACTTTTATTTTCCTATTTATGTATAATTATATATTTTTCCACATTTATTTATTTTTTCATTTATTTATTTATGCATTTATTTATTTCCACTTTCATTTATTTTCACATATATTATGTAGCCTATATATGTATTTATGTCTACATTTATTTATTTATACATTTATTTATTTATTCATTTATTGCTCTGTATGCTAATGAGGGGGGCGTGTTTTACCTCAGACATAGCAATCGAGCTCAGAGTGGCAGTGCTGAAGCTTTGAGGCCACAGTGACACCTTGTGGTGTGACCAAACAATACGCAAGAGGTTTGTGGATGTGACTTTACAGGTCACGCAGGAAATAAATGACTTAGAGATAGGCAATATGACCAAAATCTTATATCACGGTTTATGTCCTTTAAACCTATAGGTTTACCATAGGCCTTCTCTTTATTCCGGACATGGGACCTTATTGTGTAACCTTATTGTGTAATAAACACAGGGGGAACAGAATCCGACGGCAAATAGTTCAGCTATCGAAATCCGTTCCCCCACCCCAATGATGAGAGATGTTGATGTAGCCTATCGGCTTAAAATACGCTTATTCTATTCTGTGTGTGGATGGAGCTTAAACAGCATCAATTTGATAAATATTAGAACCTCAGTGTGTCAGAAAAATGGGGGGAACAGAATCCGACGGCAAAAAAACCCCCCACAGCTGTCGGAATCCGTTCCCCCACTTATGAGAGGTGTTGATGTAATGGCTTAAAAGATGCTGATTTTATTTTTGTGTGTGGATGGAGCTTAACTTGCATCAGTTTTTATTTTATTTTTTTGCCTTTTATTATGATGGACAGTATAGCATCAAAAAAGTTTGACGAACCGGGACTTGAACTCGGGTCGCCCAAAGCTAAAAAAAAAAGACAGTGTTAGGGAACTGACCACTAGGCAATTGAGGAGAGTAATTTTCCGTAATTTGATCAATCTTAGAACCTTATTGTGTAATAAACACAGGGGGAACAGAATCCGACGGCACATAGTTCAGCTGTCGAAATCCGTTCCCCCACCCCAATGATGAGAGATGTTGATGTATCGGCTTAAAATACGCTTATTCTATTCTGTGTGTGGATGGAGCTTAAACAGCATCAATTTGATAAATATTAGAACCTCAGTGTGTCAGAAAATTGGGGGGAACAGAATCCGACGGCAAAAAACCCCCAGCTGTCGGAATCCGTTCCCCCACTCCCATTATGAGAGGTGTTGATGTAATGGCTTAAAAAATACTGATTTTATTTTTGTGTGTGGATGGAGCTTAACTTGCATCAGTTTTTATATTTTTTTTGCCTTTTATTATGATAGGACAGTAGGCTATAGGCCTAGCATCAAAAAAGTTTGACGAACCGGGACTTGAACTCGGGTCGCCCAAAGCTAAAAAAAAGACATTGTCAGGGAACTGACCACTAGGCTATTGAGGAGAGCAATTTTCCATAATTTGATCAATCTTAGAACCTTATTGTGTAATAAACACAGGGGGAACAGAATCCGACGGCAAATAGTTCAGCTGTCGAAATCCGTTCCCCCACCCCAATGATGAGAGATGTTGATGTATCGGCTTAAAATACGCTTATTCTATTCTGTGTGTGGATGGAGCTTAAACAGCATCAATTTGATAAATATTAGAACCTCAGTGTGTCAGAAAAATGGGGGGAACAGAATCCGACGGCAAAAAACAAACAAAAAAAAAACAGCTGTCGGAATCCGTTCCCCCACTCCCATTATGAGAGGTGTTGATGTAATGGCTTAAAAAATGCTGATTTTATTTTTGTGTGTGGATGGAGCTTAACTTGCATCAGTTTTTATTTTATTTTTTTGCCTTTTATTATGATAGGACAGTATAGCATCAAAAAAGTTTGACGAACCGGGACTTGAACTCGGGTCGCCCAAAGCTAAAAAAAGACATTGTCAGGGAACTGACCACTAGGCTATTGAGGAGAGTAATTTTCCATAATTTGATCAATCTTAGAACCTTATTGTGTAATAAACACAGGGGGAACAGAATCCGACGGCAAATAGTTCAGCTGTCGAAATCCGTTCCCCCACCCCAATGATGAGAGATGTTGATGTATCGGCTTAAAATACGCTTATTCTATTCTGTGTGTGGATGGAGCTTAAACAGCATCAATTTGATAAATATTAGAACCTCAGTGTGTCAGAAAAATGGGGGGAACAGAATCCGACGGCAACAAAAAAAAAAAAAACACAGCTGTTGGAATTCGTTCCCCCACTCCCATTATGAGAGGTGTTGATGTAATGGCTTAAAAAATGCTGATTTTATTTTTGTGTGTGGATGGAGCTTAACTTGCATCAGTTTTTATTTTATTTTTTTGCCTTTTATTATGATAGGACAGTATAGCATCAAAAAAGTTTGACGAACCGGGACTTGAACTCGGGTCGCCCAAAGCTAAAAAAAAGACATTGTCAGGGAACTGACCACTAGGCTATTGAGGAGAGTAATTTTCCATAATTTGATCAATCTTAGAACCTTATTGTGTAATAAACACAGGGGGAACAGAATCCGACGGCAAATAGTTCAGCTGTCGAAATCCGTTCCCCCACCCCAATGATGAGAGATGTTGATGTATCGGCTTAAAATACGCTTATTCTATTCTGTGTGTGGATGGAGCTTAAACAGCATCAATTTGATAAATATTAGAACCTCAGTGTGTCAGAAAAATGGGGGGAACAGAATCCGACGGCAAAAAAAAAAAAAAAAACACAGCTGTCGGAATCCGTTCCCCCACTCCCATTATGAGAGGTGTTGATGTAATGGCTTAAAAAATGCTGATTTTATTTTTGTGTGTGGATGGAGCTTAACTTGCATCAGTTTTTATTTTATTTTTTTGCCTTTTATTATGATAGGACAGTATAGCATCAAAAAAGTTTGACGAACCGGGACTTGAACTCTGGTCGCCCAAAGCTAAAAAAAAGACATTGTCAGGGAACTGACCACTAGGCTATTGAGGAGAGTAATTTTCCATAATTTGATCAATCTTAGAACCTTATTGTGTAATAAACACAGGGGGAACAGAATCCGACGGCAAATAGTTCAGCTGTCGAAATCCGTTCCCCCACCCCAATGATGAGAGATGTTGATGTATCGGCTTAAAATACGCTTATTCTATTCTGTGTGTGGATGGAGCTTAAACATCATCAATTTGATAAATATTAGAACCTCAGTGTGTCAGAAAAATGGGGGGAACAGAATCCGACGGCAAAAAAAAAACCCAGCTGTCGGAATCCGTTCCCCCACTCCCATTATGAGAGGTGTTGATGTAATGGCTTAAAAATGCTGATTTTATTTTTGTGTGTGGATGGAGCTTAACTTGCATCAGTTTTTATTTTACTTTTTTGCCTTTTATTATGATAGGACAGTATAGCATCAAAAAAGTTTGACGAACCGGGACTTGAACTCGGGTCGCCCAAAGCTAAAAAAAAGACATTGTCAGGGAACTGACCACTAAGCTATTGAGGAGAGTAATTTTCCATAATTTGATCAATCTTAGAACCTTATTGTGTAATAAACACAGGGGGAACAGAATCCGACGGCAAATAGTACAGCTGTCGAAATCCGTTCCCCCACCCCAATGATGAGAGATGTTGATGTATCGGCTTAAAATACGCTTATTCTATTCTGTGTGTGGATGGAGCTTAAACAGCATCAATTTGATAAATATTAGAACCTCAGTGTGTCAGAAAAATGGGGGGAACAGAATCCGACGGCAAAAAACAACAACAATAGCTGTCGGAATCCGTTCCCCCACTCCCATTATGAGAGGTGTTGATGTAATGGCTTAAAAAATGCTGATTTTATTTTTGTGTGTGGATGGAGCTTAACTTGCATCAGTTTTTATTTTATTTTTTTGCCTTTTATTATGATAGGACAGTATAGCATCAAAAAAGTTTGACGAACCGGGACTTGAACTCGGGTAGCCCAAAGCTAAAAAAAAGACATTGTCAGGGAACTGACCACTAGGCTATTGAGGAGAGTAATTTCTCATAATTTGATCAATCTTAGAACCTTATTGTGTAATAAACACAGGGGGAACAGAATCCGACGGCAAATAGTTCAGCTGTCGAAATCCGTTCCCCCACCCCAATGATGAGAGATGTTGATGTATCGGCTTAAAATACGCTTATTCTATTCTGTGTGTGGATGGAGCTTAAACAGCATCAATTTGATAAATATTAGAACCTCAGTGTGTCAGAAAAATGGGGGGAACAGAATCCGACGGCAAAAAAACAACAACAACAGCTGTCGGAATCCGTTCCCCCACTCCCATTATGAGAGGTGTTGATGTAATGGCTTAAAAATGCTGATTTTATTTTTGTGTGTGGATGGAGCTTAACTTGCATCAGTTTTTATTTTATTTTTTTGCCTTTTATTATGATAGGACAGTACCTATAGCATCAAAAAAGTTTGACGAACCGGGACTTGAACTCGGGTCGCCCAAAGCTAAAAAAAAGACATTGTCAGGGAACTGACCACTAGGCTATTGAGGAGAGTAATTTTTCTTAATTTGATCAATCTTAGAACCTTATTGTGTAATAAACACAGGGGGAACAGAATCCGACGGCAAATAGTTCAGCTGTCGAAATCCGTTCCCCCACCCCAATGATGAGAGATGTTGATGTATCGGCTTAAAATACGCTTATTCTATTCTGTGTGTGGATGGAGCTTAAACAGCATCAATTTGATAAATATTAGAACCTCAGTGTGTCAGAAAAATGGGGGGAACAGAATCCGACGGCAAAAAAAAAAAAAAACACAGCTGTCGGAATCCGTTCCCCCACTCCCATTATGAGAGGTGTTGATGTAATGGCTTAAAAATGCTGATTTTATTTTTGTGTGTGGATGGAGCTTAACTTGCATCAGTTTTTATTTTATTTTTTTGCCTTTTATTATGATAGGACAGTATAGCATCAAAAAAGATTGACGAACCGGGACTTGAACTCGGGTCGCCCAAAGCTAAAAAAAAAGACATTGTCAGGGAACTGACCACTAAGCTATTGAGGAGAGTAATTTTCCATAATTTGATCAATGTTAGAACCTTATTGTGTAATAAACACAGGGGGAACAGAATCCGACGGCAAATAGTACAGCTGTCAAAATCCGTTCCCCCACCCCAATGATGAGAGATGTTGATGTATCGGCTTAAAATACGCTTATTCTATTCTGTGTGTGGATGGAGCTTAAACAGCATCAATTTGATAAATATTAGAACCTCAGTGTGTCAGAAAAATGGGGGGAACAGAATCCGACGGCAAAAAACAAACAAAAAAAAACAGCTGTCGGAATCCGTTCCCCCACTCCCATTATGAGAGGTGTTGATGTAATGGCTTAAAAAATGCTGATTTTATTTTTGTGTGTGGATGGAGCTTAACTTGCATCAGTTTTTTATTTTATTTTTTTGCCTTTTATTATGATAGGACAGTATAGCATCAAAAAAGTTTGACGAACCGGGACTTGAACTCTGGTCGCCCAAAGCTAAAAAAAGATATTGTCAGGGAACTGACCACTAGGCTATTGAGGAGAGTAATTTTCCATAATTTGATCAATCTTAGAACCTTATTGTGTAATAAACACAGGGGGAACAGAATCCGACGGCAAATAGTTCAGCTGTCGAAATCCGTTCCCCCACCCCAATGATGAGAGATGTTGATGTATCGGCTTAAAATACGCTTATTCTATTCTGTGTGTGGATTGAGCTTAAACAGCATCAATTTGATAAATATTAGAACCTCAGTGTGTCAGAAAAATGGGGGGAACAGAATCCGACGGCAAAAAAAAACAAAAAACACAGCTGTCGGAATCCGTTCCCCCACTCCCATTATGAGAGGTGTTGATGTAATGGCTTAAAAAATGTTGATTTTATTTTTGTGTGTGGATGGAGCTTAACTTGCATCAGTTTTTATTTTATTTTTTTGCCTTTTATTATGATAGGACAGTATAGCATCAAAAAAGATTGACGAACCGGGACTTGAACTCGGGTCGCCCAAAGCTAAAAAAAAGACTTTGTCAGAGAACTGACCACTAGGCTATTGAGGAGAGCAATTTTCCATAATTTGATCAATCTTAGAACCTTATTGTGTAATAAACACAGGGGGAACAGAATCCGACGGCAAATAGTTCAGCTGTCGAAATCCGTTCCCCCACCCCAATGATGAGAGATGTTGATGTATCGGCTTAAAATACGCTTATTCTATTCTGTGTGTGGATGGAGCTTAAACAGCATCAATTTGATAAATATTAGAACCTCAGTGTGTCAGAAAAATGGGGGGAACAGAATCCGACGGCAAAAAAACAAAAAAAAACACAGCTGTCGGAATCCGTTCCCCCACTCCCATTATGAGAGGTGTTGATGTAATGGCTTAAAAAATGTTGATTTTATTTTTGTGTGTGGATGGAGCTTAACTTGCATCAGTTTTTATTTTATTTTTTTGCCTTTTATTATGATAGGACAGTATAGCATCAAAAAAGTTTGACGAACCGGGACTTGAACTCGGGTCGCCCAAAGCTAAAAAAAAGACATTGTCAGGGAACTGACCACTAGGCTATTGAGGAGAGCAATTTTCCATAATTTGATCAATCTTAGAACCTTATTGTGTAATAAACACAGGGGGAACAGAATCCGACGGCAAATAGTTCAGCTGTCGAAATCCGTTCCCCCACCCCAATGATGAGAGATGTTGATGTATCGGCTTAAAATACGCTTATTCTATTCTGTGTGTGGATGGAGCTTAAACAGCATCAATTTGATAAATATTAGAACCTCAGTGTGTCAGAAAAATGGGGGGAACAGAATCCGACGGCAAAAAACAACAACAATAGCTGTCGGAATCCGTTCCCCCACTCCCATTATGAGAGGTGTTGATGTAATGGCTTAAAAAATGCTGATTTTATTTTTGTGTGTGGATGGAGCTTAACTTGCATCAGTTTTTATTTTATTTTTTTGCCTTTTATTATGATAGGACAGTAGGGGAGACCGGGGACGGTTGTAACACGGGGTTAGTTGTAACACTACCAATTCCACCAATCAGGAATAAGATAGGAGTTATGTGGCAGTTTCAGTTTCCTCAGGCTTTCTTTACGATCGCACACGGAGGTTTTCAAGTCTGTGTTGCAATCTCTCCTGAAGCTACCGCAGAAAATCACAATTTTAGGTAAAAAAGTAAAAAAAAGTGAAAAACATAACAAAATAATATTTTGTTTAGTACTTCTACCGTTGTAGATAATGTTGTATGAGTTATATCAGGTCAAACTGTAGTTTCTATAGTAAAGAATGGTGTATCAACCTCCTACTAATTTCAAAGCACCATGCTAATACAGCTAGTTAAACAATAGTGACAGTGGCGGGGTAGGTTGTAACACGTGTTTTGAAAGTGACCTTAATTTTTATTGGACCTTTTATGCAAACTCAATTTAATTTGTAAATGATAAATAACATATTTAAAATCAGGTCAAAGTTAAATAAATACCAACACATACACTGCAAAAAAAAAATTTCTTAAATAGTATTTTTGTCTTGTTTCCAGTCCAAATATAAAAAAAATCTTAAATCAAGATGCAGTTTGCCTATCAACTCGCGGTGGAATTTAACATACAGCATCCACAAACCTGGGATGAGAAGAACACAAAATATGCACATACATTCCCCATATTCACACATATTTTATTGATTTAAAATAAAAATGTTGTTAATAAAAACCATTAGTTTTTGTGCATTTTGTCTGTTACAACTTACCCCAGTATGTGTTACAACCTACCCCAGTAGTGGGGTAGGTTGTAACAAAGGACCACCTTGTATTCATGATCATCTCACAAAGTCTTTGATATATTTGAAGAAATGTAAATTGTTGCCATTTGTAGTAGACAAATATGGGTACTTTGCCTAAAAGTTTCAGACGTGTAGCTAAAAAAAAAAGGTTGTTTTAGGTGCTGAAGAAAAAAGTGTTACAACCGTCCCCGGTCTCCCCTACCTATAGCATCAAAAAAGTTTGACGAACCGGGACTTGAACTCGGATCGCCCAAAGCTAAAATAAAGACATTGTCAGGGAACTGACCACTAGGCTATTGAGGAGAGCAATTTTCCATAATTTGATCAATCTTAGAACCTTATTGTGTAATAAACACAGGGGGAACAGAATCCGACGGCAAATAGTTCAGCTGTCGAAATCCGTTCCCCCACCCCAATGATGAGAGATGTTGATGTATCGGCTTAAAATACGCTTATTCTATTCTGTGTGTGGATGGAGCTTAAACAGCATCAATTTGATAAATATTAGAACCTCAGTGTGTCAGAAAAATGGGGGGAACAGAATCCGACGGCAAAAAAAAAAAAAAAAAAAACAGCTGTCGGAATCCGTTCCCCCACTCCCATTATGAGAGGTGTTGATGTAATGGCTTAAAAAATGCTGATTTTATTTTTGTGTGTGGATGGAGCTTAACTTGCATCAGTTTTTATTTTATTTTTTTGCCTTTTATTATGATAGGACAGTATAGCATCAAAAAAGTTTGACGAACCGGGACTTGAACTCTGGTCGCCCAAAGCTAAAAAAAAGACATTGTCAGGGAACTGACCACTAGGCTATTGAGGAGAGTAATTTTCCATAATTTGATCAATCTTAGAACCTTATTGTGTAATAAACACAGGGGGAACAGAATCCGACGGCAAATAGTTCAGCTGTCGAAATCCGTTCCCCCACCCCAATGATGAGAGATGTTGATGTATCGGCTTAAAATACGCTTATTCTATTCTGTGTGTGGATGGAGCTTAAACAGCATCAATTTGATAAATATTAGAACCTCAGTGTGTCAGAAAAATGGGGGGAACAGAATCCGACGGCAAAAAAAAAAAACCCAGCTGTCGGAATCCGTTCCCCCACTCCCATTATGAGAGGTGTTGATGTAATGGCTTAAAAATGCTGATTTTATTTTTGTGTGTGGATGGAGCTTAACTTGCATCAGTTTTTATTTTACTTTTTTGCCTTTTATTATGATAGGACAGTATAGCATCAAAAAAGTTTGACGAACCGGGACTTGAACTCGGGTAGCCCAAAGCTAAAAAAAAGACATTGTCAGGGAACTGACCACTAGGCTATTGAGGAGAGTAATTTCTCATAATTTGATCAATCTTAGAACCTTATTGTGTAATAAACACAGGGGGAACAGAATCCGACGGCAAATAGTTCAGCTGTCGAAATCCGTTCCCCCACCCCAATGATGAGAGATGTTGATGTATCGGCTTAAAATACGCTTATTCTATTCTGTGTGTGGATGGAGCTTAAACAGCATCAATTTGATAAATATTAGAACCTCAGTGTGTCAGAAAAATGGGGGGAACAGAATCCGACGGCAAAAAAACAACAACAACAGCTGTCGGAATCCGTTCCCCCACTCCCATTATGAGAGGTGTTGATGTAATGGCTTAAAAATGCTGATTTTATTTTTGTGTGTGGATGGAGCTTAACTTGCATCAGTTTTTATTTTATTTTTTTGCCTTTTATTATGATAGGACAGTACCTATAGCATCAAAAAAGTTTGACGAACCGGGACTTGAACTCGGGTCGCCCAAAGCTAAAAAAAAGACATTGTCAGGGAACTGACCACTAGGCTATTGAGGAGAGTAATTTTTCTTAATTTGATCAATCTTAGAACCTTATTGTGTAATAAACACAGGGGGAACAGAATCCGACGGCAAATAGTTCAGCTGTCGAAATCCGTTCCCCCACCCCAATGATGAGAGATGTTGATGTATCGGCTTAAAATACGCTTATTCTATTCTGTGTGTGGATGGAGCTTAAACAGCATCAATTTGATAAATATTAGAACCTCAGTGTGTCAGAAAAATGGGGGGAACAGAATCCGACGGCAAAAAAAAAAAAAAACACAGCTGTCGGAATCCGTTCCCCCACTCCCATTGAGAGGTGTTGATGTAATGGCTTAAAAATGCTGATTTTATTTTTGTGTGTGGATGGAGCTTAACTTGCATCAGTTTTTATTTTATTTTTTTGCCTTTTATTATGATAGGACAGTACCTATAGCATCAAAAAAGTTTGACGAACCGGGACTTGAACTCGGGTCGCCCAAAGCTAAAAAAAGACATTGTTAGGGAACTGACCACTAGGCTATTGAGGAGAGTAATTTTCCAAAATTTGATCAATCTTAGAACCTTATTGTGTAATAAACACAGGGGGAACAGAATCCGACGGCAAATAGTTCAGCTGTCGAAATCCGTTCCCCCACCCCAATGATGAGAGATGTTGATGTATCGGCTTAAAATACGCTTATTCTATTCTGTGTGTGGATGGAGCTTAAACAGCATCAATTTGATAAATATTAGAACCTCAGTGTGTCAGAAAAATGGGGGGAACAGAATCCGACGGCAAAAAAAACAAAAAAAAACACAGCTGTCGGAATCCGTTCCCCCACTCCCATTATGAGAGGTGTTGATGTAATGGCTTAAAAAATGCTGATTTTATTTTTGTGTGTGGATGGAGCTTAACTTGCATCAGTTTTTATTTTATTTTTTTGCCTTTTATTATGATAGGACAGTATAGCATCAAAAAAGTTTGACGAACCGGGACTTGAACTCGGGTCGCCCAAAGCTAAAAAAAAGACATTGTCAGGGAACTGACCACTAGGCTATTGAGGAGAGTAATTTTCTGTAATTTGATCAATCTTAGAACCTTATTGTGTAATAAACACAGGGGGAACAGAATCCGACGGCAAATAGTTCAGCTGTCGAAATCCGTTCCCCCACCCCAATGATGAGAGATGTTGATGTATCGGCTTAAAATACGCTTATTCTATTCTGTGTGTGGATGGAGCTTAAACAGCATCAATTTGATAAATATTAGAACCTCAGTGTGTCAGAAAAATGGGGGGAACAGAATCCGACGGCAAAAAAAACAACAACAGCTGTCGGAATCCGTTCCCCCACTCCCATTATGAGAGGTGTTGATGTAATGGCTTAAAAATGCTGATTTTATTTTTGTGTGTGGATGGAGCTTAACTTGCATCAGTTTTTATTTTATTTTTTTGCCTTTTATTATGATCGGACAGTATAGCATCAAAAAAGTTTGACGAACCGGGACTTGAACTCGGGTCGCCCAAAGCTAAAAAAAAGACATTGTCAGGGAACTGACCACTAGGCTATTGAGGAGAGCAATTTTCCATAATTTGATCAATCTTAGAACCTTATTGTGTAATAAACACAGGGGGAACAGAATCCGACGGCAAATAGTTCAGCTGTCGAAATCCGTTCCCCCACCCCAATGATGAGAGATGTTGATGTATCGGCTTAAAATACGCTTATTCTATTCTGTGTGTGGATGGAGCTTAAACAGCATCAATTTGATAAATATTAGAACCTCAGTGTGTCAGAAAAATGGGGGGAACAGAATCCGACGGCAAATAGTTCAGCTGTCGAAATCCGTTCCCCCACCCCAATGATGAGAGATGTTGATGTATCGGCTTAAAATACGCTTATTCTATTCTGTGTGTGGATGGAGCTTAAACAGCATCAATTTGATAAATATTAGAACCTCAGTGTGTCAGAAAAATGGGGGGAACAGAATCCGACGGCAAAAAAAAAAAACCCAGCTGTCGGAATCCGTTCCCCCACTCCCATTATGAGAGGTGTTGATGTAATGGCTTAAAAATGCTGATTTTATTTTTGTGTGTGGATGGAGCTTAACTTGCATCAGTTTTTATTTTACTTTTTTGCCTTTTATTATGATAGGACAGTATAGCATCAAAAAAGTTTGACGAACCGGGACTTGAACTCGGGTCGCCCAAAGCTAAAAAAAAGACATTGTCAGGGAACTGACCACTAGGCTATTGAGGAGAGCAATTTTCCATAATTTGATCAATCTTAGAACCTTATTGTGTAATAAACACAGGGGGAACAGAATCCGACGGCAAATAGTACAGCTGTCGAAATCCGTTCCCCCACCCCAATGATGAGAGATGTTGATGTATCGGCTTAAAATACGCTTATTCTATTCTGTGTGTGGATGGAGCTTAAACAGCATCAATTTGATAAATATTAGAACCTCAGTGTGTCAGAAAAATGGGGGGAACAGAATCCGACGGCAAAAAACAACAACAATAGCTGTCGGAATCCGTTCCCCCACTCCCATTATGAGAGGTGTTGATGTAATGGCTTAAAAAATGCTGATTTTATTTTTGTGTGTGGATGGAGCTTAACTTGCATCAGTTTTTATTTTATTTTTTTGCCTTTTATTATGATAGGACAGTACCTATAGCATCAAAAAAGTTTGACGAACCGGGACTTGAACTCGGATCGCCCAAAGCTAAAATAAAGACATTGTCAGGGAACTGACCACTAGGCTATTGAGGAGAGCAATTTTCCATAATTTGATCAATCTTAGAACCTTATTGTGTAATAAACACAGGGGGAACAGAATCCGACGGCAAATAGTTCAGCTGTCGAAATCCGTTCCCCCACCCCAATGATGAGAGATGTTGATGTATCGGCTTAAAATACGCTTATTCTATTCTGTGTGTGGATGGAGCTTAAACAGCATCAATTTGATAAATATTAGAACCTCAGTGTGTCAGAAAAATGGGGGGAACAGAATCCGACGGCAAAAAACAAACAAAAAAAAACAGCTGTCGGAATCCGTTCCCCCACTCCCATTATGAGAGGTGTTGATGTAATGGCTTAAAAAATGCTGATTTTATTTTTGTGTGTGGATGGAGCTTAACTTGCATCAGTTTTTATTTTATTTTTTTGCCTTTTATTATGATAGGACAGTATAGCATCAAAAAAGTTTGACGAACCGGGACTTGAACTCTGGTCGCCCAAAGCTAAAAAAAAGACATTGTCAGGGAACTGACCACTAGGCTATTGAGGAGAGTAATTTTCCATAATTTGATCAATCTTAGAACCTTATTGTGTAATAAACACAGGGGGAACAGAATCCGACGGCAAATAGTTCAGCTGTCGAAATCCGTTTCCCCACCCCAATGATGAGAGATGTTGATGTATCGGCTTAAAATACGCTTATTCTATTCTGTGTGTGGATGGAGCTTAAACAGCATCAATTTGATAAATATTAGAACCTCAGTGTGTCAGAAAAATGGGGGGAACAGAATCCGACGGCAAAAAAAAAAACCCAGCTGTCGGAATCCGTTCCCCCACTCCCATTATGAGAGGTGTTGATGTAATGGCTTAAAAATGCTGATTTTATTTTTGTGTGTGGATGGAGCTTAACTTGCATCAGTTTTTATTTTACTTTTTTGCCTTTTATTATGATAGGACAGTATAGCATCAAAAAAGTTTGACGAACCGGGACTTGAACTCGGGTCGCCCAAAGCTAAAAAAAAGACATTGTCAGGGAACTGACCACTAAGCTATTGAGGAGAGTAATTTTCCATAATTTGATCAATCTTAGAACCTTATTGTGTAATAAACACAGGGGGAACAGAATCCGACGGCAAATAGTACAGCTGTCGAAATCCGTTCCCCCACCCCAATGATGAGAGATGTTGATGTATCGGCTTAAAATACGCTTATTCTATTCTGTGTGTGGATGGAGCTTAAACAGCATCAATTTGATAAATATTAGAACCTCAGTGTGTCAGAAAAATGGGGGGAACAGAATCCGACGGCAAAAAACAACAACAATAGCTGTCGGAATCCGTTCCCCCACTCCCATTATGAGAGGTGTTGATGTAATGGCTTAAAAAATGCTGATTTTATTTTTGTGTGTGGATGGAGCTTAACTTGCATCAGTTTTTATTTTATTTTTTTGCCTTTTATTATGATAGGACAGTATAGCATCAAAAAAGTTTGACGAACCGGGACTTGAACTCGGGTAGCCCAAAGCTAAAAAAAAGACATTGTCAGGGAACTGACCACTAGGCTATTGAGGAGAGTAATTTCTCATATTTGATCAATCTTAGAACCTTATTGTGTAATAAACACAGGGGGAACAGAATCCGACGGCAAATAGTTCAGCTGTCGAAATCCGTTCCCCCACCCCAATGATGAGAGATGTTGATGTATCGGCTTAAAATACGCTTATTCTATTCTGTGTGTGGATGGAGCTTAAACAGCATCAATTTGATAAATATTAGAACCTCAGTGTGTCAGAAAAATGGGGGGAACAGAATCCGACGGCAAAAAAACAACAACAACAGCTGTCGGAATCCGTTCCCCCACTCCCATTATGAGAGGTGTTGATGTAATGGCTTAAAAATGCTGATTTTATTTTTGTGTGTGGATGGAGCTTAACTTGCATCAGTTTTTATTTTATTTTTTTGCCTTTTATTATGATAGGACAGTACCTATAGCATCAAAAAAGTTTGACGAACCGGGACTTGAACTCGGGTCGCCCAAAGCTAAAAAAAAGACATTGTCAGGGAACTGACCACTAGGCTATTGAGGAGAGTAATTTTTCTTAATTTGATCAATCTTAGAACCTTATTGTGTAATAAACACAGGGGGAACAGAATCCGACGGCAAATAGTTCAGCTGTCGAAATCCGTTCCCCCACCCCAATGATGAGAGATGTTGATGTATCGGCTTAAAATACGCTTATTCTATTCTGTGTGTGGATGGAGCTTAAACAGCATCAATTTGATAAATATTAGAACCTCAGTGTGTCAGAAAAATGGGGGGAACAGAATCCGACGGCAAAAAAAAAAAAAAACACAGCTGTCGGAATCCGTTCCCCCACTCCCATTATGAGAGGTGTTGATGTAATGGCTTAAAAATGCTGATTTTATTTTTGTGTGTGGATGGAGCTTAACTTGCATCAGTTTTTATTTTATTTTTTTGCCTTTTATTATGATAGGACAGTACCTATAGCATCAAAAAAGTTTGACGAACCGGGACTTGAACTCGGGTCGCCCAAAGCTAAAAAAAGACATTGTTAGGGAACTGACCACTAGGCTATTGAGGAGAGTAATTTTCCAAAATTTGATCAATCTTAGAACCTTATTGTGTAATAAACACAGGGGGAACAGAATCCGACGGCAAATAGTTCAGCTGTCGAAATCCGTTCCCCCACCCCAATGATGAGAGATGTTGATGTATCGGCTTAAAATACGCTTATTCTATTCTGTGTGTGGATGGAGCTTAAACAGCATCAATTTGATAAATATTAGAACCTCAGTGTGTCAGAAAAATGGGGGGGAACAGAATCCGACGGCAAAAAAAACAAAAAAAAACACAGCTGTCGGAATCCGTTCCCCCACTCCCATTATGAGAGGTGTTGATGTAATGGCTTAAAAAATGCTGATTTTATTTTTGTGTGTGGATGGAGCTTAACTTGCATCAGTTTTTATTTTATTTTTTTGCCTTTTATTATGATAGGACAGTATAGCATCAAAAAAGTTTGACGAACCGGGACTTGAACTCGGGTCGCCCAAAGCTAAAAAAAAGACATTGTCAGGGAACTGACCACTAGGCTATTGAGGAGAGTAATTTTCTGTAATTTGATCAATCTTAGAACCTTATTGTGTAATAAACACAGGGGGAACAGAATCCGACGGCAAATAGTTCAGCTGTCGAAATCCGTTCCCCCACCCCAATGATGAGAGATGTTGATGTATCGGCTTAAAATACGCTTATTCTATTCTGTGTGTGGATGGAGCTTAAACAGCATCAATTTGATAAATATTAGAACCTCAGTGTGTCAGAAAAATGGGGGGAACAGAATCCGACGGCAAAAAAAACAACAACAGCTGTCGGAATCCGTTCCCCCACTCCCATTATGAGAGGTGTTGATGTAATGGCTTAAAAATGCTGATTTTATTTTTGTGTGTGGATGGAGCTTAACTTGCATCAGTTTTTATTTTATTTTTTTGCCTTTTATTATGATCGGACAGTATAGCATCAAAAAAGTTTGACGAACCGGGACTTGAACTCGGGTCGCCCAAAGCTAAAAAAAAGACATTGTCAGGGAACTGACCACTAGGCTATTGAGGAGAGCAATTTTCCATAATTTGATCAATCTTAGAACCTTATTGTGTAATAAACACAGGGGGAACAGAATCCGACGGCAAATAGTTCAGCTGTCGAAATCCGTTCCCCCACCCCAATGATGAGAGATGTTGATGTATCGGCTTAAAATACGCTTATTCTATTCTGTGTGTGGATGGACAACCTGGTCTCACAGGATTCCGTGAAATGTCCACGGGCCCTTAACTCAAAATCCGTGCAGCCATCACGGAATCGCCCCAAATTCCGTGATGCAGCCACGGATATTACTCCAACGCAAGTCAATGACACTGACCTTCCGTGGTCCACACACGGATACCCGTTTCAATGACGGAGTACAGATCTCACTCAATCGACGTGCTTTCTCATTTGGAAATGCAACATTTGAAGTTTGTGAACTTTTCCAACATCAAATGCCATAATGATGTTAACCTGACTGTTATTGAAGCTATTGCATTGGCCTGTCATCATAAAATTTCGGTTTGTTTCAGTTAGCCTAACCAAAGTCCCGTGATGGCACCACGGACCTCAACAACCTGACCTCACTCATGGACGTTATGTTGCTGGCTTGTTTAGGAACTTATAAGCTTTAGGTCGACTGTGTTGCAATGGCATGTAATTAACTTGACATTTTGTCTCGTCCTGTCATCATAACATCCAGTTTGATGGTGTTTTACACCTATTGCTCGCTTGGCTATAGTCAGATCTAAAATCTGTGATAGGAGCACGGAGTGAGTCTGTGGTGAGACCACGGATAACTCCAACGTTCGTGATATGGTCACGTAATTTAATCTATTGATTCGTGGCACAGACACGTTTATTTCGTTATTTTTCGTCTTTCGTGATCACAGCTCGATTATTTCTGCCTGTCGGCTGCAGCAGAGAAGCTGTTTAATCAACATTTATTCACGAGATCTTATCATGGTTTATGCATTTTTTTAATGTTATTATTTCGGTCTTATTGCCAGGGAAGCTGGATTGCTTTGCTGTTTATTGATATTTTTAAAATGATATTTTATTAGTAGGAAATCGCGCTGAAGAAGTCTCGTTCCGAACACATCGCGATATTTGGCATCAGTTCACGTGTGTCAGCTGTTGGTAAGTAGCCTAGTAAATAAATACCTAAATACGCTGTCCTAATAATGTGTGATATAATGTCTTTTCTGTTTGTCGATATAATCTGCCATTATATCTTGTTGTTTCATTGCTTTCTAATTCAAAATATATGATTAAACACCGCCTGTCACGTGACGTGCTATAGGCTTAGATATTCATATCAGATTAAAAATAGTACAATTAGTTCCAAAGTTGTATTTGTAGTAGAAGCACAGTAAAAACAACACTTACCATGCTTTTACCACAGTAACATTAGTTTTACTGTGATAAGTGTAGTAAAAAGACAGTAATCACAAAACTTACTATGCTTTTACCACACTATTGGTAGTTTTAATGTGATACTTATTGTAAATGCACAGTAACCACAACACTTACCATGCTTTTACCACAGTAACCCTAGTTTTACTGTGATAGGGTGTGGTAAAAGGACAGTAACCACAAAACTTACCATGCTTTTACCTCTGTATTGATAGTTTTAAAGTGATATTTGTTGTAAATGCATATTAACCACAACACTTGCCATGCTTTTAACGCTTTATAATGTAACATCCAATATTTGTAAGGTAAATCAGTACATTTTTTCCTTTAAATAATCCTATATATTATACATAATGATATTTTCTTTTCTCTTTTTTCAGCTGAAAAGACCAAAAGGGCCTTTCGGACTCAGTCAGCCCATTATTGTTTGAGGAGAAGTAAACGGAGGAGACGGAAAGCTGCAAAGGCAAATATTCACAATGGTATTTATGTGTTGGTTTTAACCCTAAATCAAACATTTTATCAAGCATTTGTTGTTTCTTAAAACTTTTCTCACAAAACCCATAGCCCAATCAGTACAAACATAGTCTGAAAGTCTTAATAATTCACAAGATTTAACAAGTTGTCAAATTCGTACGATACTCGTACATATTTGTATACTCGTACACAATCTTGCAGCTTTCACTCCTAGTGCTGTCACTGGCTACTGCCTCAATTCCTGTACATGTTTATCGCCATATTTGTAAATCAGTTGCGCCACTTCTTGGAAAGTTGACGGATGTCACACACACTGTCAGAAAGTTTATATTAATTGCAAATTGGTCCCCGTCTGTTCATGTTCCAGTGATACATGATGTCTCTCCACACCTCATAACCTACCTCTGTTTGCAAGAGTGGAAAAGCTTATGTGACTTGTCACATGACATCAGATACTTGATTATTTTGTCATAATCAGATCAGTTACACTGCTGATAACTGTCCCGTTTGCATGTAAATCATTTTCATATGATTATTGCTTGCTATTAAAGACATACTTTTATTCATAGAAATGCCCACATATCAGTGAACTTATAACATAAAAATGCTTTTAACATTTAATTATGCAACACTCTTTACAGAAAACATATCCCACGGTTATGGATAAACTCACAACGTCATCATCAAGTGCTGTGCTGGGCACACTGGTCAACAAGTGTCCTCCAACGTATTCAATCCGTGGCCAAGTTCTTCACATCTTCCCATGGGACACTGACATTCTTCAGGTCTTCGTGAAACATCTGTCTCTGTGTCTTCCTTGGTCTTCCCTGTCTCCTGCATCCTCCTGGTGGTGTCCACTTCATCACTGTGTTTGGGTGTTGTTGTTTGGGCATGCGTAGGATGTGTCCAGCGAGGTGCACCCTTTACTCTGTCACAGTTTCTGAAAGTCTTCATGTGGAGTCCCACTCCTCCTCAGGATCTCTTTGATATATGCAGAACCAATATTGAAAATAGTGATTTATCTTTTTCCATATTGTTAAAGCATTTTGTTTTCTCTTTTCAGCTTCATAAACTGTACTTGATTTCTGCCTAATGCCTTTATAAAAAAGGGTCAGTGCTCATCAGGTGTTTTGCTAAAGGACATAATCATTGCATAGTTACAATAAAAGTGACCAATAATCACAAGGATATAGAATGAAAGTTGAGAATGTAAAATGTTGTGCTTATGTTTTTGCTTATTTGTTCTTTAAAGCGACGAAACAAATGTATTTTCACATAACAAAGTTGAATCTCATCTTTTGGTTTGTAAATATATAACTTCATCATAGCAATTTTTTTAACGTTAATGTATGTGTCACTATAATAGATTGCCCCTGTATCTGGATATTTTAAATTAACTGATTTGTATACTGTTGTGCAGTAGTTTTGGCACTACATTTGTCTTTAAACAGTTTGACATTAAATATTGGAATAAGCTTTCAAAATTGTGTCCATTCATTGTGCTTTTGTTACATTTATTTGAATATAATTGATATATCTTTGACTATACATACACTGTAAATGTTAGAAGCACTTTAGTAGGCCTACATGCAATTATCTTTAATTAAAATACTGCAAAACTACTCCTGCTGTAGGACATTGCTTAGAAAAAAGTTTCTCTTTCAAATGCATTCATGCATCAGTCTAATCAAATGAGCAAATTTGTGTCATTGATCGTGTGAACTCGTTTTTGGACGGTAACCACACAAAGAGTCTTTTGTTTTTAAATATGAGTTTTATAATTTAATTAGAAATAATACATGTTTAACAGCCTAAATATTAAATATTTAAGGTATCTATCCCTGCAGCCGGAACCAGAAGAGATCTGTCATCATTTGCCATAAATGGGCATGTAAGTGTGACGCATTTGTTCAGCTGGGTTTTTATTGGCTGTGACTTTATCGCAGAACTCGCTGTGATTGGACAATCGTTTAACCCATATAAACTGGCGCTTCATGTTACAAAGTATGGTTTGGTGTTGTTATTACATTAGTTATACATTAAGCTAACTATAAAGTGTCTCTATAATGTGAGAAATTACTCCTTTACCGAGATCCTAACCCTAACCCTAAGCATGTCTGCACATTTCAATGAACTACAGAACAATGCTTCCTGTTCCACTGATAGAATGACAGAGATGTGTGGGTAATGTAGTATAAAACGTTTAGTAATAAAACAATAAATGTTAAATAAATTATATATTTAATGGACAACTGGATATCTAAATTTGTTCATTATGCAAACCTTTATGACATATATGAGGGACAGGCTGAAATTTGATATTTTACTGTGAGCACTTTAAAAATAACCTTTATGCCAGCTTTCCATATATATCTGAAAACTGTGGCCAACATTATTTATTATACATAGCATAAGCAGTCGTCCTGCCGATTTTCTCTTTGATACACTAACCGGACTTCGAGTTACAGCCATTTGAAATGTGCATTTGTTTGCTCTTCTGGGGGCCATTGCTGGGCCATACAATCTACACAGATCTACACACACTATTACTATTACACAAGGGTAATGCACCATTCAGTAAAACAACAAAAAAACAGTGCCAACATTTCCTTTTCACCCCCTCTGATTGCTGCTTACAGTATATGCCTGACATCAGTGATATATGCTTTCATTCGAAAAGCAGTTGTAGATGTACTAGAATGATCAACATGGATCATCTTCAATTAAGCTTTAAGTATTTATAGCAAGATAGCCACTGCAGCCTCTTGTTATTCACATAGCTTCCTTTTATTTCACTGCAAACTGGCATACATGCAAGTATGTGCAACTTTTGTTGCATTGTTGTCCCAAATATCATTAACCAGATCTACATTTTTTTATGTCCCAAGTAAAAGAATCATGGTCATTAATTATATGTAGTAATTTATAAGTTATTAATTATATGTAGGCCTAGTTATTTTTTAATGAATTAAACTAAAGAAATAAGAAATTAAAATTTCTCAAATAAAAATGTCTATTTACTGTACCAAACACCACTTTCAATACACAATAGTCACCATACTTTATTAAACAACACTTTATTGGAGGACACAGAATAAAGTTGATAAAGTAGCATAAAGACAAATGAGATTCAAGATAAATAAAAATGTGTCTTCAAAAATACATTAACATCATAATAGTCCATTCACAGCTGCTGAAGCCATAAAATTAGTGCCAGAGAATCATATGATACAGAAAACAGATTTGATATTGTGTTGGAAAATAATGATTCATTATCACAGCTAAACTGGTTTCTTGCTCTTCCCTGAACATGTCTCTATCGTGTTCGTGTTCTTCTTCCTCGTCTAAACAGTTTGTTCAGTTGAAGAACAGAAGAACAGAAGATGCGATCACTGATGTGGTGTAGCTTTTTCTCAACCAGAAGAAGAAGTCTCAACATCCCACTGTCAGGCGTTCTCCAGTCCTGGTCTGAAAGTAAAACAGAAAACACAAACCATTCAAATGAAGTTGTTTAATGGACAGTCGGGTCAGCTTATGTTCTGCATGATTTAAAGCAGTGATGGTTTACTCTGGCCCTCAGCGTCCACTGTCCTGCAGATTTAGCTCCGAACTCAAACCCTCCTGCCTATTGTCTAGAAGTAAACCTGAAGACTTTGGTTAAAATTTTCAGATGTGCTCGATTAGGGTTGGAGGTTAACTCTTAATTAACCTCAAAAAGTAGAATGCAAAGGGCCAGAGTTGCCTGTTCCTTACATAAATTTACAAAGCAGCAGTCAGTACATTATATAATATACACATTGAAGTATTATATATATATATATATATATATATATATATATATATATTGGAGCACATAATATAAGCTAAGTACTGAACAAAAACTGTTTTACCCATCTCAACAGCAACCTATTTTAAAAGATCTTTAAGAAAGGCATTGTCTCTTTTGAGCCTATGCCAGTGATGCTTGATTTCTTTCCAGACAACATACTCTTCTGTCACTTGTTTCAAGAGCTTCACATGATCAAAAACCAAGTGAAAACCTGTACAATGTAAAATTGTCAACATCAAATTATGTACTACATTTTACAGCATTGTTTCAATTCAAGACATACCAATGGACTCGCGCACTTTTCTGTCTTCTTTGGGCACCAGATGTTCCTTCCTCACCCGAAACAAAGGACTTATTTGATTAGCTTGCGTTGATATAAGGACTGGTCTTCCTTCTCTGCTGTAAAACAAGAAAGTCTCGACTTACTCTATGTGCAATTACTATTGTTCCTGAAACATAAATTAAGACAGTATTAAATAAGTTAATTTACCATATGATTCAGGAGAGAACATTTGATGAGTAAATACTGATTGCAATATTCTAGAAACTTCACCTGGGAAGGGCTGATCACGGCAAGATTCGCTGCGACTCACTAGTAGCTCTTGTAATGGTTGGCTCTTAAAAGAGCTGTTGAGTTTGATATTGTAGAGCTTTAAAAAAAGGACTAAGTAATCCTGCAAAACAGAAAGGAAGGTAATTTTAATACATTACTTGCAAATAGTCAGTTTATAACTGTAGGATATGTTTTCTGTAAAGAGTGTTGCATAATTAAATGTTAAAAGCATTTTTATTTTATAAGTTCACTGATATGTGGGCATTTCTATGAATAAAAGTATGTCTTTAATAGCAAGCAATAATCATATGAAAATGATTTACATGCAAACGGGACAGTTATCAGCAGTGTAACTGATCTGATTATGACAAAATAATCAAGTATCTGATGTCATGTGACAAGTCACATAAGCTTTTCCACTCTTGCAAACAGAGGTAGGTTATGAGGTGTGGAGAGACATCATGTATCACTGGAACATGAACAGACGGGGACCAATTTGCAATTAATATAAACTTTCTGAGAGTGTGTGTGACATCCGTCAACTTTCCAAGAAGTGGCGCAACTGATTTACAAATATGGCGATAAATATGTACAGGAATTGAGGCAGTAGCCAGTGACAGCACTAGGAGTGAAAGCTGCAAGATTGTGTACGAGTATACAAATATGTACGAGTATCATACGAATTTGACAACTTGTTAAATCTTGTGAATTATTAAGACTTTCAGACTATGTTTGTACTGATTGGGCTATGGGTTTTGTGAGAAAAGTTTTAAGAAACAACAAATGCTTGATAAAATGTTTGATTTAGGGTTAAAACCAACACATACATACCATTGTGAATATTTGCCTTTGCAGCTTTCCGTCTCCTCCGTTTACTTCTCCTCAAACAATAATGGGCTGACTGAGTCCGAAAGGCCCTTTTGGTCTTTTCAGCTGAAAAAAGAGAAAAGAAAATATCATAATGAATAATATTTAGGAATATTTAAAGGAAAAAGTACTGATTTACCTTACAAATGTTGGATGTTACATTATAAAGCATTAAAAGCATGGCAAGTGTTGTGGTTAATATGCATTTACAACAAATATCACTTTAAAACTATCAATACAGAGGTAAAAGCATGGTAAGTTTTGTGGTTACTGTCCTTTTACCACACCCTATCACAGTAAAACTAGGGTTACTGTGGTAAAAGCATGGTAAGTGTTGTGGTTACTGTGCATTTACAATAAGTATCACATTAAAACTACCAATATTGTGGTAAAAGCATAGTAAGTTTTGTGATTACTGTCTTTTTACTACACTTATCACAGTAAAACTAATGTTACTGTGGTAAAAGCATGGTAAGTGTTGTTTTTACTGTGCTTCTACTACAAATACAACTTTGGAACTAATTGTACTATTTTTAATCTGATATGAATATCTAAGCCTATAGCACGTCACGTGACAGGCGGTGTTTAATCATATATTTTGAATTAGAAAGCAATGAAACAACAAGATATAATGGCAGATTATATCGACAAACAGAAAAGACATTATATCACACATTATTAGGACAGCGTATTTAGGTATTTATTTACTAGGCTACTTACCAACAGCTGACACACGTGAACTGATGCCAAATATCGCGATGTGTTCGGAACGAGACTTCTTCAGCGCGATTTCCTACTAATAAAATATCATTTTAAAAATATCAATAAACAGCAAAGCAATCCAGCTTCCCTGGCAATAAGACCGAAATAATAACATTAAAAAAATACATAAACCAACATTTATTCACGAGATCTTATCATGATTAAACAGCTTCTCTGCTGCAGCCGACAGGCAGAAATAATCGAGCTGTGATCACGAAAGACGAAAAATTACGAAATAAACGTGTCCGTGGCACGAATCAATAGATTAAATTACGTGACCATATCACGAACGTTGGAGTTATCCGTGGTCTCACCACAGACTCAATCCGTGCTCCTATCACAGATTTTAGATCTGACTATAGCCAAGCGAGCAATAGGTGTAAAACGCCATCAAACTGGATTTTATGATGACAGGACAAGACAAAATTGCAACACAGTCGACATAAAGCTTTCAAGTGTCTAAACAAGTGAGCAACATCACACCATCCAGTGAGTGAGGTCAGGTTGTTGAGGTCCGTGGTGCCATCACGGGACTTCAGTTAGGCTAACAGAATCAGACTGAATTTTTATGATGGCTGGACAATGCAATAGCTACAATAACAGAGAGGTTAAAGTCTTTATGGTATTTGGTGTTGGAAAATAAATAAATACTTAAAATGTTGTGTTTCCAAATGAGAAAGCACGTCCATTGAGTGAGATCTGTTCTCTGTCATTGAAACGGATATCCGTGTGTGGACCACGGAAGATGAGTGTCATTGACTTGCGCGTTGGAGTTATCCGTAGTCTCACCACAGACTCACTCCGTGCTCCTATCACAGATTTTAGATCTGACTATAGCCAAGCGAGCAATAGGTGTAAAACACCATCAAACTGGATTTTATGATGACAGGACGAGACAAAATGTCAAGTTAATTACATGCCATTGCAACACAGTCGACCTAAAGCTTATAAGTTCCTAAACAAGCCAGCAACATAACGTCCATGAGTGAGGTCAGGTTGTTGAGGTCCGTGGTGCCATCACGGGACTTTGGTTAGGCTAACTGAAACAAACCGAAATTTTATGATGACAGGACAATGCAATAGCTTCAATAACAGTCAGGTTAACGTCATTATGGCATTTGATGTTGGAAAAGTTCACAAATACTTCAAATGTTGCATTTCCAAATGAGAAAGCACGTCGATTGAGTGAGATCTGTACTCCGTCATTGAAACGGGTATCCGTGTGTGGACCACGGAAGGTCAGTGTCATTGACTTGCGTTGGAGTAATATCCGTGGCTGCATCACGGAATTTGGGGCGATTCCGTGATGGCTGCACGGATTTTGAGTTAAGGGCCCGTGGACATTTCACGGAATCCTGTGAGACCAGGTTGGGATGGAGCTTAAACAGCATCAATTTGATAAATATTAGAACCTCAGTGTGTCAGAAAAATGGGGGGAACAGAATCCGACGGCAAATAGTTCAGCTGTCGAAATCCGTTCCCCCACCCCAATGATGAGAGATGTTGATGTATCGGCTTAAAATACGCTTATTCTATTCTGTGTGTGGATGGAGCTTAAACAGCATCAATTTGATAAATATTAGAACCTCAGTGTGTCAGAAAAATGGGGGGAACAGAATCCGACGGCAAAAAAAAAAACCCAGCTGTCGGAATCCGTTCCCCCACTCCCATTATGAGAGGTGTTGATGTAATGGCTTAAAAATGCTGATTTTATTTTTGTGTGTGGATGGAGCTTAACTTGCATCAGTTTTTATTTTACTTTTTTGCCTTTTATTATGATAGGACAGTATAGCATCAAAAAAGTTTGACGAACCGGGACTTGAACTCGGGTCGCCCAAAGCTAAAAAAAAGACATTGTCAGGGAACTGACCACTAGGCTATTGAGGAGAGCAATTTTCCATAATTTGATCAATCTTAGAACCTTATTGTGTAATAAACACAGGGGGAACAGAATCCGACGGCAAATAGTACAGCTGTCGAAATCCGTTCCCCCACCCCAATGATGAGAGATGTTGATGTATCGGCTTAAAATACGCTTATTCTATTCTGTGTGTGGATGGAGCTTAAACAGCATCAATTTGATAAATATTAGAACCTCAGTGTGTCAGAAAAATGGGGGGAACAGAATCCGACGGCAAAAAACAACAATAGCTGTCGGAATCCGTTCCCCCACTCCCATTATGAGAGGTGTTGATGTAATGGCTTAAAAAATGCTGATTTTATTTTTGTGTGTGGATGGAGCTTAACTTGCATCAGTTTTTATTTTATTTTTTTGCCTTTTATTATGATAGGACAGTACCTATAGCATCAAAAAAGTTTGACGAACCGGGACTTGAACTCGGATCGCCCAAAGCTAAAATAAAGACATTGTCAGGGAACTGACCACTAGGCTATTGAGGAGAGCAATTTTCCATAATTTGATCAATCTTAGAACCTTATTGTGTAATAAACACAGGGGGAACAGAATCCGACGGCAAATAGTTCAGCTGTCGAAATCCGTTCCCCCACCCCAATGATGAGAGATGTTGATGTATCGGCTTAAAATACGCTTATTCTATTCTGTGTGTGGATGGAGCTTAAACAGCATCAATTTGATAAATATTAGAACCTCAGTGTGTCAGAAAAATGGGGGGAACAGAATCCGACGGCAAAAAACAAACAAAAAAAAACAGCTGTCGGAATCCGTTCCCCCACTCCCATTATGAGAGGTGTTGATGTAATGGCTTAAAAAATGCTGATTTTATTTTTGTGTGTGGATGGAGCTTAACTTGCATCAGTTTTTATTTTATTTTTTTGCCTTTTATTATGATAGGACAGTATAGCATCAAAAAAGTTTGACGAACCGGGACTTGAACTCTGGTCGCCCAAAGCTAAAAAAAAGACATTGTCAGGGAACTGACCACTAGGCTATTGAGGAGAGTAATTTTCTATAATTTGATCAATCTTAGAACCTTATTGTGTAATAAACACAGGGGGAACAGAATCCGACGGCAAATAGTTCAGCTGTCGAAATCCGTTCCCCCACCCCAATGATGAGAGATGTTGATGTATCGGCTTAAAATACGCTTATTCTATTCTGTGTGTGGATGGAGCTTAAACAGCATCAATTTGATAAATATTAGAACCTCAGTGTGTCAGAAAAATGGGGGGAACAGAATCCGACGGCAAAAAAAAAAACCCAGCTGTCGGAATCCGTTCCCCCACTCCCATTATGAGAGGTGTTGATGTAATGGCTTAAAAATGCTGATTTTATTTTTGTGTGTGGATGGAGCTTAACTTGCATCAGTTTTTATTTTACTTTTTTGCCTTTTATTATGATAGGACAGTATAGCATCAAAAAAGTTTGACGAACCGGGACTTGAACTCGGGTCGCCCAAAGCTAAAAAAAAGACATTGTCAGGGAACTGACCACTAAGCTATTGAGGAGAGTAATTTTCCATAATTTGATCAATCTTAGAACCTTATTGTGTAATAAACACAGGGGGAACAGAATCCGACGGCAAATAGTACAGCTGTCGAAATCCGTTCCCCCACCCCAATGATGAGAGATGTTGATGTATCGGCTTAAAATACGCTTATTCTATTCTGTGTGTGGATGGAGCTTAAACAGCATCAATTTGATAAATATTAGAACCTCAGTGTGTCAGAAAAATGGGGGGAACAGAATCCGACGGCAAAAAACAACAACAATAGCTGTCGGAATCCGTTCCCCCACTCCCATTATGAGAGGTGTTGATGTAATGGCTTAAAAAATGCTGATTTTATTTTTGTGTGTGGATGGAGCTTAACTTGCATCAGTTTTTATTTTATTTTTTTGCCTTTTATTATGATAGGACAGTATAGCATCAAAAAAGTTTGACGAACCGGGACTTGAACTCGGGTAGCCCAAAGCTAAAAAAAAGACATTGTCAGGGAACTGACCACTAGGCTATTGAGGAGAGTAATTTCTCATAATTTGATCAATCTTAGAACCTTATTGTGTAATAAACACAGGGGGAACAGAATCCGACGGCAAATAGTTCAGCTGTCGAAATCCGTTCCCCCACCCCAATGATGAGAGATGTTGATGTATCGGCTTAAAATACGCTTATTCTATTCTGTGTGTGGATGGAGCTTAAACAGCATCAATTTGATAAATATTAGAACCTCAGTGTGTCAGAAAAATGGGGGGAACAGAATCCGACGGCAAAAAAACAACAACAACAGCTGTCGGAATCCGTTCCCCCACTCCCATTATGAGAGGTGTTGATGTAATGGCTTAAAAATGCTGATTTTATTTTTGTGTGTGGATGGAGCTTAACTTGCATCAGTTTTTATTTTATTTTTTTGCCTTTTATTATGATAGGACAGTACCTATAGCATCAAAAAAGTTTGACGAACCGGGACTTGAACTCGGGTCGCCCAAAGCTAAAAAAAAGACATTGTCAGGGAACTGACCACTAGGCTATTGAGGAGAGTAATTTTTCTTAATTTGATCAATCTTAGAACCTTATTGTGTAATAAACACAGGGGGAACAGAATCCGACGGCAAATAGTTCAGCTGTCGAAATCCGTTCCCCCACCCCAATGATGAGAGATGTTGATGTATCGGCTTAAAATACGCTTATTCTATTCTGTGTGTGGATGGAGCTTAAACAGCATCAATTTGATAAATATTAGAACCTCAGTGTGTCAGAAAAATGGGGGGAACAGAATCCGACGGCAAATAGTTCAGCTGTCGAAATCCGTTCCCCCACCCCAATGATGAGAGATGTTGATGTATCGGCTTAAAATACGCTTATTCTATTCTGTGTGTGGATGGAGCTTAAACAGCATCAATTTGATAAATATTAGAACCTCAGTGTGTCAGAAAAATGGGGGGAACAGAATCCGACGGCAAAAAAAAAAACCCAGCTGTCGGAATCCGTTCCCCCACTCCCATTATGAGAGGTGTTGATGTAATGGCTTAAAAATGCTGATTTTATTTTTGTGTGTGGATGGAGCTTAACTTGCATCAGTTTTTATTTTACTTTTTTGCCTTTTATTATGATAGGACAGTATAGCATCAAAAAAGTTTGACGAACCGGGACTTGAACTCGGGTCGCCCAAAGCTAAAAAAAAGACATTGTCAGGGAACTGACCACTAGGCTATTGAGGAGAGCAATTTTCCATAATTTGATCAATCTTAGAACCTTATTGTGTAATAAACACAGGGGGAACAGAATCCGACGGCAAATAGTACAGCTGTCGAAATCCGTTCCCCCACCCCAATGATGAGAGATGTTGATGTATCGGCTTAAAATACGCTTATTCTATTCTGTGTGTGGATGGAGCTTAAACAGCATCAATTTGATAAATATTAGAACCTCAGTGTGTCAGAAAAATGGGGGGAACAGAATCCGACGGCAAAAAACAACAACAATAGCTGTCGGAATCCGTTCCCCCACTCCCATTATGAGAGGTGTTGATGTAATGGCTTAAAAAATGCTGATTTTATTTTTGTGTGTGGATGGAGCTTAACTTGCATCAGTTTTTATTTTATTTTTTTGCCTTTTATTATGATAGGACAGTATAGCATCAAAAAAGTTTGACGAACCGGGACTTGAACTCTGGTCGCCCAAAGCTAAAAAAAAGACATTGTCAGGGAACTGACCACTAGGCTATTGAGGAGAGTAATTTTCTATAATTTGATCAATCTTAGAACCTTATTGTGTAATAAACACAGGGGGAACAGAATCCGACGGTAAATAGTTCAGCTGTCGAAATCCGTTCCCCCACCCCAATGATGAGAGATGTTGATGTATCGGCTTAAAATACGCTTATTCTATTCTGTGTGTGGATGGAGCTTAAACAGCATCAATTTGATAAATATTAGAACCTCAGTGTGTCAGAAAAATGGGGGGAACAGAATCCGACGGCAAAAAAAAAAACCCAGCTGTCGGAATCCGTTCCCCCACTCCCATTATGAGAGGTGTTGATGTAATGGCTTAAAAATGCTGATTTTATTTTTGTGTGTGGATGGAGCTTAACTTGCATCAGTTTTTATTTTACTTTTTTGCCTTTTATTATGATAGGACAGTATAGCATCAAAAAAGTTTGACGAACCGGGACTTGAACTCGGGTCGCCCAAAGCTAAAAAAAAGACATTGTCAGGGAACTGACCACTAAGCTATTGAGGAGAGTAATTTTCCATAATTTGATCAATCTTAGAACCTTATTGTGTAATAAACACAGGGGGAACAGAATCCGACGGCAAATAGTACAGCTGTCGAAATCCGTTCCCCCACCCCAATGATGAGAGATGTTGATGTATCGGCTTAAAATACGCTTATTCTATTCTGTGTGTGGATGGAGCTTAAACAGCATCAATTTGATAAATATTAGAACCTCAGTGTGTCAGAAAAATGGGGGGAACAGAATCCGACGGCAAAAAACAACAACAATAGCTGTCGGAATCCGTTCCCCCACTCCCATTATGAGAGGTGTTGATGTAATGGCTTAAAAAATGCTGATTTTATTTTTGTGTGTGGATGGAGCTTAACTTGCATCAGTTTTTATTTTATTTTTTTGCCTTTTATTATGATAGGACAGTATAGCATCAAAAAAGTTTGACGAACCGGGACTTGAACTCGGGTAGCCCAAAGCTAAAAAAAAGACATTGTCAGGGAACTGACCACTAGGCTATTGAGGAGAGTAATTTCTCATAATTTGATCAATCTTAGAACCTTATTGTGTAATAAACACAGGGGGAACAGAATCCGACGGCAAATAGTTCAGCTGTCGAAATCCGTTCCCCCACCCCAATGATGAGAGATGTTGATGTATCGGCTTAAAATACGCTTATTCTATTCTGTGTGTGGATGGAGCTTAAACAGCATCAATTTGATAAATATTAGAACCTCAGTGTGTCAGAAAAATGGGGGGAACAGAATCCGACGGCAAAAAAACAACAACAACAGCTGTCGGAATCCGTTCCCCCACTCCCATTATGAGAGGTGTTGATGTAATGGCTTAAAAATGCTGATTTTATTTTTGTGTGTGGATGGAGCTTAACTTGCATCAGTTTTTATTTTATTTTTTTGCCTTTTATTATGATAGGACAGTACCTATAGCATCAAAAAAGTTTGACGAACCGGGACTTGAACTCGGGTCGCCCAAAGCTAAAAAAAAGACATTGTCAGGGAACTGACCACTAGGCTATTGAGGAGAGTAATTTTTCTTAATTTGATCAATCTTAGAACCTTATTGTGTAATAAACACAGGGGGAACAGAATCCGACGGCAAATAGTTCAGCTGTCGAAATCCGTTCCCCCACCCCAATGATGAGAGATGTTGATGTATCGGCTTAAAATACGCTTATTCTATTCTGTGTGTGGATGGAGCTTAAACAGCATCAATTTGATAAATATTAGAACCTCAGTGTGTCAGAAAAATGGGGGGAACAGAATCCGACGGCAAATAGTTCAGCTGTCGAAATCCGTTCCCCCACCCCAATGATGAGAGATGTTGATGTATCGGCTTAAAATACGCTTATTCTATTCTGTGTGTGGATGGAGCTTAAACAGCATCAATTTGATAAATATTAGAACCTCAGTGTGTCAGAAAAATGGGGGGAACAGAATCCGACGGCAAAAAAAAAAACCCAGCTGTCGGAATCCGTTCCCCCACTCCCATTATGAGAGGTGTTGATGTAATGGCTTAAAAATGCTGATTTTATTTTTGTGTGTGGATGGAGCTTAACTTGCATCAGTTTTTATTTTACTTTTTTGCCTTTTATTATGATAGGACAGTATAGCATCAAAAAAGTTTGACGAACCGGGACTTGAACTCGGGTCGCCCAAAGCTAAAAAAAGACATTGTCAGGGAACTGACCACTAAGCTATTGAGGAGAGTAATTTTCCATAATTTGATCAATCTTAGAACCTTATTGTGTAATAAACACAGGGGGAACAGAATCCGACGGCAAATAGTACAGCTGTTGAAATCCGTTCCCCCACCCCAATGATGAGAGATGTTGATGTATCGGCTTAAAATACGCTTATTCTATTCTGTGTGTGGATGGAGCTTAAACAGCATCAATTTGATAAATATTAGAACCTCAGTGTGTCAGAAAAATGGGGGGAACAGAATCCGACGGCAAAAAACAACAACAATAGCTGTCGGAATCCGTTCCCCCACTCCCATTATGAGAGGTGTTGATGTAATGGCTTAAAAAATGCTGATTTTATTTTTGTGTGTGGATGGAGCTTAACTTGCATCAGTTTTTATTTTATTTTTTTGCCTTTTATTATGATAGGACAGTATAGCATCAAAAAAGTTTGACGAACCGGGACTTGAACTCGGGTCGCCCAAAGCTAAAAAAAAGACATGGTCAGGGAACTGACCACTAGGCTATTGAGGAGAGTAATTTTCCATAATTTGATCAATCTTAGAACCTTATTGTGTAATAAACACAGGGGGAACAGAATCCGACGGCAAATAGTTCAGCTGTCGAAATCCGTTCCCCCACCCCAATGATGAGAGATGTTGATGTATCGGCTTAAAATACGCTTATTCTATTCTGTGTGTGGATGGAGCTTAAACAGCATCAATTTGATAAATATTAGAACCTCAGTGTGTCAGAAAAATGGGGGGAACAGAATCCGACGGCAAAAAAAAAAAAAAACACAGCTGTCGGAATCCGTTCCCCCACTCCCATTATGAGAGGTGTTGATGTAATGGCTTAAAAATGCTGATTTTATTTTTGTGTGTGGATGGAGCTTAACTTGCATCAGTTTTTATTTTATTTTTTTGCCTTTTATTATGATCGGACAGTATAGCATCAAAAAAGTTTGACGAACCGGGACTTGAACTCGGGTCGCCCAAAGCTAAAAAAAAGACATTGTCAGGGAACTGACCACTAGGCTATTGAGGAGAGCAATTTTCCATAATTTGATCAATCTTAGAACCTTATTGTGTAATAAACACAGGGGGAACAGAATCCGACGGCAAATAGTTCAGCTGTCGAAATCCGTTCCCCCACCCCAATGATGAGAGATGTTGATGTATCGGCTTAAAATACGCTTATTCTATTCTGTGTGTGGATGGAGCTTAAACAGCATCAATTTGATAAATATTAGAACCTCAGTGTGTCAGAAAAATGGGGGGAACAGAATCCGACGGCAAAAAAAAAAAAAAACACAGCTGTCGGAATCCGTTCCCCCACTCCCATTATGAGAGGTGTTGATGTAATGGCTTAAAAATGCTGATTTTATTTTTGTGTGTGGATGGAGCTTAACTTGCATCAGTTTTTATTTTATTTTTTTGCCTTTTATTATGATCGGACAGTATAGCATCAAAAAAGTTTGACGAACCGGGACTTGAACTCGGGTCGCCCAAAGCTAAAAAAAAGACATTGTCAGGGAACTGACCACTAGGCTATTGAGGAGAGCAATTTTCCATAATTTGATCAATCTTAGAACCTTATTGTGTAATAAACACAGGGGGAACAGAATCCGACGGCAAATAGTTCAGCTGTCGAAATCCGTTCCCCCACCCCAATGATGAGAGATGTTGATGTATCGGCTTAAAATACGCTTATTCTATTCTGTGTGTGGATGGAGCTTAAACAGCATCAATTTGATAAATATTAGAACCTCAGTGTGTCAGAAAAATGGGGGGAACAGAATCCGACGGCAAAAAAAAAAAAAAAAAACAGCTGTCGGAATCCGTTCCCCCACTCCCATTATGAGAGGTGTTGATGTAATGGCTTAAAAAATGCTGATTTTATTTTTGTGTGTGGATGGAGCTTAACTTGCATAAGTTTTTATTTTATTTTTTTGCCTTTTATTATGATAGGACAGTATAGCATCAAAAAAGATTGACGAACCGGGACTTGAACTCGGGTCGCCCAAAGCTAAAAAAAAGAAATTGTCAGGGAACTGACCACTAGGCTATTGAGGAGAGTAATTTGCTATAATTTGATCAATCTTAGAACCTTATTGTGTAATAAACACAGGGGGAACAGAATCCGACGGCAAATAGTTCAGCTGTCGAAATCCGTTCCCCCACCCCAATGATGAGAGATGTTGATGTATCGGCTTAAAATACGCTTATTCTATTCTGTGTGTGGATGGAGCTTAAACAGCATCAATTTGATAAATATTAGAACCTCAGTGTGTCAGAAAAATGGATGGAACAGAATCCGACGGCAAAAAAAAAAAAAAACACTGCTGTCGGAATCCGTTCCCCCACTCCCATTATGAGAGGTGTTGATGTAATGGCTTAAAAAATGCTGATTTTATTTTTGTGTGTGGATGGAGCTTAACTTGCATCAGTTTTTATTTTATTTTTTTGCCTTTTATTATGATAGGACAGTATAGCATCAAAAAAGTTTGACGAACCGGGACTTGAACTCTGGTCGCCCAAAGCTAAAAAAAAGACATTGTCAGGGAACTGACCACTAGGCTATTGAGGAGAGTAATTTTCCATAATTTGATCAATCTTAGAACCTTATTGTGTAATAAACACAGGGGGAACAGAATCCGACGGCAAATAGTTCAGCTGTCGAAATCCGTTCCCCCACCCCAATGATGAGAGATGTTGATGTATCGGCTTAAAATACGCTTATTCTATTCTGTGTGTGGATGGAGCTTAAACAGCATCAATTTGATAAATATTAGAACCTCAGTGTGTCAGAAAAATGGGGGGAACAGAATCCGACGGCAAAAAACAAACAAAAAAAAACAGCTGTCGGAATCCGTTCCCCCACTCCCATTATGAGAGGTGTTGATGTAATGGCTTAAAAAATGCTGATTTTATTTTTGTGTGTGGATGGAGCTTAACTTGCATCAGTTTTTATTTTATTTTTTTGCCTTTTATTATGATAGGACAGTATAGCATCAAAAAAGTTTGACGAACCGGGACTTGAACTCTGGTCGCCCAAAGCTAAAAAAAAGACATTGTCAGGGAACTGACCACTAGGCTATTGAGGAGAGTAATTTTCTATAATTTGATCAATCTTAGAACCTTATTGTGTAATAAACACAGGGGGAACAGAATCCGACGGCAAATAGTTCAGCTGTCGAAATCCGTTCCCCCACCCCAATGATGAGAGATGTTGATGTATCGGCTTAAAATACGCTTATTCTATTCTGTGTGTGGATGGAGCTTAAACAGCATCAATTTGATAAATATTAGAACCTCAGTGTGTCAGAAAAATGGGGGGAACAGAATCCGACGGCAAAAAAAAAAACCCAGCTGTCGGAATCCGTTCCCCCACTCCCATTATGAGAGGTGTTGATGTAATGGCTTAAAAATGCTGATTTTATTTTTGTGTGTGGATGGAGCTTAACTTGCATCAGTTTTTATTTTACTTTTTTGCCTTTTATTATGATAGGACAGTATAGCATCAAAAAAGTTTGACGAACCGGGACTTGAACTCGGGTCGCCCAAAGCTAAAAAAAAGACATTGTCAGGGAACTGACCACTAAGCTATTGAGGAGAGTAATTTTCCATAATTTGATCAATCTTAGAACCTTATTGTGTAATAAACACAGGGGGAACAGAATCCGACGGCAAATAGTACAGCTGTCGAAATCCGTTCCCCCACCCCAATGATGAGAGATGTTGATGTATCGGCTTAAAATACGCTTATTCTATTCTGTGTGTGGATGGAGCTTAAACAGCATCAATTTGATAAATATTAGAACCTCAGTGTGTCAGAAAAATGGGGGGAACAGAATCCGACGGCAAAAAACAACAACAATAGCTGTCGGAATCCGTTCCCCCACTCCCATTATGAGAGGTGTTGATGTAATGGCTTAAAAAATGCTGATTTTATTTTTGTGTGTGGATGGAGCTTAACTTGCATCAGTTTTTATTTTATTTTTTTGCCTTTTATTATGATAGGACAGTATAGCATCAAAAAAGTTTGACGAACCGGGACTTGAACTCGGGTAGCCCAAAGCTAAAAAAAAGACATTGTCAGGGAACTGACCACTAGGCTATTGAGGAGAGTAATTTCTCATAATTTGATCAATCTTAGAACCTTATTGTGTAATAAACACAGGGGGAACAGAATCCGACGGCAAATAGTTCAGCTGTCGAAATCCGTTCCCCCACCCCAATGATGAGAGATGTTGATGTATCGGCTTAAAATACGCTTATTCTATTCTGTGTGTGGATGGAGCTTAAACAGCATCAATTTGATAAATATTAGAACCTCAGTGTGTCAGAAAAATGGGGGGAACAGAATCCGACGGCAAAAAAACAACAACAACAGCTGTCGGAATCCGTTCCCCCACTCCCATTATGAGAGGTGTTGATGTAATGGCTTAAAAATGCTGATTTTATTTTTGTGTGTGGATGGAGCTTAACTTGCATCAGTTTTTATTTTATTTTTTTGCCTTTTATTATGATAGGACAGTACCTATAGCATCAAAAAAGTTTGACGAACCGGGACTTGAACTCGGGTCGCCCAAAGCTAAAAAAAAGACATTGTCAGGGAACTGACCACTAGGCTATTGAGGAGAGTAATTTTTCTTAATTTGATCAATCTTAGAACCTTATTGTGTAATAAACACAGGGGGAACAGAATCCGACGGCAAATAGTTCAGCTGTCGAAATCCGTTCCCCCACCCCAATGATGAGAGATGTTGATGTATCGGCTTAAAATACGCTTATTCTATTCTGTGTGTGGATGGAGCTTAAACAGCATCAATTTGATAAATATTAGAACCTCAGTGTGTCAGAAAAATGGGGGGAACAGAATCCGACGGCAAATAGTTCAGCTGTCGAAATCCGTTCCCCCACCCCAATGATGAGAGATGTTGATGTATCGGCTTAAAATACGCTTATTCTATTCTGTGTGTGGATGGAGCTTAAACAGCATCAATTTGATAAATATTAGAACCTCAGTGTGTCAGAAAAATGGGGGGAACAGAATCCGACGGCAAAAAAAAAAACCCAGCTGTCGGAATCCGTTCCCCCACTCCCATTATGAGAGGTGTTGATGTAATGGCTTAAAAATGCTGATTTTATTTTTGTGTGTGGATGGAGCTTAACTTGCATCAGTTTTTATTTTACTTTTTTGCCTTTTATTATGATAGGACAGTATAGCATCAAAAAAGTTTGACGAACCGGGACTTGAACTCGGGTCGCCCAAAGCTAAAAAAAAGACATTGTCAGGGAACTGACCACTAGGCTATTGAGGAGAGCAATTTTCCATAATTTGATCAATCTTAGAACCTTATTGTGTAATAAACACAGGGGGAACAGAATCCGACGGCAAATAGTACAGCTGTCGAAATCCGTTCCCCCACCCCAATGATGAGAGATGTTGATGTATCGGCTTAAAATACGCTTATTCTATTCTGTGTGTGGATGGAGCTTAAACAGCATCAATTTGATAAATATTAGAACCTCAGTGTGTCAGAAAAATGGGGGGAACAGAATCCGACGGCAAAAAACAACAACAATAGCTGTCGGAATCCGTTCCCCCACTCCCATTATGAGAGGTGTTGATGTAATGGCTTAAAAAATGCTGATTTTATTTTTGTGTGTGGATGGAGCTTAACTTGCATCAGTTTTTATTTTATTTTTTTGCCTTTTATTATGATAGGACAGTATAGCATCAAAAAAGTTTGACGAACCGGGACTTGAACTCTGGTCGCCCAAAGCTAAAAAAAAGACATTGTCAGGGAACTGACCACTAGGCTATTGAGGAGAGTAATTTTCTATAATTTGATCAATCTTAGAACCTTATTGTGTAATAAACACAGGGGGAACAGAATCCGACGGCAAATAGTTCAGCTGTCGAAATCCGTTCCCCCACCCCAATGATGAGAGATGTTGATGTATCGGCTTAAAATACGCTTATTCTATTCTGTGTGTGGATGGAGCTTAAACAGCATCAATTTGATAAATATTAGAACCTCAGTGTGTCAGAAAAATGGGGGGAACAGAATCCGACGGCAAAAAAAAAAACCCAGCTGTCGGAATCCGTTCCCCCACTCCCATTATGAGAGGTGTTGATGTAATGGCTTAAAAATGCTGATTTTATTTTTGTGTGTGGATGGAGCTTAACTTGCATCAGTTTTTATTTTACTTTTTTGCCTTTTATTATGATAGGACAGTATAGCATCAAAAAAGTTTGACGAACCGGGACTTGAACTCGGGTCGCCCAAAGCTAAAAAAAAGACATTGTCAGGGAACTGACCACTAAGCTATTGAGGAGAGTAATTTTCCATAATTTGATCAATCTTAGAACCTTATTGTGTAATAAACACAGGGGGAACAGAATCCGACGGCAAATAGTACAGCTGTCGAAATCCGTTCCCCCACCCCAATGATGAGAGATGTTGATGTATCGGCTTAAAATACGCTTATTCTATTCTGTGTGTGGATGGAGCTTAAACAGCATCAATTTGATAAATATTAGAACCTCAGTGTGTCAGAAAAATGGGGGGAACAGAATCCGACGGCAAAAAACAACAACAATAGCTGTCGGAATCCGTTCCCCCACTCCCATTATGAGAGGTGTTGATGTAATGGCTTAAAAAATGCTGATTTTATTTTTGTGTGTGGATGGAGCTTAACTTGCATCAGTTTTTATTTTATTTTTTTGCCTTTTATTATGATAGGACAGTATAGCATCAAAAAAGTTTGACGAACCGGGACTTGAACTCGGGTAGCCCAAAGCTAAAAAAAAGACATTGTCAGGGAACTGACCACTAGGCTATTGAGGAGAGTAATTTCTCATAATTTGATCAATCTTAGAACCTTATTGTGTAATAAACACAGGGGGAACAGAATCCGACGGCAAATAGTTCAGCTGTCGAAATCCGTTCCCCCACCCCAATGATGAGAGATGTTGATGTATCGGCTTAAAATACGCTTATTCTATTCTGTGTGTGGATGGAGCTTAAACAGCATCAATTTGATAAATATTAGAACCTCAGTGTGTCAGAAAAATGGGGGGAACAGAATCCGACGGCAAAAAAACAACAACAACAGCTGTCGGAATCCGTTCCCCCACTCCCATTATGAGAGGTGTTGATGTAATGGCTTAAAAATGCTGATTTTATTTTTGTGTGTGGATGGAGCTTAACTTGCATCAGTTTTTATTTTATTTTTTTGCCTTTTATTATGATAGGACAGTACCTATAGCATCAAAAAAGTTTGACGAACCGGGACTTGAACTCGGGTCGCCCAAAGCTAAAAAAAAGACATTGTCAGGGAACTGACCACTAGGCTATTGAGGAGAGTAATTTTTCTTAATTTGATCAATCTTAGAACCTTATTGTGTAATAAACACAGGGGGAACAGAATCCGACGGCAAATAGTTCAGCTGTCGAAATCCGTTCCCCCACCCCAATGATGAGAGATGTTGATGTATCGGCTTAAAATACGCTTATTCTATTCTGTGTGTGGATGGAGCTTAAACAGCATCAATTTGATAAATATTAGAACCTCAGTGTGTCAGAAAAATGGGGGGAACAGAATCCGACGGCAAATAGTTCAGCTGTCGAAATCCGTTCCCCCACCCCAATGATGAGAGATGTTGATGTATCGGCTTAAAATACGCTTATTCTATTCTGTGTGTGGATGGAGCTTAAACAGCATCAATTTGATAAATATTAGAACCTCAGTGTGTCAGAAAAATGGGGGGAACAGAATCCGACGGCAAAAAAAAAAACCCAGCTGTCGGAATCCGTTCCCCCACTCCCATTATGAGAGGTGTTGATGTAATGGCTTAAAAATGCTGATTTTATTTTTGTGTGTGGATGGAGCTTAACTTGCATCAGTTTTTATTTTACTTTTTTGCCTTTTATTATGATAGGACAGTATAGCATCAAAAAAGTTTGACGAACCGGGACTTGAACTCGGGTCGCCCAAAGCTAAAAAAAGACATTGTCAGGGAACTGACCACTAAGCTATTGAGGAGAGTAATTTTCCATAATTTGATCAATCTTAGAACCTTATTGTGTAATAAACACAGGGGGAACAGAATCCGACGGCAAATAGTACAGCTGTTGAAATCCGTTCCCCCACCCCAATGATGAGAGATGTTGATGTATCGGCTTAAAATACGCTTATTCTATTCTGTGTGTGGATGGAGCTTAAACAGCATCAATTTGATAAATATTAGAACCTCAGTGTGTCAGAAAAATGGGGGGAACAGAATCCGACGGCAAAAAACAACAACAATAGCTGTCGGAATCCGTTCCCCCACTCCCATTATGAGAGGTGTTGATGTAATGGCTTAAAAAATGCTGATTTTATTTTTGTGTGTGGATGGAGCTTAACTTGCATCAGTTTTTATTTTATTTTTTTGCCTTTTATTATGATAGGACAGTATAGCATCAAAAAAGTTTGACGAACCGGGACTTGAACTCGGGTCGCCCAAAGCTAAAAAAAAGACATGGTCAGGGAACTGACCACTAGGCTATTGAGGAGAGTAATTTTCCATAATTTGATCAATCTTAGAACCTTATTGTGTAATAAACACAGGGGGAACAGAATCCGACGGCAAATAGTTCAGCTGTCGAAATCCGTTCCCCCACCCCAATGATGAGAGATGTTGATGTATCGGCTTAAAATACGCTTATTCTATTCTGTGTGTGGATGGAGCTTAAACAGCATCAATTTGATAAATATTAGAACCTCAGTGTGTCAGAAAAATGGGGGGAACAGAATCCGACGGCAAAAAAAAAAAAAAACACAGCTGTCGGAATCCGTTCCCCCACTCCCATTATGAGAGGTGTTGATGTAATGGCTTAAAAATGCTGATTTTATTTTTGTGTGTGGATGGAGCTTAACTTGCATCAGTTTTTATTTTATTTTTTTGCCTTTTATTATGATCGGACAGTATAGCATCAAAAAAGTTTGACGAACCGGGACTTGAACTCGGGTCGCCCAAAGCTAAAAAAAAGACATTGTCAGGGAACTGACCACTAGGCTATTGAGGAGAGCAATTTTCCATAATTTGATCAATCTTAGAACCTTATTGTGTAATAAACACAGGGGGAACAGAATCCGACGGCAAATAGTTCAGCTGTCGAAATCCGTTCCCCCACCCCAATGATGAGAGATGTTGATGTATCGGCTTAAAATACGCTTATTCTATTCTGTGTGTGGATGGAGCTTAAACAGCATCAATTTGATAAATATTAGAACCTCAGTGTGTCAGAAAAATGGGGGGAACAGAATCCGACGGCAAAAAAAAAAAAAAACACAGCTGTCGGAATCCGTTCCCCCACTCCCATTATGAGAGGTGTTGATGTAATGGCTTAAAAATGCTGATTTTATTTTTGTGTGTGGATGGAGCTTAACTTGCATCAGTTTTTATTTTATTTTTTTGCCTTTTATTATGATCGGACAGTATAGCATCAAAAAAGTTTGACGAACCGGGACTTGAACTCGGGTCGCCCAAAGCTAAAAAAAAGACATTGTCAGGGAACTGACCACTAGGCTATTGAGGAGAGCAATTTTCCATAATTTGATCAATCTTAGAACCTTATTGTGTAATAAACACAGGGGGAACAGAATCCGACGGCAAATAGTTCAGCTGTCGAAATCCGTTCCCCCACCCCAATGATGAGAGATGTTGATGTATCGGCTTAAAATACGCTTATTCTATTCTGTGTGTGGATGGAGCTTAAACAGCATCAATTTGATAAATATTAGAACCTCAGTGTGTCAGAAAAATGGGGGGAACAGAATCCGACGGCAAAAAAAAAAAAAAAAAACAGCTGTCGGAATCCGTTCCCCCACTCCCATTATGAGAGGTGTTGATGTAATGGCTTAAAAAATGCTGATTTTATTTTTGTGTGTGGATGGAGCTTAACTTGCATAAGTTTTTATTTTATTTTTTTGCCTTTTATTATGATAGGACAGTATAGCATCAAAAAAGATTGACGAACCGGGACTTGAACTCGGGTCGCCCAAAGCTAAAAAAAAGAAATTGTCAGGGAACTGACCACTAGGCTATTGAGGAGAGTAATTTGCTATAATTTGATCAATCTTAGAACCTTATTGTGTAATAAACACAGGGGGAACAGAATCCGACGGCAAATAGTTCAGCTGTCGAAATCCGTTCCCCCACCCCAATGATGAGAGATGTTGATGTATCGGCTTAAAATACGCTTATTCTATTCTGTGTGTGGATGGAGCTTAAACAGCATCAATTTGATAAATATTAGAACCTCAGTGTGTCAGAAAAATGGATGGAACAGAATCCGACGGCAAAAAAAAAAAAAAACACTGCTGTCGGAATCCGTTCCCCCACTCCCATTATGAGAGGTGTTGATGTAATGGCTTAAAAAATGCTGATTTTATTTTTGTGTGTGGATGGAGCTTAACTTGCATCAGTTTTTATTTTATTTTTTTGCCTTTTATTATGATAGGACAGTATAGCATCAAAAAAGTTTGACGAACCGGGACTTGAACTCTGGTCGCCCAAAGCTAAAAAAAAGACATTGTCAGGGAACTGACCACTAGGCTATTGAGGAGAGTAATTTTCCATAATTTGATCAATCTTAGAACCTTATTGTGTAATAAACACAGGGGGAACAGAATCCGACGGCAAATAGTTCAGCTGTCGAAATCCGTTCCCCCACCCCAATGATGAGAGATGTTGATGTATCGGCTTAAAATACGCTTATTCTATTCTGTGTGTGGATGGAGCTTAAACAGCATCAATTTGATAAATATTAGAACCTCAGTGTGTCAGAAAAATGGGGGGAACAGAATCCGAGGGCAAAAAAAAACAAAAAACACAGCTGTCGGAATCCGTTCCCCCACTCCCATTATGAGAGGTGTTGATGTAATGGCTTAAAAAATGCTGATTTTATTTTTGTGTGTGGATGGAGCTTAACTTGCATCAGTTTTTATTTTACTTTTTTGCCTTTTATTATGATAGGACAGTATAGCATCAAAAAAGTTTGACGAACCGGGACTTGAACTCGGGTCGCCCAAAGCTAAAAAAAAGACTTTGTCAGAGAACTGACCACTAGGCTATTGAGGAGAGTAATTTTCCATAATTTGATCAATCTTAGAACCTTATTGTGTAATAAACACAGGGGGAACAGAATCCGACGGCAAATAGTTCAGCTGTCGAAATCCGTTCCCCCACCCCAATGATGAGAGATGTTGATGTATCGGCTTAAAATACGCTTATTCTATTCTGTGTGTGGATGGAGCTTAAACAGCATCAATTTGATAAATATTAGAACCTCAGTGTGTCAGAAAAATGGGGGGAACAGAATCCGACGGCAAAAAAAAAAACCCAGCTGTCGGAATCCGTTCCCCCACTCCCATTATGAGAGGTGTTGATGTAATGGCTTAAAAATGCTGATTTTATTTTTGTGTGTGGATGGAGCTTAACTTGCATCAGTTTTTATTTTACTTTTTTGCCTTTTATTATGATAGGACAGTATAGCATCAAAAAAGTTTGACGAACCGGGACTTGAACTCGGGTCGCCCAAAGCTAAAAAAAAGACATTGTCAGGGAACTGACCACTAAGCTATTGAGGAGAGTAATTTTCCATAATTTGATCAATCTTAGAACCTTATTGTGTAATAAACACAGGGGGAACAGAATCCGACGGCAAATAGTACAGCTGTCGAAATCCGTTCCCCCACCCCAATGATGAGAGATGTTGATGTATCGGCTTAAAATACGCTTATTCTATTCTGTGTGTGGATGGAGCTTAAACAGCATCAATTTGATAAATATTAGAACCTCAGTGTGTCAGAAAAATGGGGGGAACAGAATCCGACGGCAAAAAACAACAACAATAGCTGTCGGAATCCGTTCCCCCACTCCCATTATGAGAGGTGTTGATGTAATGGCTTAAAAAATGCTGATTTTATTTTTGTGTGTGGATGGAGCTTAACTTGCATCAGTTTTTATTTTATTTTTTTGCCTTTTATTATGATAGGACAGTATAGCATCAAAAAAGTTTGACGAACCGGGACTTGAACTCGGGTAGCCCAAAGCTAAAAAAAAGACATTGTCAGGGAACTGACCACTAGGCTATTGAGGAGAGTAATTTGCTATAATTTGATCAATCTTAGAACCTTATTGTGTAATAAACACAGGGGGAACAGAATCCGACGGCAAATAGTTCAGCTGTCGAAATCCGTTCCCCCACCCCAATGATGAGAGATGTTGATGTATCGGCTTAAAATACGCTTATTCTATTCTGTGTGTGGATGGAGCTTAAACAGCATCAATTTGATAAATATTAGAACCTCAGTGTGTCAGAAAAATGGGGGGAACAGAATCCGAGGGCAAAAAAAAACAAAAAACACAGCTGTCGGAATCCGTTCCCCCACTCCCATTATGAGAGGTGTTGATGTAATGGCTTAAAAAATGCTGATTTTATTTTTGTGTGTGGATGGAGCTTAACTTGCATCAGTTTTTATTTTATTTTTTTGCCTTTTATTATGATAGGACAGTATAGCATCAAAAAAGTTTGACGAACCGGGACTTGAACTCTGGTCGCCCAAAGCTAAAAAAAAGACATTGTCAGGGAACTGACCACTAGGCTATTGAGGAGAGTAATTTTCCATAATTTGATCAATCTTAGAACCTTATTGTGTAATAAACACAGGGGGAACAGAATCCGACGGCAAATAGTTCAGCTGTCGAAATCCGTTCCCCCACCCCAATGATGAGAGATGTTGATGTATCGGCTTAAAATACGCTTATTCTATTCTGTGTGTGGATGGAGCTTAAACAGCATCAATTTGATAAATATTAGAACCTCAGTGTGTCAGAAAAATGGGGGGAACAGAATCCGAGGGCAAAAAAAAACAAAAAACACAGCTGTCGGAATCCGTTCCCCCACTCCCATTATGAGAGGTGTTGATGTAATGGCTTAAAAAATGCTGATTTTATTTTTGTGTGTGGATGGAGCTTAACTTGCATCAGTTTTTATTTTACTTTTTTGCCTTTTATTATGATAGGACAGTATAGCATCAAAAAAGTTTGACGAACCGGGACTTGAACTCGGGTCGCCCAAAGCTAAAAAAAAGACTTTGTCAGAGAACTGACCACTAGGCTATTGAGGAGAGTAATTTTCCATAATTTGATCAATCTTAGAACCTTATTGTGTAATAAACACAGGGGGAACAGAATCCGACGGCAAATAGTTCAGCTGTCGAAATCCGTTCCCCCACCCCAATGATGAGAGATGTTGATGTATCGGCTTAAAATACGCTTATTCTATTCTGTGTGTGGATGGAGCTTAAACAGCATCAATTTGATAAATATTAGAACCTCAGTGTGTCAGAAAAATGGGGGGAACAGAATCCGACGGCAAAAAAAAAAACCCAGCTGTCGGAATCCGTTCCCCCACTCCCATTATGAGAGGTGTTGATGTAATGGCTTAAAAATGCTGATTTTATTTTTGTGTGTGGATGGAGCTTAACTTGCATCAGTTTTTATTTTACTTTTTTGCCTTTTATTATGATAGGACAGTATAGCATCAAAAAAGTTTGACGAACCGGGACTTGAACTCGGGTCGCCCAAAGCTAAAAAAAAGACATTGTCAGGGAACTGACCACTAAGCTATTGAGGAGAGTAATTTTCCATAATTTGATCAATCTTAGAACCTTATTGTGTAATAAACACAGGGGGAACAGAATCCGACGGCAAATAGTACAGCTGTCGAAATCCGTTCCCCCACCCCAATGATGAGAGATGTTGATGTATCGGCTTAAAATACGCTTATTCTATTCTGTGTGTGGATGGAGCTTAAACAGCATCAATTTGATAAATATTAGAACCTCAGTGTGTCAGAAAAATGGGGGGAACAGAATCCGACGGCAAAAAACAACAACAATAGCTGTCGGAATCCGTTCCCCCACTCCCATTATGAGAGGTGTTGATGTAATGGCTTAAAAAATGCTGATTTTATTTTTGTGTGTGGATGGAGCTTAACTTGCATCAGTTTTTATTTTATTTTTTTGCCTTTTATTATGATAGGACAGTATAGCATCAAAAAAGTTTGACGAACCGGGACTTGAACTCGGGTAGCCCAAAGCTAAAAAAAAGACATTGTCAGGGAACTGACCACTAGGCTATTGAGGAGAGTAATTTGCTATAATTTGATCAATCTTAGAACCTTATTGTGTAATAAACACAGGGGGAACAGAATCCGACGGCAAATAGTTCAGCTGTCGAAATCCGTTCCCCCACCCCAATGATGAGAGATGTTGATGTATCGGCTTAAAATACGCTTATTCTATTCTGTGTGTGGATGGAGCTTAAACAGCATCAATTTGATAAATATTAGAACCTCAGTGTGTCAGAAAAATGGGGGGAACAGAATCCGAGGGCAAAAAAAAACAAAAAACACAGCTGTCGGAATCCGTTCCCCCACTCCCATTATGAGAGGTGTTGATGTAATGGCTTAAAAAATGCTGATTTTATTTTTGTGTGTGGATGGAGCTTAACTTGCATCAGTTTTTATTTTACTTTTTTGCCTTTTATTATGATAGGACAGTATAGCATCAAAAAAGTTTGACGAACCGGGACTTGAACTCGGGTCGCCCAAAGCTAAAAAAAAGACTTTGTCAGAGAACTGACCACTAGGCTATTGAGGAGAGTAATTTTCCATAATTTGATCAATCTTAGAACCTTATTGTGTAATAAACACAGGGGGAACAGAATCCGACGGCAAATAGTTCAGCTGTCGAAATCCGTTCCCCCACCCCAATGATGAGAGATGTTGATGTATCGGCTTAAAATACGCTTATTCTATTCTGTGTGTGGATGGAGCTTAAACAGCATCAATTTGATAAATATTAGAACCTCAGTGTGTCAGAAAAATGGGGGGAACAGAATCCGACGGCAAAAAAAAAAACCCAGCTGTCGGAATCCGTTCCCCCACTCCCATTATGAGAGGTGTTGATGTAATGGCTTAAAAATGCTGATTTTATTTTTGTGTGTGGATGGAGCTTAACTTGCATCAGTTTTTATTTTACTTTTTTGCCTTTTATTATGATAGGACAGTATAGCATCAAAAAAGTTTGACGAACCGGGACTTGAACTCGGGTCGCCCAAAGCTAAAAAAAAGACATTGTCAGGGAACTGACCACTAAGCTATTGAGGAGAGTAATTTTCCATAATTTGATCAATCTTAGAACCTTATTGTGTAATAAACACAGGGGGAACAGAATCCGACGGCAAATAGTACAGCTGTCGAAATCCGTTCCCCCACCCCAATGATGAGAGATGTTGATGTATCGGCTTAAAATACGCTTATTCTATTCTGTGTGTGGATGGAGCTTAAACAGCATCAATTTGATAAATATTAGAACCTCAGTGTGTCAGAAAAATGGGGGGAACAGAATCCGACGGCAAAAAACAACAACAATAGCTGTCGGAATCCGTTCCCCCACTCCCATTATGAGAGGTGTTGATGTAATGGCTTAAAAAATGCTGATTTTATTTTTGTGTGTGGATGGAGCTTAACTTGCATCAGTTTTTATTTTATTTTTTTGCCTTTTATTATGATAGGACAGTATAGCATCAAAAAAGTTTGACGAACCGGGACTTGAACTCGGGTCGCCCAAAGCTAAAAAAAAGACATTGTCAGGGAACTGACCACTAGGCTATTGAGGAGAGTAATTTCTCATAATTTGATCAATCTTAGAACCTTATTGTGTAATAAACACAGGGGGAACAGAATCCGACGGCAAATAGTTCAGCTGTCGAAATCCGTTCCCCCACCCCAATGATGAGAGATGTTGATGTATCGGCTTAAAATACGCTTATTCTATTCTGTGTGTGGATGGAGCTTAAACAGCATCAATTTGATAAATATTAGAACCTCAGTGTGTCAGAAAAATGGGGGGAACAGAATCCGACGGCAAAAAAAAAAAAAAACACAGCTGTCGGAATCCGTTCCCCCACTCCCATTATGAGAGGTGTTGATGTAATGGCTTAAAAATGCTGATTTTATTTTTGTGTGTGGATGGAGCTTAACTTGCATCAGTTTTTATTTTATTTTTTTGCCTTTTATTATGATCGGACAGTATAGCATCAAAAAAGTTTGACGAACCGGGACTTGAACTCGGGTCGCCCAAAGCTAAAAAAAAGACATTGTCAGGGAACTGACCACTAGGCTATTGAGGAGAGCAATTTTCCATAATTTGATCAATCTTAGAACCTTATTGTGTAATAAACACAGGGGGAACAGAATCCGACGGCAAATAGTTCAGCTGTCGAAATCCGTTCCCCCACCCCAATGATGAGAGATGTTGATGTATCGGCTTAAAATACGCTTATTCTATTCTGTGTGTGGATGGAGCTTAAACAGCATCAATTTGATAAATATTAGAACCTCAGTGTGTCAGAAAAATGGGGGGAACAGAATCCGACGGCAAAAAAAAAAAAAAACACAGCTGTCGGAATCCGTTCCCCCACTCCCATTATGAGAGGTGTTGATGTAATGGCTTAAAAATGCTGATTTTATTTTTGTGTGTGGATGGAGCTTAACTTGCATCAGTTTTTATTTTATTTTTTTGCCTTTTATTATGATCGGACAGTATAGCATCAAAAAAGTTTGACGAACCGGGACTTGAACTCGGGTCGCCCAAAGCTAAAAAAAAGACATTGTCAGGGAACTGACCACTAGGCTATTGAGGAGAGCAATTTTCCATAATTTGATCAATCTTAGAACCTTATTGTGTAATAAACACAGGGGGAACAGAATCCGACGGCAAATAGTTCAGCTGTCGAAATCCGTTCCCCCACCCCAATGATGAGAGATGTTGATGTATCGGCTTAAAATACGCTTATTCTATTCTGTGTGTGGATGGAGCTTAAACAGCATCAATTTGATAAATATTAGAACCTCAGTGTGTCAGAAAAATGGGGGGAACAGAATCCGACGGCAAAAAAAAAAAAAAAAAAACAGCTGTCGGAATCCGTTCCCCCACTCCCATTATGAGAGGTGTTGATGTAATGGCTTAAAAAATGCTGATTTTATTTTTGTGTGTGGATGGAGCTTAACTTGCATAAGTTTTTATTTTATTTTTTTGCCTTTTATTATGATAGGACAGTATAGCATCAAAAAAGATTGACGAACCGGGACTTGAACTCGGGTCGCCCAAAGCTAAAAAAAAGAAATTGTCAGGGAACTGACCACTAGGCTATTGAGGAGAGTAATTTGCTATAATTTGATCAATCTTAGAACCTTATTGTGTAATAAACACAGGGGGAACAGAATCCGACGGCAAATAGTTCAGCTGTCGAAATCCGTTCCCCCACCCCAATGATGAGAGATGTTGATGTATCGGCTTAAAATACGCTTATTCTATTCTGTGTGTGGATGGAGCTTAAACAGCATCAATTTGATAAATATTAGAACCTCAGTGTGTCAGAAAAATGGATGGAACAGAATCCGACGGCAAAAAAAAAAAAAAACACTGCTGTCGGAATCCGTTCCCCCACTCCCATTATGAGAGGTGTTGATGTAATGGCTTAAAAAATGCTGATTTTATTTTTGTGTGTGGATGGAGCTTAACTTGCATCAGTTTTTATTTTATTTTTTTGCCTTTTATTATGATAGGACAGTATAGCATCAAAAAAGTTTGACGAACCGGGACTTGAACTCTGGTCGCCCAAAGCTAAAAAAAAGACATTGTCAGGGAACTGACCACTAGGCTATTGAGGAGAGTAATTTTCCATAATTTGATCAATCTTAGAACCTTATTGTGTAATAAACACAGGGGGAACAGAATCCGACGGCAAATAGTTCAGCTGTCGAAATCCGTTCCCCCACCCCAATGATGAGAGATGTTGATGTATCGGCTTAAAATACGCTTATTCTATTCTGTGTGTGGATGGAGCTTAAACAGCATCAATTTGATAAATATTAGAACCTCAGTGTGTCAGAAAAATGGGGGGAACAGAATCCGAGGGCAAAAAAAAACAAAAAACACAGCTGTCGGAATCCGTTCCCCCACTCCCATTATGAGAGGTGTTGATGTAATGGCTTAAAAAATGCTGATTTTATTTTTGTGTGTGGATGGAGCTTAACTTGCATCAGTTTTTATTTTACTTTTTTGCCTTTTATTATGATAGGACAGTATAGCATCAAAAAAGTTTGACGAACCGGGACTTGAACTCGGGTCGCCCAAAGCTAAAAAAAAGACTTTGTCAGAGAACTGACCACTAGGCTATTGAGGAGAGTAATTTTCCATAATTTGATCAATCTTAGAACCTTATTGTGTAATAAACACAGGGGGAACAGAATCCGACGGCAAATAGTTCAGCTGTCGAAATCCGTTCCCCCACCCCAATGATGAGAGATGTTGATGTATCGGCTTAAAATACGCTTATTCTATTCTGTGTGTGGATGGAGCTTAAACAGCATCAATTTGATAAATATTAGAACCTCAGTGTGTCAGAAAAATGGGGGGAACAGAATCCGACGGCAAAAAAAAAAACCCAGCTGTCGGAATCCGTTCCCCCACTCCCATTATGAGAGGTGTTGATGTAATGGCTTAAAAATGCTGATTTTATTTTTGTGTGTGGATGGAGCTTAACTTGCATCAGTTTTTATTTTACTTTTTTGCCTTTTATTATGATAGGACAGTATAGCATCAAAAAAGTTTGACGAACCGGGACTTGAACTCGGGTCGCCCAAAGCTAAAAAAAAGACATTGTCAGGGAACTGACCACTAAGCTATTGAGGAGAGTAATTTTCCATAATTTGATCAATCTTAGAACCTTATTGTGTAATAAACACAGGGGGAACAGAATCCGACGGCAAATAGTACAGCTGTCGAAATCCGTTCCCCCACCCCAATGATGAGAGATGTTGATGTATCGGCTTAAAATACGCTTATTCTATTCTGTGTGTGGATGGAGCTTAAACAGCATCAATTTGATAAATATTAGAACCTCAGTGTGTCAGAAAAATGGGGGGAACAGAATCCGACGGCAAAAAAACAACAACAACAGCTGTCGGAATCCGTTCCCCCACTCCCATTATGAGAGGTGTTGATGTAATGGCTTAAAAATGCTGATTTTATTTTTGTGTGTGGATGGAGCTTAACTTGCATCAGTTTTTATTTTATTTTTTTGCCTTTTATTATGATAGGACAGTACCTATAGCATCAAAAAAGTTTGACGAACCGGGACTTGAACTCGGGTCGCCCAAAGCTAAAAAAAAGACATTGTCAGGGAACTGACCACTAGGCTATTGAGGAGAGTAATTTTTCTTAATTTGATCAATCTTAGAACCTTATTGTGTAATAAACACAGGGGGAACAGAATCCGACGGCAAATAGTTCAGCTGTCGAAATCCGTTCCCCCACCCCAATGATGAGAGATGTTGATGTATCGGCTTAAAATACGCTTATTCTATTCTGTGTGTGGATGGAGCTTAAACAGCATCAATTTGATAAATATTAGAACCTCAGTGTGTCAGAAAAATGGGGGGAACAGAATCCGACGGCAAAAAAAACAAAAAAAAACACAGCTGTCGGAATCCGTTCCCCCACTCCCATTATGAGAGGTGTTGATGTAATGGCTTAAAAATGCTGATTTTATTTTTGTGTGTGGATGGAGCTTAACTTGCATCAGTTTTTATTTTATTTTTTTGCCTTTTATTATGATAGGACAGTACCTATAGCATCAAAAAAGTTTGACGAACCGGGACTTGAACTCGGGTCGCCCAAAGCTAAAAAAAGACATTGTTAGGGAACTGACCACTAGGCTATTGAGGAGAGTAATTTTCCAAAATTTGATCAATCTTAGAACCTTATTGTGTAATAAACACAGGGGGAACAGAATCCGACGGCAAATAGTTCAGCTGTCGAAATCCGTTCCCCCACCCCAATGATGAGAGATGTTGATGTATCGGCTTAAAATACGCTTATTCTATTCTGTGTGTGGATGGAGCTTAAACAGCATCAATTTGATAAATATTAGAACCTCAGTGTGTCAGAAAAATGGGGGGAACAGAATCCGACGGCAAAAAAAACAAAAAAAAACACAGCTGTCGGAATCCGTTCCCCCACTCCCATTATGAGAGGTGTTGATGTAATGGCTTAAAAAATGCTGATTTTATTTTTGTGTGTGGATGGAGCTTAACTTGCATCAGTTTTTATTTTATTTTTTTGCCTTTTATTATGATAGGACAGTATAGCATCAAAAAAGTTTGACGAACCGGGACTTGAACTCGGGTCGCCCAAAGCTAAAAAAAAGACATTGTCAGGGAACTGACCACTAGGCTATTGAGGAGATAATTTTCTGTAATTTGATCAATCTTAGAACCTTATTGTGTAATAAACACAGGGGGAACAGAATCCGACGGCAAATAGTTCAGCTGTCGAAATCCGTTCCCCCACCCCAATGATGAGAGATGTTGATGTATCGGCTTAAAATACGCTTATTCTATTCTGTGTGTGGATGGAGCTTAAACAGCATCAATTTGATAAATATTAGAACCTCAGTGTGTCAGAAAAATGGGGGGAACAGAATCCGACGGCAAAAAAAACAACAACAGCTGTCGGAATCCGTTCCCCCACTCCCATTATGAGAGGTGTTGATGTAATGGCTTAAAAATGCTGATTTTATTTTTGTGTGTGGATGGAGCTTAACTTGCATCAGTTTTTATTTTATTTTTTTGCCTTTTATTATGATCGGACAGTATAGCATCAAAAAAGTTTGACGAACCGGGACTTGAACTCGGGTCGCCCAAAGCTAAAAAAAAAGACATTGTCAGGGAACTGACCACTAGGCTATTGAGGAGAGCAATTTTCCATAATTTGATCAATCTTAGAACCTTATTGTGTAATAAACACAGGGGGAACAGAATCCGACGGCAAATAGTTCAGCTGTCGAAATCCGTTCCCCCACCCCAATGATGAGAGATGTTGATGTATCGGCTTAAAATACGCTTATTCTATTCTGTGTGTGGATGGAGCTTAAACAGCATCAATTTGATAAATATTAGAACCTCAGTGTGTCAGAAAAATGGGGGGAACAGAATCCGACGGCAAAAAAAAAAAACCCAGCTGTCGGAATCCGTTCCCCCACTCCCATTATGAGAGGTGTTGATGTAATGGCTTAAAAATGCTGATTTTATTTTTGTGTGTGGATGGAGCTTAACTTGCATCAGTTTTTATTTTACTTTTTTGCCTTTTATTATGATAGGACAGTATAGCATCAAAAAAGTTTGACGAACCGGGACTTGAACTCTGGTCGCCCAAAGCTAAAAAAAAGACATTGTCAGGGAACTGACCACTAGGCTATTGAGGAGAGCAATTTTCCATAATTTGATCAATCTTAGAACCTTATTGTGTAATAAACACAGGGGGAACAGAATCCGACGGCAAATAGTACAGCTGTCGAAATCCGTTCCCCCACCCCAATGATGAGAGATGTTGATGTATCGGCTTAAAATACGCTTATTCTATTCTGTGTGTGGATGGAGCTTAAACAGCATCAATTTGATAAATATTAGAACCTCAGTGTGTCAGAAAAATGGGGGGAACAGAATCCGACGGCAAAAAACAACAATAGCTGTCGGAATCCGTTCCCCCACTCCCATTATGAGAGGTGTTGATGTAATGGCTTAAAAAATGCTGATTTTATTTTTGTGTGTGGATGGAGCTTAACTTGCATCAGTTTTTATTTTATTTTTTTGCCTTTTATTATGATAGGACAGTACCTATAGCATCAAAAAAGTTTGACGAACCGGGACTTGAACTCGGATCGCCCAAAGCTAAAATAAAGACATTGTCAGGGAACTGACCACTAGGCTATTGAGGAGAGCAATTTTCCATAATTTGATCAATCTTAGAACCTTATTGTGTAATAAACACAGGGGGAACAGAATCCGACGGCAAATAGTTCAGCTGTCGAAATCCGTTCCCCCACCCCAATGATGAGAGATGTTGATGTATCGGCTTAAAATACGCTTATTCTATTCTGTGTGTGGATGGAGCTTAAACAGCATCAATTTGATAAATATTAGAACCTCAGTGTGTCAGAAAAATGGGGGGAACAGAATCCGACGGCAAAAAACAAACAAAAAAAAACAGCTGTCGGAATCCGTTCCCCCACTCCCATTATGAGAGGTGTTGATGTAATGGCTTAAAAAATGCTGATTTTATTTTTGTGTGTGGATGGAGCTTAACTTGCATCAGTTTTTATTTTATTTTTTTGCCTTTTATTATGATAGGACAGTATAGCATCAAAAAAGTTTGACGAACCGGGACTTGAACTCTGGTCGCCCAAAGCTAAAAAAAAGACATTGTCAGGGAACTGACCACTAGGCTATTGAGGAGAGTAATTTTCTATAATTTGATCAATCTTAGAACCTTATTGTGTAATAAACACAGGGGGAACAGAATCCGACGGCAAATAGTTCAGCTGTCGAAATCCGTTCCCCCACCCCAATGATGAGAGATGTTGATGTATCGGCTTAAAATACGCTTATTCTATTCTGTGTGTGGATGGAGCTTAAACAGCATCAATTTGATAAATATTAGAACCTCAGTGTGTCAGAAAAATGGGGGGAACAGAATCCGACGGCAAAAAAAAAAACCCAGCTGTCGGAATCCGTTCCCCCACTCCCATTATGAGAGGTGTTGATGTAATGGCTTAAAAATGCTGATTTTATTTTTGTGTGTGGATGGAGCTTAACTTGCATCAGTTTTTATTTTACTTTTTTGCCTTTTATTATGATAGGACAGTATAGCATCAAAAAAGTTTGACGAACCGGGACTTGAACTCGGGTCGCCCAAAGCTAAAAAAAAGACATTGTCAGGGAACTGACCACTAAGCTATTGAGGAGAGTAATTTTCCATAATTTGATCAATCTTAGAACCTTATTGTGTAATAAACACAGGGGGAACAGAATCCGACGGCAAATAGTACAGCTGTCGAAATCCGTTCCCCCACCCCAATGATGAGAGATGTTGATGTATCGGCTTAAAATACGCTTATTCTATTCTGTGTGTGGATGGAGCTTAAACAGCATCAATTTGATAAATATTAGAACCTCAGTGTGTCAGAAAAATGGGGGGAACAGAATCCGACGGCAAAAAACAACAACAATAGCTGTCGGAATCCGTTCCCCCACTCCCATTATGAGAGGTGTTGATGTAATGGCTTAAAAAATGCTGATTTTATTTTTGTGTGTGGATGGAGCTTAACTTGCATCAGTTTTTATTTTATTTTTTTGCCTTTTATTATGATAGGACAGTATAGCATCAAAAAAGTTTGACGAACCGGGACTTGAACTCGGGTAGCCCAAAGCTAAAAAAAAGACATTGTCAGGGAACTGACCACTAGGCTATTGAGGAGAGTAATTTCTCATAATTTGATCAATCTTAGAACCTTATTGTGTAATAAACACAGGGGGAACAGAATCCGACGGCAAATAGTTCAGCTGTCGAAATCCGTTCCCCCACCCCAATGATGAGAGATGTTGATGTATCGGCTTAAAATACGCTTATTCTATTCTGTGTGTGGATGGAGCTTAAACAGCATCAATTTGATAAATATTAGAACCTCAGTGTGTCAGAAAAATGGGGGGAACAGAATCCGACGGCAAAAAAACAACAACAACAGCTGTCGGAATCCGTTCCCCCACTCCCATTATGAGAGGTGTTGATGTAATGGCTTAAAAATGCTGATTTTATTTTTGTGTGTGGATGGAGCTTAACTTGCATCAGTTTTTATTTTATTTTTTTGCCTTTTATTATGATAGGACAGTACCTATAGCATCAAAAAAGTTTGACGAACCGGGACTTGAACTCGGGTCGCCCAAAGCTAAAAAAAAGACATTGTCAGGGAACTGACCACTAGGCTATTGAGGAGAGTAATTTTTCTTAATTTGATCAATCTTAGAACCTTATTGTGTAATAAACACAGGGGGAACAGAATCCGACGGCAAATAGTTCAGCTGTCGAAATCCGTTCCCCCACCCCAATGATGAGAGATGTTGATGTATCGGCTTAAAATACGCTTATTCTATTCTGTGTGTGGATGGAGCTTAAACAGCATCAATTTGATAAATATTAGAACCTCAGTGTGTCAGAAAAATGGGGGGAACAGAATCCGACGGCAAATAGTTCAGCTGTCGAAATCCGTTCCCCCACCCCAATGATGAGAGATGTTGATGTATCGGCTTAAAATACGCTTATTCTATTCTGTGTGTGGATGGAGCTTAAACAGCATCAATTTGATAAATATTAGAACCTCAGTGTGTCAGAAAAATGGGGGGAACAGAATCCGACGGCAAAAAAAAAAACCCAGCTGTCGGAATCCGTTCCCCCACTCCCATTATGAGAGGTGTTGATGTAATGGCTTAAAAATGCTGATTTTATTTTTGTGTGTGGATGGAGCTTAACTTGCATCAGTTTTTATTTTACTTTTTTGCCTTTTATTATGATAGGACAGTATAGCATCAAAAAAGTTTGACGAACCGGGACTTGAACTCGGGTCGCCCAAAGCTAAAAAAAAGACATTGTCAGGGAACTGACCACTAGGCTATTGAGGAGAGCAATTTTCCATAATTTGATCAATCTTAGAACCTTATTGTGTAATAAACACAGGGGGAACAGAATCCGACGGCAAATAGTACAGCTGTCGAAATCCGTTCCCCCACCCCAATGATGAGAGATGTTGATGTATCGGCTTAAAATACGCTTATTCTATTCTGTGTGTGGATGGAGCTTAAACAGCATCAATTTGATAAATATTAGAACCTCAGTGTGTCAGAAAAATGGGGGGAACAGAATCCGACGGCAAAAAACAACAACAATAGCTGTCGGAATCCGTTCCCCCACTCCCATTATGAGAGGTGTTGATGTAATGGCTTAAAAAATGCTGATTTTATTTTTGTGTGTGGATGGAGCTTAACTTGCATCAGTTTTTATTTTATTTTTTTGCCTTTTATTATGATAGGACAGTACCTATAGCATCAAAAAAGTTTGACGAACCGGGACTTGAACTCGGATCGCCCAAAGCTAAAATAAAGACATTGTCAGGGAACTGACCACTAGGCTATTGAGGAGAGCAATTTTCCATAATTTGATCAATCTTAGAACCTTATTGTGTAATAAACACAGGGGGAACAGAATCCGACGGCAAATAGTTCAGCTGTCGAAATCCGTTCCCCCACCCCAATGATGAGAGATGTTGATGTATCGGCTTAAAATACGCTTATTCTATTCTGTGTGTGGATGGAGCTTAAACAGCATCAATTTGATAAATATTAGAACCTCAGTGTGTCAGAAAAATGGGGGGAACAGAATCCGACGGCAAAAAACAAACAAAAAAAAACAGCTGTCGGAATCCGTTCCCCCACTCCCATTATGAGAGGTGTTGATGTAATGGCTTAAAAAATGCTGATTTTATTTTTGTGTGTGGATGGAGCTTAACTTGCATCAGTTTTTATTTTATTTTTTTGCCTTTTATTATGATAGGACAGTATAGCATCAAAAAAGTTTGACGAACCGGGACTTGAACTCTGGTCGCCCAAAGCTAAAAAAAAGACATTGTCAGGGAACTGACCACTAGGCTATTGAGGAGAGTAATTTTCTATAATTTGATCAATCTTAGAACCTTATTGTGTAATAAACACAGGGGGAACAGAATCCGACGGCAAATAGTTCAGCTGTCGAAATCCGTTCCCCCACCCCAATGATGAGAGATGTTGATGTATCGGCTTAAAATACGCTTATTCTATTCTGTGTGTGGATGGAGCTTAAACAGCATCAATTTGATAAATATTAGAACCTCAGTGTGTCAGAAAAATGGGGGGAACAGAATCCGACGGCAAAAAAAAAAACCCAGCTGTCGGAATCCGTTCCCCCACTCCCATTATGAGAGGTGTTGATGTAATGGCTTAAAAATGCTGATTTTATTTTTGTGTGTGGATGGAGCTTAACTTGCATCAGTTTTTATTTTACTTTTTTGCCTTTTATTATGATAGGACAGTATAGCATCAAAAAAGTTTGACGAACCGGGACTTGAACTCGGGTCGCCCAAAGCTAAAAAAAAGACATTGTCAGGGAACTGACCACTAAGCTATTGAGGAGAGTAATTTTCCATAATTTGATCAATCTTAGAACCTTATTGTGTAATAAACACAGGGGGAACAGAATCCGACGGCAAATAGTACAGCTGTCGAAATCCGTTCCCCCACCCCAATGATGAGAGATGTTGATGTATCGGCTTAAAATACGCTTATTCTATTCTGTGTGTGGATGGAGCTTAAACAGCATCAATTTGATAAATATTAGAACCTCAGTGTGTCAGAAAAATGGGGGGAACAGAATCCGACGGCAAAAAACAACAACAATAGCTGTCGGAATCCGTTCCCCCACTCCCATTATGAGAGGTGTTGATGTAATGGCTTAAAAAATGCTGATTTTATTTTTGTGTGTGGATGGAGCTTAACTTGCATCAGTTTTTATTTTATTTTTTTGCCTTTTATTATGATAGGACAGTATAGCATCAAAAAAGTTTGACGAACCGGGACTTGAACTCGGGTAGCCCAAAGCTAAAAAAAAGACATTGTCAGGGAACTGACCACTAGGCTATTGAGGAGAGTAATTTCTCATAATTTGATCAATCTTAGAACCTTATTGTGTAATAAACACAGGGGGAACAGAATCCGACGGCAAATAGTTCAGCTGTCGAAATCCGTTCCCCCACCCCAATGATGAGAGATGTTGATGTATCGGCTTAAAATACGCTTATTCTATTCTGTGTGTGGATGGAGCTTAAACAGCATCAATTTGATAAATATTAGAACCTCAGTGTGTCAGAAAAATGGGGGGAACAGAATCCGACGGCAAAAAAACAACAACAACAGCTGTCGGAATCCGTTCCCCCACTCCCATTATGAGAGGTGTTGATGTAATGGCTTAAAAATGCTGATTTTATTTTTGTGTGTGGATGGAGCTTAACTTGCATCAGTTTTTATTTTATTTTTTTGCCTTTTATTATGATAGGACAGTACCTATAGCATCAAAAAAGTTTGACGAACCGGGACTTGAACTCGGGTCGCCCAAAGCTAAAAAAAAGACATTGTCAGGGAACTGACCACTAGGCTATTGAGGAGAGTAATTTTTCTTAATTTGATCAATCTTAGAACCTTATTGTGTAATAAACACAGGGGGAACAGAATCCGACGGCAAATAGTTCAGCTGTCGAAATCCGTTCCCCCACCCCAATGATGAGAGATGTTGATGTATCGGCTTAAAATACGCTTATTCTATTCTGTGTGTGGATGGAGCTTAAACAGCATCAATTTGATAAATATTAGAACCTCAGTGTGTCAGAAAAATGGGGGGAACAGAATCCGACGGCAAATAGTTCAGCTGTCGAAATCCGTTCCCCCACCCCAATGATGAGAGATGTTGATGTATCGGCTTAAAATACGCTTATTCTATTCTGTGTGTGGATGGAGCTTAAACAGCATCAATTTGATAAATATTAGAACCTCAGTGTGTCAGAAAAATGGGGGGAACAGAATCCGACGGCAAAAAAAAAAACCCAGCTGTCGGAATCCGTTCCCCCACTCCCATTATGAGAGGTGTTGATGTAATGGCTTAAAAATGCTGATTTTATTTTTGTGTGTGGATGGAGCTTAACTTGCATCAGTTTTTATTTTACTTTTTTGCCTTTTATTATGATAGGACAGTATAGCATCAAAAAAGTTTGACGAACCGGGACTTGAACTCGGGTCGCCCAAAGCTAAAAAAAGACATTGTCAGGGAACTGACCACTAAGCTATTGAGGAGAGTAATTTTCCATAATTTGATCAATCTTAGAACCTTATTGTGTAATAAACACAGGGGGAACAGAATCCGACGGCAAATAGTACAGCTGTTGAAATCCGTTCCCCCACCCCAATGATGAGAGATGTTGATGTATCGGCTTAAAATACGCTTATTCTATTCTGTGTGTGGATGGAGCTTAAACAGCATCAATTTGATAAATATTAGAACCTCAGTGTGTCAGAAAAATGGGGGGAACAGAATCCGACGGCAAAAAACAACAACAATAGCTGTCGGAATCCGTTCCCCCACTCCCATTATGAGAGGTGTTGATGTAATGGCTTAAAAAATGCTGATTTTATTTTTGTGTGTGGATGGAGCTTAACTTGCATCAGTTTTTATTTTATTTTTTTGCCTTTTATTATGATAGGACAGTATAGCATCAAAAAAGTTTGACGAACCGGGACTTGAACTCGGGTCGCCCAAAGCTAAAAAAAAGACATGGTCAGGGAACTGACCACTAGGCTATTGAGGAGAGTAATTTTCCATAATTTGATCAATCTTAGAACCTTATTGTGTAATAAACACAGGGGGAACAGAATCCGACGGCAAATAGTTCAGCTGTCGAAATCCGTTCCCCCACCCCAATGATGAGAGATGTTGATGTATCGGCTTAAAATACGCTTATTCTATTCTGTGTGTGGATGGAGCTTAAACAGCATCAATTTGATAAATATTAGAACCTCAGTGTGTCAGAAAAATGGGGGGAACAGAATCCGACGGCAAAAAAAAAAAAAAACACAGCTGTCGGAATCCGTTCCCCCACTCCCATTATGAGAGGTGTTGATGTAATGGCTTAAAAATGCTGATTTTATTTTTGTGTGTGGATGGAGCTTAACTTGCATCAGTTTTTATTTTATTTTTTTGCCTTTTATTATGATCGGACAGTATAGCATCAAAAAAGTTTGACGAACCGGGACTTGAACTCGGGTCGCCCAAAGCTAAAAAAAAGACATTGTCAGGGAACTGACCACTAGGCTATTGAGGAGAGCAATTTTCCATAATTTGATCAATCTTAGAACCTTATTGTGTAATAAACACAGGGGGAACAGAATCCGACGGCAAATAGTTCAGCTGTCGAAATCCGTTCCCCCACCCCAATGATGAGAGATGTTGATGTATCGGCTTAAAATACGCTTATTCTATTCTGTGTGTGGATGGAGCTTAAACAGCATCAATTTGATAAATATTAGAACCTCAGTGTGTCAGAAAAATGGGGGGAACAGAATCCGACGGCAAAAAAAAAAAAAAAAAAACAGCTGTCGGAATCCGTTCCCCCACTCCCATTATGAGAGGTGTTGATGTAATGGCTTAAAAAATGCTGATTTTATTTTTGTGTGTGGATGGAGCTTAACTTGCATAAGTTTTTATTTTATTTTTTTGCCTTTTATTATGATAGGACAGTATAGCATCAAAAAAGATTGACGAACCGGGACTTGAACTCGGGTCGCCCAAAGCTAAAAAAAAGAAATTGTCAGGGAACTGACCACTAGGCTATTGAGGAGAGTAATTTGCTATAATTTGATCAATCTTAGAACCTTATTGTGTAATAAACACAGGGGGAACAGAATCCGACGGCAAATAGTTCAGCTGTCGAAATCCGTTCCCCCACCCCAATGATGAGAGATGTTGATGTATCGGCTTAAAATACGCTTATTCTATTCTGTGTGTGGATGGAGCTTAAACAGCATCAATTTGATAAATATTAGAACCTCAGTGTGTCAGAAAAATGGATGGAACAGAATCCGACGGCAAAAAAAAAAAAAAACACTGCTGTCGGAATCCGTTCCCCCACTCCCATTATGAGAGGTGTTGATGTAATGGCTTAAAAAATGCTGATTTTATTTTTGTGTGTGGATGGAGCTTAACTTGCATCAGTTTTTATTTTATTTTTTTGCCTTTTATTATGATAGGACAGTATAGCATCAAAAAAGTTTGACGAACCGGGACTTGAACTCTGGTCGCCCAAAGCTAAAAAAAAGACATTGTCAGGGAACTGACCACTAGGCTATTGAGGAGAGTAATTTTCCATAATTTGATCAATCTTAGAACCTTATTGTGTAATAAACACAGGGGGAACAGAATCCGACGGCAAATAGTTCAGCTGTCGAAATCCGTTCCCCCACCCCAATGATGAGAGATGTTGATGTATCGGCTTAAAATACGCTTATTCTATTCTGTGTGTGGATGGAGCTTAAACAGCATCAATTTGATAAATATTAGAACCTCAGTGTGTCAGAAAAATGGGGGGAACAGAATCCGAGGGCAAAAAAAAACAAAAAACACAGCTGTCGGAATCCGTTCCCCCACTCCCATTATGAGAGGTGTTGATGTAATGGCTTAAAAAATGCTGATTTTATTTTTGTGTGTGGATGGAGCTTAACTTGCATCAGTTTTTATTTTACTTTTTTGCCTTTTATTATGATAGGACAGTATAGCATCAAAAAAGTTTGACGAACCGGGACTTGAACTCGGGTCGCCCAAAGCTAAAAAAAAGACTTTGTCAGAGAACTGACCACTAGGCTATTGAGGAGAGTAATTTTCCATAATTTGATCAATCTTAGAACCTTATTGTGTAATAAACACAGGGGGAACAGAATCCGACGGCAAATAGTTCAGCTGTCGAAATCCGTTCCCCCACCCCAATGATGAGAGATGTTGATGTATCGGCTTAAAATACGCTTATTCTATTCTGTGTGTGGATGGAGCTTAAACAGCATCAATTTGATAAATATTAGAACCTCAGTGTGTCAGAAAAATGGGGGGAACAGAATCCGACGGCAAAAAAAAAAACCCAGCTGTCGGAATCCGTTCCCCCACTCCCATTATGAGAGGTGTTGATGTAATGGCTTAAAAATGCTGATTTTATTTTTGTGTGTGGATGGAGCTTAACTTGCATCAGTTTTTATTTTACTTTTTTGCCTTTTATTATGATAGGACAGTATAGCATCAAAAAAGTTTGACGAACCGGGACTTGAACTCGGGTCGCCCAAAGCTAAAAAAAAGACATTGTCAGGGAACTGACCACTAAGCTATTGAGGAGAGTAATTTTCCATAATTTGATCAATCTTAGAACCTTATTGTGTAATAAACACAGGGGGAACAGAATCCGACGGCAAATAGTACAGCTGTCGAAATCCGTTCCCCCACCCCAATGATGAGAGATGTTGATGTATCGGCTTAAAATACGCTTATTCTATTCTGTGTGTGGATGGAGCTTAAACAGCATCAATTTGATAAATATTAGAACCTCAGTGTGTCAGAAAAATGGGGGGAACAGAATCCGACGGCAAAAAACAACAACAATAGCTGTCGGAATCCGTTCCCCCACTCCCATTATGAGAGGTGTTGATGTAATGGCTTAAAAAATGCTGATTTTATTTTTGTGTGTGGATGGAGCTTAACTTGCATCAGTTTTTATTTTATTTTTTTGCCTTTTATTATGATAGGACAGTATAGCATCAAAAAAGTTTGACGAACCGGGACTTGAACTCGGGTAGCCCAAAGCTAAAAAAAAGACATTGTCAGGGAACTGACCACTAGGCTATTGAGGAGAGTAATTTCTCATAATTTGATCAATCTTAGAACCTTATTGTGTAATAAACACAGGGGGAACAGAATCCGACGGCAAATAGTTCAGCTGTCGAAATCCGTTCCCCCACCCCAATGATGAGAGATGTTGATGTATCGGCTTAAAATACGCTTATTCTATTATGTGTGTGGATGGAGCTTAAACAGCATCAATTTGATAAATATTAGAACCTCAGTGTGTCAGAAAAATGGGGGGAACAGAATCCGACGGCAAAAAAACAACAACAACAGCTGTCGGAATCCGTTCCCCCACTCCCATTATGAGAGGTGTTGATGTAATGGCTTAAAAATGCTGATTTTATTTTTGTGTGTGGATGGAGCTTAACTTGCATCAGTTTTTATTTTATTTTTTTGCCTTTTATTATGATAGGACAGTACCTATAGCATCAAAAAAGTTTGACGAACCGGGACTTGAACTCGGGTCGCCCAAAGCTAAAAAAAAGACATTGTCAGGGAACTGACCACTAGGCTATTGAGGAGAGTAATTTTTCTTAATTTGATCAATCTTAGAACCTTATTGTGTAATAAACACAGGGGGAACAGAATCCGACGGCAAATAGTTCAGCTGTCGAAATCCGTTCCCCCACCCCAATGATGAGAGATGTTGATGTATCGGCTTAAAATACGCTTATTCTATTCTGTGTGTGGATGGAGCTTAAACAGCATCAATTTGATAAATATTAGAACCTCAGTGTGTCAGAAAAATGGGGGGAACAGAATCCGACGGCAAAAAAAACAAAAAAAAACACAGCTGTCGGAATCCGTTCCCCCACTCCCATTATGAGAGGTGTTGATGTAATGGCTTAAAAATGCTGATTTTATTTTTGTGTGTGGATGGAGCTTAACTTGCATCAGTTTTTATTTTATTTTTTTGCCTTTTATTATGATAGGACAGTACCTATAGCATCAAAAAAGTTTGACGAACCGGGACTTGAACTCGGGTCGCCCAAAGCTAAAAAAAGACATTGTTAGGGAACTGACCACTAGGCTATTGAGGAGAGTAATTTTCCAAAATTTGATCAATCTTAGAACCTTATTGTGTAATAAACACAGGGGGAACAGAATCCGACGGCAAATAGTTCAGCTGTCGAAATCCGTTCCCCCACCCCAATGATGAGAGATGTTGATGTATCGGCTTAAAATACGCTTATTCTATTCTGTGTGTGGATGGAGCTTAAACAGCATCAATTTGATAAATATTAGAACCTCAGTGTGTCAGAAAAATGGGGGGAACAGAATCCGACGGCAAAAAAAACAAAAAAAAACACAGCTGTCGGAATCCGTTCCCCCACTCCCATTATGAGAGGTGTTGATGTAATGGCTTAAAAAATGCTGATTTTATTTTTGTGTGTGGATGGAGCTTAACTTGCATCAGTTTTTATTTTATTTTTTTGCCTTTTATTATGATAGGACAGTATAGCATCAAAAAAGTTTGACGAACCGGGACTTGAACTCGGGTCGCCCAAAGCTAAAAAAAAGACATTGTCAGGGAACTGACCACTAGGCTATTGAGGAGATAATTTTCTGTAATTTGATCAATCTTAGAACCTTATTGTGTAATAAACACAGGGGGAACAGAATCCGACGGCAAATAGTTCAGCTGTCGAAATCCGTTCCCCCACCCCAATGATGAGAGATGTTGATGTATCGGCTTAAAATACGCTTATTCTATTCTGTGTGTGGATGGAGCTTAAACAGCATCAATTTGATAAATATTAGAACCTCAGTGTGTCAGAAAAATGGGGGGAACAGAATCCGACGGCAAAAAAAACAACAACAGCTGTCGGAATCCGTTCCCCCACTCCCATTATGAGAGGTGTTGATGTAATGGCTTAAAAATGCTGATTTTATTTTTGTGTGTGGATGGAGCTTAACTTGCATCAGTTTTTATTTTATTTTTTTGCCTTTTATTATGATCGGACAGTATAGCATCAAAAAAGTTTGACGAACCGGGACTTGAACTCGGGTCGCCCAAAGCTAAAAAAAAAGACATTGTCAGGGAACTGACCACTAGGCTATTGAGGAGAGCAATTTTCCATAATTTGATCAATCTTAGAACCTTATTGTGTAATAAACACAGGGGGAACAGAATCCGACGGCAAATAGTTCAGCTGTCGAAATCCGTTCCCCCACCCCAATGATGAGAGATGTTGATGTATCGGCTTAAAATACGCTTATTCTATTCTGTGTGTGGATGGAGCTTAAACAGCATCAATTTGATAAATATTAGAACCTCAGTGTGTCAGAAAAATGGGGGGAACAGAATCCGACGGCAAATAGTTCAGCTGTCGAAATCCGTTCCCCCACCCCAATGATGAGAGATGTTGATGTATCGGCTTAAAATACGCTTATTCTATTCTGTGTGTGGATGGAGCTTAAACAGCATCAATTTGATAAATATTAGAACCTCAGTGTGTCAGAAAAATGGGGGGAACAGAATCCGACGGCAAAAAAAAAAACCCAGCTGTCGGAATCCGTTCCCCCACTCCCATTATGAGAGGTGTTGATGTAATGGCTTAAAAATGCTGATTTTATTTTTGTGTGTGGATGGAGCTTAACTTGCATCAGTTTTTATTTTACTTTTTTGCCTTTTATTATGATAGGACAGTATAGCATCAAAAAAGTTTGACGAACCGGGACTTGAACTCGGGTCGCCCAAAGCTAAAAAAAAGACATTGTCAGGGAACTGACCACTAGGCTATTGAGGAGAGCAATTTTCCATAATTTGATCAATCTTAGAACCTTATTGTGTAATAAACACAGGGGGAACAGAATCCGACGGCAAATAGTACAGCTGTCGAAATCCGTTCCCCCACCCCAATGATGAGAGATGTTGATGTATCGGCTTAAAATACGCTTATTCTATTCTGTGTGTGGATGGAGCTTAAACAGCATCAATTTGATAAATATTAGAACCTCAGTGTGTCAGAAAAATGGGGGGAACAGAATCCGACGGCAAAAAACAACAACAATAGCTGTCGGAATCCGTTCCCCCACTCCCATTATGAGAGGTGTTGATGTAATGGCTTAAAAAATGCTGATTTTATTTTTGTGTGTGGATGGAGCTTAACTTGCATCAGTTTTTATTTTATTTTTTTGCCTTTTATTATGATAGGACAGTACCTATAGCATCAAAAAAGTTTGACGAACCGGGACTTGAACTCGGATCGCCCAAAGCTAAAATAAAGACATTGTCAGGGAACTGACCACTAGGCTATTGAGGAGAGCAATTTTCCATAATTTGATCAATCTTAGAACCTTATTGTGTAATAAACACAGGGGGAACAGAATCCGACGGCAAATAGTTCAGCTGTCGAAATCCGTTCCCCCACCCCAATGATGAGAGATGTTGATGTATCGGCTTAAAATACGCTTATTCTATTCTGTGTGTGGATGGAGCTTAAACAGCATCAATTTGATAAATATTAGAACCTCAGTGTGTCAGAAAAATGGGGGGAACAGAATCCGACGGCAAAAAACAAACAAAAAAAAACAGCTGTCGGAATCCGTTCCCCCACTCCCATTATGAGAGGTGTTGATGTAATGGCTTAAAAAATGCTGATTTTATTTTTGTGTGTGGATGGAGCTTAACTTGCATCAGTTTTTATTTTATTTTTTTGCCTTTTATTATGATAGGACAGTATAGCATCAAAAAAGTTTGACGAACCGGGACTTGAACTCTGGTCGCCCAAAGCTAAAAAAAAGACATTGTCAGGGAACTGACCACTAGGCTATTGAGGAGAGTAATTTTCTATAATTTGATCAATCTTAGAACCTTATTGTGTAATAAACACAGGGGGAACAGAATCCGACGGCAAATAGTTCAGCTGTCGAAATCCGTTCCCCCACCCCAATGATGAGAGATGTTGATGTATCGGCTTAAAATACGCTTATTCTATTCTGTGTGTGGATGGAGCTTAAACAGCATCAATTTGATAAATATTAGAACCTCAGTGTGTCAGAAAAATGGGGGGAACAGAATCCGACGGCAAAAAAAAAAACCCAGCTGTCGGAATCCGTTCCCCCACTCCCATTATGAGAGGTGTTGATGTAATGGCTTAAAAATGCTGATTTTATTTTTGTGTGTGGATGGAGCTTAACTTGCATCAGTTTTTATTTTACTTTTTTGCCTTTTATTATGATAGGACAGTATAGCATCAAAAAAGTTTGACGAACCGGGACTTGAACTCGGGTAGCCCAAAGCTAAAAAAAAGACATTGTCAGGGAACTGACCACTAGGCTATTGAGGAGAGTAATTTCTCATAATTTGATCAATCTTAGAACCTTATTGTGTAATAAACACAGGGGGAACAGAATCCGACGGCAAATAGTTCAGCTGTCGAAATCCGTTCCCCCACCCCAATGATGAGAGATGTTGATGTATCGGCTTAAAATACGCTTATTCTATTCTGTGTGTGGATGGAGCTTAAACAGCATCAATTTGATAAATATTAGAACCTCAGTGTGTCAGAAAAATGGGGGGAACAGAATCCGACGGCAAAAAAACAACAACAACAGCTGTCGGAATCCGTTCCCCCACTCCCATTATGAGAGGTGTTGATGTAATGGCTTAAAAATGCTGATTTTATTTTTGTGTGTGGATGGAGCTTAACTTGCATCAGTTTTTATTTTATTTTTTTGCCTTTTATTATGATAGGACAGTACCTATAGCATCAAAAAAGTTTGACGAACCGGGACTTGAACTCGGGTCGCCCAAAGCTAAAAAAAAGACATTGTCAGGGAACTGACCACTAGGCTATTGAGGAGAGTAATTTTTCTTAATTTGATCAATCTTAGAACCTTATTGTGTAATAAACACAGGGGGAACAGAATCCGACGGCAAATAGTTCAGCTGTCGAAATCCGTTCCCCCACCCCAATGATGAGAGATGTTGATGTATCGGCTTAAAATACGCTTATTCTATTCTGTGTGTGGATGGAGCTTAAACAGCATCAATTTGATAAATATTAGAACCTCAGTGTGTCAGAAAAATGGGGGGAACAGAATCCGACGGCAAATAGTTCAGCTGTCGAAATCCGTTCCCCCACCCCAATGATGAGAGATGTTGATGTATCGGCTTAAAATACGCTTATTCTATTCTGTGTGTGGATGGAGCTTAAACAGCATCAATTTGATAAATATTAGAACCTCAGTGTGTCAGAAAAATGGGGGGAACAGAATCCGACGGCAAAAAAAAAAACCCAGCTGTCGGAATCCGTTCCCCCACTCCCATTATGAGAGGTGTTGATGTAATGGCTTAAAAATGCTGATTTTATTTTTGTGTGTGGATGGAGCTTAACTTGCATCAGTTTTTATTTTACTTTTTTGCCTTTTATTATGATAGGACAGTATAGCATCAAAAAAGTTTGACGAACCGGGACTTGAACTCGGGTCGCCCAAAGCTAAAAAAAAGACATTGTCAGGGAACTGACCACTAGGCTATTGAGGAGAGCAATTTTCCATAATTTGATCAATCTTAGAACCTTATTGTGTAATAAACACAGGGGGAACAGAATCCGACGGCAAATAGTACAGCTGTCGAAATCCGTTCCCCCACCCCAATGATGAGAGATGTTGATGTATCGGCTTAAAATACGCTTATTCTATTCTGTGTGTGGATGGAGCTTAAACAGCATCAATTTGATAAATATTAGAACCTCAGTGTGTCAGAAAAATGGGGGGAACAGAATCCGACGGCAAAAAACAACAATAGCTGTCGGAATCCGTTCCCCCACTCCCATTATGAGAGGTGTTGATGTAATGGCTTAAAAAATGCTGATTTTATTTTTGTGTGTGGATGGAGCTTAACTTGCATCAGTTTTTATTTTATTTTTTTGCCTTTTATTATGATAGGACAGTACCTATAGCATCAAAAAAGTTTGACGAACCGGGACTTGAACTCGGATCGCCCAAAGCTAAAATAAAGACATTGTCAGGGAACTGACCACTAGGCTATTGAGGAGAGCAATTTTCCATAATTTGATCAATCTTAGAACCTTATTGTGTAATAAACACAGGGGGAACAGAATCCGACGGCAAATAGTTCAGCTGTCGAAATCCGTTCCCCCACCCCAATGATGAGAGATGTTGATGTATCGGCTTAAAATACGCTTATTCTATTCTGTGTGTGGATGGAGCTTAAACAGCATCAATTTGATAAATATTAGAACCTCAGTGTGTCAGAAAAATGGGGGGAACAGAATCCGACGGCAAAAAACAAACAAAAAAAAACAGCTGTCGGAATCCGTTCCCCCACTCCCATTATGAGAGGTGTTGATGTAATGGCTTAAAAAATGCTGATTTTATTTTTGTGTGTGGATGGAGCTTAACTTGCATCAGTTTTTATTTTATTTTTTTGCCTTTTATTATGATAGGACAGTATAGCATCAAAAAAGTTTGACGAACCGGGACTTGAACTCTGGTCGCCCAAAGCTAAAAAAAAGACATTGTCAGGGAACTGACCACTAGGCTATTGAGGAGAGTAATTTTCTATAATTTGATCAATCTTAGAACCTTATTGTGTAATAAACACAGGGGGAACAGAATCCGACGGCAAATAGTTCAGCTGTCGAAATCCGTTCCCCCACCCCAATGATGAGAGATGTTGATGTATCGGCTTAAAATACGCTTATTCTATTCTGTGTGTGGATGGAGCTTAAACAGCATCAATTTGATAAATATTAGAACCTCAGTGTGTCAGAAAAATGGGGGGAACAGAATCCGACGGCAAAAAAAAAAACCCAGCTGTCGGAATCCGTTCCCCCACTCCCATTATGAGAGGTGTTGATGTAATGGCTTAAAAATGCTGATTTTATTTTTGTGTGTGGATGGAGCTTAACTTGCATCAGTTTTTATTTTACTTTTTTGCCTTTTATTATGATAGGACAGTATAGCATCAAAAAAGTTTGACGAACCGGGACTTGAACTCGGGTCGCCCAAAGCTAAAAAAAAGACATTGTCAGGGAACTGACCACTAAGCTATTGAGGAGAGTAATTTTCCATAATTTGATCAATCTTAGAACCTTATTGTGTAATAAACACAGGGGGAACAGAATCCGACGGCAAATAGTACAGCTGTCGAAATCCGTTCCCCCACCCCAATGATGAGAGATGTTGATGTATCGGCTTAAAATACGCTTATTCTATTCTGTGTGTGGATGGAGCTTAAACAGCATCAATTTGATAAATATTAGAACCTCAGTGTGTCAGAAAAATGGGGGGAACAGAATCCGACGGCAAAAAACAACAACAATAGCTGTCGGAATCCGTTCCCCCACTCCCATTATGAGAGGTGTTGATGTAATGGCTTAAAAAATGCTGATTTTATTTTTGTGTGTGGATGGAGCTTAACTTGCATCAGTTTTTATTTTATTTTTTTGCCTTTTATTATGATAGGACAGTATAGCATCAAAAAAGTTTGACGAACCGGGACTTGAACTCGGGTAGCCCAAAGCTAAAAAAAAGACATTGTCAGGGAACTGACCACTAGGCTATTGAGGAGAGTAATTTCTCATAATTTGATCAATCTTAGAACCTTATTGTGTAATAAACACAGGGGGAACAGAATCCGACGGCAAATAGTTCAGCTGTCGAAATCCGTTCCCCCACCCCAATGATGAGAGATGTTGATGTATCGGCTTAAAATACGCTTATTCTATTCTGTGTGTGGATGGAGCTTAAACAGCATCAATTTGATAAATATTAGAACCTCAGTGTGTCAGAAAAATGGGGGGAACAGAATCCGACGGCAAAAAAACAACAACAACAGCTGTCGGAATCCGTTCCCCCACTCCCATTATGAGAGGTGTTGATGTAATGGCTTAAAAATGCTGATTTTATTTTTGTGTGTGGATGGAGCTTAACTTGCATCAGTTTTTATTTTATTTTTTTGCCTTTTATTATGATAGGACAGTACCTATAGCATCAAAAAAGTTTGACGAACCGGGACTTGAACTCGGGTCGCCCAAAGCTAAAAAAAAGACATTGTCAGGGAACTGACCACTAGGCTATTGAGGAGAGTAATTTTTCTTAATTTGATCAATCTTAGAACCTTATTGTGTAATAAACACAGGGGGAACAGAATCCGACGGCAAATAGTTCAGCTGTCGAAATCCGTTCCCCCACCCCAATGATGAGAGATGTTGATGTATCGGCTTAAAATACGCTTATTCTATTCTGTGTGTGGATGGAGCTTAAACAGCATCAATTTGATAAATATTAGAACCTCAGTGTGTCAGAAAAATGGGGGGAACAGAATCCGACGGCAAATAGTTCAGCTGTCGAAATCCGTTCCCCCACCCCAATGATGAGAGATGTTGATGTATCGGCTTAAAATACGCTTATTCTATTCTGTGTGTGGATGGAGCTTAAACAGCATCAATTTGATAAATATTAGAACCTCAGTGTGTCAGAAAAATGGGGGGAACAGAATCCGACGGCAAAAAAAAAAACCCAGCTGTCGGAATCCGTTCCCCCACTCCCATTATGAGAGGTGTTGATGTAATGGCTTAAAAATGCTGATTTTATTTTTGTGTGTGGATGGAGCTTAACTTGCATCAGTTTTTATTTTACTTTTTTGCCTTTTATTATGATAGGACAGTATAGCATCAAAAAAGTTTGACGAACCGGGACTTGAACTCGGGTCGCCCAAAGCTAAAAAAAAGACATTGTCAGGGAACTGACCACTAGGCTATTGAGGAGAGCAATTTTCCATAATTTGATCAATCTTAGAACCTTATTGTGTAATAAACACAGGGGGAACAGAATCCGACGGCAAATAGTACAGCTGTCGAAATCCGTTCCCCCACCCCAATGATGAGAGATGTTGATGTATCGGCTTAAAATACGCTTATTCTATTCTGTGTGTGGATGGAGCTTAAACAGCATCAATTTGATAAATATTAGAACCTCAGTGTGTCAGAAAAATGGGGGGAACAGAATCCAACGGCAAAAAACAACAACAATAGCTGTCGGAATCCGTTCCCCCACTCCCATTATGAGAGGTGTTGATGTAATGGCTTAAAAAATGCTGATTTTATTTTTGTGTGTGGATGGAGCTTAACTTGCATCAGTTTTTATTTTATTTTTTTGCCTTTTATTATGATAGGACAGTACCTATAGCATCAAAAAAGTTTGACGAACCGGGACTTGAACTCGGATCGCCCAAAGCTAAAATAAAGACATTGTCAGGGAACTGACCACTAGGCTATTGAGGAGAGCAATTTTCCATAATTTGATCAATCTTAGAACCTTATTGTGTAATAAACACAGGGGGAACAGAATCCGACGGCAAATAGTACAGCTGTCGAAATCCGTTCCCCCACCCCAATGATGAGAGATGTTGATGTATCGGCTTAAAATACGCTTATTCTATTCTGTGTGTGGATGGAGCTTAAACAGCATCAATTTGATAAATATTAGAACCTCAGTGTGTCAGAAAAATGGGGGGAACAGAATCCGACGGCAAAAAACAACAACAATAGCTGTCGGAATCCGTTCCCCCACTCCCATTATGAGAGGTGTTGATGTAATGGCTTAAAAAATGCTGATTTTATTTTTGTGTGTGGATGGAGCTTAACTTGCATCAGTTTTTATTTTATTTTTTTGCCTTTTATTATGATAGGACAGTACCTATAGCATCAAAAAAGTTTGACGAACCGGGACTTGAACTCGGATCGCCCAAAGCTAAAATAAAGACATTGTCAGGGAACTGACCACTAGGCTATTGAGGAGAGCAATTTTCCATAATTTGATCAATCTTAGAACCTTATTGTGTAATAAACACAGGGGGAACAGAATCCGACGGCAAATAGTTCAGCTGTCGAAATCCGTTCCCCCACCCCAATGATGAGAGATGTTGATGTATCGGCTTAAAATACGCTTATTCTATTCTGTGTGTGGATGGAGCTTAAACAGCATCAATTTGATAAATATTAGAACCTCAGTGTGTCAGAAAAATGGGGGGAACAGAATCCGACGGCAAAAAACAAACAAAAAAAAACAGCTGTCGGAATCCGTTCCCCCACTCCCATTATGAGAGGTGTTGATGTAATGGCTTAAAAAATGCTGATTTTATTTTTGTGTGTGGATGGAGCTTAACTTGCATCAGTTTTTATTTTATTTTTTTGCCTTTTATTATGATAGGACAGTATAGCATCAAAAAAGTTTGACGAACCGGGACTTGAACTCTGGTCGCCCAAAGCTAAAAAAAAGACATTGTCAGGGAACTGACCACTAGGCTATTGAGGAGAGTAATTTTCTATAATTTGATCAATCTTAGAACCTTATTGTGTAATAAACACAGGGGGAACAGAATCCGACGGCAAATAGTTCAGCTGTCGAAATCCGTTCCCCCACCCCAATGATGAGAGATGTTGATGTATCGGCTTAAAATACGCTTATTCTATTCTGTGTGTGGATGGAGCTTAAACAGCATCAATTTGATAAATATTAGAACCTCAGTGTGTCAGAAAAATGGGGGGAACAGAATCCGACGGCAAAAAAACAACAACAACAGCTGTCGGAATCCGTTCCCCCACTCCCATTATGAGAGGTGTTGATGTAATGGCTTAAAAATGCTGATTTTATTTTTGTGTGTGGATGGAGCTTAACTTGCATCAGTTTTTATTTTATTTTTTTGCCTTTTATTATGATAGGACAGTACCTATAGCATCAAAAAAGTTTGACGAACCGGGACTTGAACTCGGGTCGCCCAAAGCTAAAAAAAAGACATTGTCAGGGAACTGACCACTAGGCTATTGAGGAGAGTAATTTTTCTTAATTTGATCAATCTTAGAACCTTATTGTGTAATAAACACAGGGGGAACAGAATCCGACGGCAAATAGTTCAGCTGTCGAAATCCGTTCCCCCACCCCAATGATGAGAGATGTTGATGTATCGGCTTAAAATACGCTTATTCTATTCTGTGTGTGGATGGAGCTTAAACAGCATCAATTTGATAAATATTAGAACCTCAGTGTGTCAGAAAAATGGGGGGAACAGAATCCGACGGCAAATAGTTCAGCTGTCGAAATCCGTTCCCCCACCCCAATGATGAGAGATGTTGATGTATCGGCTTAAAATACGCTTATTCTATTCTGTGTGTGGATGGAGCTTAAACAGCATCAATTTGATAAATATTAGAACCTCAGTGTGTCAGAAAAATGGGGGGAACAGAATCCGACGGCAAAAAAAAAAAACCCAGCTGTCGGAATCCGTTCCCCCACTCCCATTATGAGAGGTGTTGATGTAATGGCTTAAAAATGCTGATTTTATTTTTGTGTGTGGATGGAGCTTAACTTGCATCAGTTTTTATTTTACTTTTTTGCCTTTTATTATGATAGGACAGTATAGCATCAAAAAAGTTTGACGAACCGGGACTTGAACTCGGGTCGCCCAAAGCTAAAAAAAAGACATTGTCAGGGAACTGACCACTAGGCTATTGAGGAGAGCAATTTTCCATAATTTGATCAATCTTAGAACCTTATTGTGTAATAAACACAGGGGGAACAGAATCCGACGGCAAATAGTACAGCTGTCGAAATCCGTTCCCCCACCCCAATGATGAGAGATGTTGATGTATCGGCTTAAAATACGCTTATTCTATTCTGTGTGTGGATGGAGCTTAAACAGCATCAATTTGATAAATATTAGAACCTCAGTGTGTCAGAAAAATGGGGGGAACAGAATCCAACGGCAAAAAACAACAACAATAGCTGTCGGAATCCGTTCCCCCACTCCCATTATGAGAGGTGTTGATGTAATGGCTTAAAAAATGCTGATTTTATTTTTGTGTGTGGATGGAGCTTAACTTGCATCAGTTTTTATTTTATTTTTTTGCCTTTTATTATGATAGGACAGTACCTATAGCATCAAAAAAGTTTGACGAACCGGGACTTGAACTCGGATCGCCCAAAGCTAAAATAAAGACATTGTCAGGGAACTGACCACTAGGCTATTGAGGAGAGCAATTTTCCATAATTTGATCAATCTTAGAACCTTATTGTGTAATAAACACAGGGGGAACAGAATCCGACGGCAAATAGTACAGCTGTCGAAATCCGTTCCCCCACCCCAATGATGAGAGATGTTGATGTATCGGCTTAAAATACGCTTATTCTATTCTGTGTGTGGATGGAGCTTAAACAGCATCAATTTGATAAATATTAGAACCTCAGTGTGTCAGAAAAATGGGGGGAACAGAATCCGACGGCAAAAAACAACAACAATAGCTGTCGGAATCCGTTCCCCCACTCCCATTATGAGAGGTGTTGATGTAATGGCTTAAAAAATGCTGATTTTATTTTTGTGTGTGGATGGAGCTTAACTTGCATCAGTTTTTATTTTATTTTTTTGCCTTTTATTATGATAGGACAGTACCTATAGCATCAAAAAAGTTTGACGAACCGGGACTTGAACTCGGATCGCCCAAAGCTAAAATAAAGACATTGTCAGGGAACTGACCACTAGGCTATTGAGGAGAGCAATTTTCCATAATTTGATCAATCTTAGAACCTTATTGTGTAATAAACACAGGGGGAACAGAATCCGACGGCAAATAGTTCAGCTGTCGAAATCCGTTCCCCCACCCCAATGATGAGAGATGTTGATGTATCGGCTTAAAATACGCTTATTCTATTCTGTGTGTGGATGGAGCTTAAACAGCATCAATTTGATAAATATTAGAACCTCAGTGTGTCAGAAAAATGGGGGGAACAGAATCCGACGGCAAAAAACAAACAAAAAAAAACAGCTGTCGGAATCCGTTCCCCCACTCCCATTATGAGAGGTGTTGATGTAATGGCTTAAAAAATGCTGATTTTATTTTTGTGTGTGGATGGAGCTTAACTTGCATCAGTTTTTATTTTATTTTTTTGCCTTTTATTATGATAGGACAGTATAGCATCAAAAAAGTTTGACGAACCGGGACTTGAACTCTGGTCGCCCAAAGCTAAAAAAAAGACATTGTCAGGGAACTGACCACTAGGCTATTGAGGAGAGTAATTTTCTATAATTTGATCAATCTTAGAACCTTATTGTGTAATAAACACAGGGGGAACAGAATCCGACGGCAAATAGTTCAGCTGTCGAAATCCGTTCCCCCACCCCAATGATGAGAGATGTTGATGTATCGGCTTAAAATACGCTTATTCTATTCTGTGTGTGGATGGAGCTTAAACAGCATCAATTTGATAAATATTAGAACCTCAGTGTGTCAGAAAAATGGGGGGAACAGAATCCGACGGCAAAAAAAAAAACCCAGCTGTCGGAATCCGTTCCCCCACTCCCATTATGAGAGGTGTTGATGTAATGGCTTAAAAATGCTGATTTTATTTTTGTGTGTGGATGGAGCTTAACTTGCATCAGTTTTTATTTTACTTTTTTGCCTTTTATTATGATAGGACAGTATAGCATCAAAAAAGTTTGACGAACCGGGACTTGAACTCGGGTAGCCCAAAGCTAAAAAAAAGACATTGTCAGGGAACTGACCACTAGGCTATTGAGGAGAGTAATTTCTCATAATTTGATCAATCTTAGAACCTTATTGTGTAATAAACACAGGGGGAACAGAATCCGACGGCAAATAGTTCAGCTGTCGAAATCCGTTCCCCCACCCCAATGATGAGAGATGTTGATGTATCGGCTTAAAATACGCTTATTCTATTCTGTGTGTGGATGGAGCTTAAACAGCATCAATTTGATAAATATTAGAACCTCAGTGTGTCAGAAAAATGGGGGGAACAGAATCCGACGGCAAAAAAACAACAACAACAGCTGTCGGAATCCGTTCCCCCACTCCCATTATGAGAGGTGTTGATGTAATGGCTTAAAAATGCTGATTTTATTTTTGTGTGTGGATGGAGCTTAACTTGCATCAGTTTTTATTTTATTTTTTTGCCTTTTATTATGATAGGACAGTACCTATAGCATCAAAAAAGTTTGACGAACCGGGACTTGAACTCGGGTCGCCCAAAGCTAAAAAAAAGACATTGTCAGGGAACTGACCACTAGGCTATTGAGGAGAGTAATTTTTCTTAATTTGATCAATCTTAGAACCTTATTGTGTAATAAACACAGGGGGAACAGAATCCGACGGCAAATAGTTCAGCTGTCGAAATCCGTTCCCCCACCCCAATGATGAGAGATGTTGATGTATCGGCTTAAAATACGCTTATTCTATTCTGTGTGTGGATGGAGCTTAAACAGCATCAATTTGATAAATATTAGAACCTCAGTGTGTCAGAAAAATGGGGGGAACAGAATCCGACGGCAAATAGTTCAGCTGTCGAAATCCGTTCCCCCACCCCAATGATGAGAGATGTTGATGTATCGGCTTAAAATACGCTTATTCTATTCTGTGTGTGGATGGAGCTTAAACAGCATCAATTTGATAAATATTAGAACCTCAGTGTGTCAGAAAAATGGGGGGAACAGAATCCGACGGCAAAAAAAAAAACCCAGCTGTCGGAATCCGTTCCCCCACTCCCATTATGAGAGGTGTTGATGTAATGGCTTAAAAATGCTGATTTTATTTTTGTGTGTGGATGGAGCTTAACTTGCATCAGTTTTTATTTTACTTTTTTGCCTTTTATTATGATAGGACAGTATAGCATCAAAAAAGTTTGACGAACCGGGACTTGAACTCGGGTCGCCCAAAGCTAAAAAAAAGACATTGTCAGGGAACTGACCACTAGGCTATTGAGGAGAGCAATTTTCCATAATTTGATCAATCTTAGAACCTTATTGTGTAATAAACACAGGGGGAACAGAATCCGACGGCAAATAGTACAGCTGTCGAAATCCGTTCCCCCACCCCAATGATGAGAGATGTTGATGTATCGGCTTAAAATACGCTTATTCTATTCTGTGTGTGGATGGAGCTTAAACAGCATCAATTTGATAAATATTAGAACCTCAGTGTGTCAGAAAAATGGGGGGAACAGAATCCGACGGCAAAAAACAACAATAGCTGTCGGAATCCGTTCCCCCACTCCCATTATGAGAGGTGTTGATGTAATGGCTTAAAAAATGCTGATTTTATTTTTGTGTGTGGATGGAGCTTAACTTGCATCAGTTTTTATTTTATTTTTTTGCCTTTTATTATGATAGGACAGTACCTATAGCATCAAAAAAGTTTGACGAACCGGGACTTGAACTCGGATCGCCCAAAGCTAAAATAAAGACATTGTCAGGGAACTGACCACTAGGCTATTGAGGAGAGCAATTTTCCATAATTTGATCAATCTTAGAACCTTATTGTGTAATAAACACAGGGGGAACAGAATCCGACGGCAAATAGTTCAGCTGTCGAAATCCGTTCCCCCACCCCAATGATGAGAGATGTTGATGTATCGGCTTAAAATACGCTTATTCTATTCTGTGTGTGGATGGAGCTTAAACAGCATCAATTTGATAAATATTAGAACCTCAGTGTGTCAGAAAAATGGGGGGAACAGAATCCGACGGCAAAAAACAAACAAAAAAAAACAGCTGTCGGAATCCGTTCCCCCACTCCCATTATGAGAGGTGTTGATGTAATGGCTTAAAAAATGCTGATTTTATTTTTGTGTGTGGATGGAGCTTAACTTGCATCAGTTTTTATTTTATTTTTTTGCCTTTTATTATGATAGGACAGTATAGCATCAAAAAAGTTTGACGAACCGGGACTTGAACTCTGGTCGCCCAAAGCTAAAAAAAAGACATTGTCAGGGAACTGACCACTAGGCTATTGAGGAGAGTAATTTTCTATAATTTGATCAATCTTAGAACCTTATTGTGTAATAAACACAGGGGGAACAGAATCCGACGGCAAATAGTTCAGCTGTCGAAATCCGTTCCCCCACCCCAATGATGAGAGATGTTGATGTATCGGCTTAAAATACGCTTATTCTATTCTGTGTGTGGATGGAGCTTAAACAGCATCAATTTGATAAATATTAGAACCTCAGTGTGTCAGAAAAATGGGGGGAACAGAATCCGACGGCAAAAAAAAAAACCCAGCTGTCGGAATCCGTTCCCCCACTCCCATTATGAGAGGTGTTGATGTAATGGCTTAAAAATGCTGATTTTATTTTTGTGTGTGGATGGAGCTTAACTTGCATCAGTTTTTATTTTACTTTTTTGCCTTTTATTATGATAGGACAGTATAGCATCAAAAAAGTTTGACGAACCGGGACTTGAACTCGGGTCGCCCAAAGCTAAAAAAAAGACATTGTCAGGGAACTGACCACTAAGCTATTGAGGAGAGTAATTTTCCATAATTTGATCAATCTTAGAACCTTATTGTGTAATAAACACAGGGGGAACAGAATCCGACGGCAAATAGTACAGCTGTCGAAATCCGTTCCCCCACCCCAATGATGAGAGATGTTGATGTATCGGCTTAAAATACGCTTATTCTATTCTGTGTGTGGATGGAGCTTAAACAGCATCAATTTGATAAATATTAGAACCTCAGTGTGTCAGAAAAATGGGGGGAACAGAATCCGACGGCAAAAAACAACAACAATAGCTGTCGGAATCCGTTCCCCCACTCCCATTATGAGAGGTGTTGATGTAATGGCTTAAAAAATGCTGATTTTATTTTTGTGTGTGGATGGAGCTTAACTTGCATCAGTTTTTATTTTATTTTTTTGCCTTTTATTATGATAGGACAGTATAGCATCAAAAAAGTTTGACGAACCGGGACTTGAACTCGGGTAGCCCAAAGCTAAAAAAAAGACATTGTCAGGGAACTGACCACTAGGCTATTGAGGAGAGTAATTTCTCATAATTTGATCAATCTTAGAACCTTATTGTGTAATAAACACAGGGGGAACAGAATCCGACGGCAAATAGTTCAGCTGTCGAAATCCGTTCCCCCACCCCAATGATGAGAGATGTTGATGTATCGGCTTAAAATACGCTTATTCTATTCTGTGTGTGGATGGAGCTTAAACAGCATCAATTTGATAAATATTAGAACCTCAGTGTGTCAGAAAAATGGGGGGAACAGAATCCGACGGCAAAAAAACAACAACAACAGCTGTCGGAATCCGTTCCCCCACTCCCATTATGAGAGGTGTTGATGTAATGGCTTAAAAATGCTGATTTTATTTTTGTGTGTGGATGGAGCTTAACTTGCATCAGTTTTTATTTTATTTTTTTGCCTTTTATTATGATAGGACAGTACCTATAGCATCAAAAAAGTTTGACGAACCGGGACTTGAACTCGGGTCGCCCAAAGCTAAAAAAAAGACATTGTCAGGGAACTGACCACTAGGCTATTGAGGAGAGTAATTTTTCTTAATTTGATCAATCTTAGAACCTTATTGTGTAATAAACACAGGGGGAACAGAATCCGACGGCAAATAGTTCAGCTGTCGAAATCCGTTCCCCCACCCCAATGATGAGAGATGTTGATGTATCGGCTTAAAATACGCTTATTCTATTCTGTGTGTGGATGGAGCTTAAACAGCATCAATTTGATAAATATTAGAACCTCAGTGTGTCAGAAAAATGGGGGGAACAGAATCCGACGGCAAATAGTTCAGCTGTCGAAATCCGTTCCCCCACCCCAATGATGAGAGATGTTGATGTATCGGCTTAAAATACGCTTATTCTATTCTGTGTGTGGATGGAGCTTAAACAGCATCAATTTGATAAATATTAGAACCTCAGTGTGTCAGAAAAATGGGGGGAACAGAATCCGACGGCAAAAAAAAAAACCCAGCTGTCGGAATCCGTTCCCCCACTCCCATTATGAGAGGTGTTGATGTAATGGCTTAAAAATGCTGATTTTATTTTTGTGTGTGGATGGAGCTTAACTTGCATCAGTTTTTATTTTACTTTTTTGCCTTTTATTATGATAGGACAGTATAGCATCAAAAAAGTTTGACGAACCGGGACTTGAACTCGGGTCGCCCAAAGCTAAAAAAAAGACATTGTCAGGGAACTGACCACTAGGCTATTGAGGAGAGCAATTTTCCATAATTTGATCAATCTTAGAACCTTATTGTGTAATAAACACAGGGGGAACAGAATCCGACGGCAAATAGTACAGCTGTCGAAATCCGTTCCCCCACCCCAATGATGAGAGATGTTGATGTATCGGCTTAAAATACGCTTATTCTATTCTGTGTGTGGATGGAGCTTAAACAGCATCAATTTGATAAATATTAGAACCTCAGTGTGTCAGAAAAATGGGGGGAACAGAATCCAACGGCAAAAAACAACAACAATAGCTGTCGGAATCCGTTCCCCCACTCCCATTATGAGAGGTGTTGATGTAATGGCTTAAAAAATGCTGATTTTATTTTTGTGTGTGGATGGAGCTTAACTTGCATCAGTTTTTATTTTATTTTTTTGCCTTTTATTATGATAGGACAGTACCTATAGCATCAAAAAAGTTTGACGAACCGGGACTTGAACTCGGATCGCCCAAAGCTAAAATAAAGACATTGTCAGGGAACTGACCACTAGGCTATTGAGGAGAGCAATTTTCCATAATTTGATCAATCTTAGAACCTTATTGTGTAATAAACACAGGGGGAACAGAATCCGACGGCAAATAGTTCAGCTGTCGAAATCCGTTCCCCCACCCCAATGATGAGAGATGTTGATGTATCGGCTTAAAATACGCTTATTCTATTCTGTGTGTGGATGGAGCTTAAACAGCATCAATTTGATAAATATTAGAACCTCAGTGTGTCAGAAAAATGGGGGGAACAGAATCCGACGGCAAAAAACAAACAAAAAAAAACAGCTGTCGGAATCCGTTCCCCCACTCCCATTATGAGAGGTGTTGATGTAATGGCTTAAAAAATGCTGATTTTATTTTTGTGTGTGGATGGAGCTTAACTTGCATCAGTTTTTATTTTATTTTTTTGCCTTTTATTATGATAGGACAGTATAGCATCAAAAAAGTTTGACGAACCGGGACTTGAACTCTGGTCGCCCAAAGCTAAAAAAAAGACATTGTCAGGGAACTGACCACTAGGCTATTGAGGAGAGTAATTTTCTATAATTTGATCAATCTTAGAACCTTATTGTGTAATAAACACAGGGGGAACAGAATCCGACGGCAAATAGTTCAGCTGTCGAAATCCGTTCCCCCACCCCAATGATGAGAGATGTTGATGTATCGGCTTAAAATACGCTTATTCTATTCTGTGTGTGGATGGAGCTTAAACAGCATCAATTTGATAAATATTAGAACCTCAGTGTGTCAGAAAAATGGGGGGAACAGAATCCGACGGCAAAAAAAAAAACCCAGCTGTCGGAATCCGTTCCCCCACTCCCATTATGAGAGGTGTTGATGTAATGGCTTAAAAATGCTGATTTTATTTTTGTGTGTGGATGGAGCTTAACTTGCATCAGTTTTTATTTTACTTTTTTGCCTTTTATTATGATAGGACAGTATAGCATCAAAAAAGTTTGACGAACCGGGACTTGAACTCGGGTCGCCCAAAGCTAAAAAAAAGACATTGTCAGGGAACTGACCACTAAGCTATTGAGGAGAGTAATTTTCCATAATTTGATCAATCTTAGAACCTTATTGTGTAATAAACACAGGGGGAACAGAATCCGACGGCAAATAGTACAGCTGTCGAAATCCGTTCCCCCACCCCAATGATGAGAGATGTTGATGTATCGGCTTAAAATACGCTTATTCTATTCTGTGTGTGGATGGAGCTTAAACAGCATCAATTTGATAAATATTAGAACCTCAGTGTGTCAGAAAAATGGGGGGAACAGAATCCGACGGCAAAAAACAACAACAATAGCTGTCGGAATCCGTTCCCCCACTCCCATTATGAGAGGTGTTGATGTAATGGCTTAAAAAATGCTGATTTTATTTTTGTGTGTGGATGGAGCTTAACTTGCATCAGTTTTTATTTTATTTTTTTGCCTTTTATTATGATAGGACAGTATAGCATCAAAAAAGTTTGACGAACCGGGACTTGAACTCGGGTAGCCCAAAGCTAAAAAAAAGACATTGTCAGGGAACTGACCACTAGGCTATTGAGGAGAGTAATTTCTCATAATTTGATCAATCTTAGAACCTTATTGTGTAATAAACACAGGGGGAACAGAATCCGACGGCAAATAGTTCAGCTGTCGAAATCCGTTCCCCCACCCCAATGATGAGAGATGTTGATGTATCGGCTTAAAATACGCTTATTCTATTCTGTGTGTGGATGGAGCTTAAACAGCATCAATTTGATAAATATTAGAACCTCAGTGTGTCAGAAAAATGGGGGGAACAGAATCCGACGGCAAAAAAACAACAACAACAGCTGTCGGAATCCGTTCCCCCACTCCCATTATGAGAGGTGTTGATGTAATGGCTTAAAAATGCTGATTTTATTTTTGTGTGTGGATGGAGCTTAACTTGCATCAGTTTTTATTTTATTTTTTTGCCTTTTATTATGATAGGACAGTACCTATAGCATCAAAAAAGTTTGACGAACCGGGACTTGAACTCGGGTCGCCCAAAGCTAAAAAAAAGACATTGTCAGGGAACTGACCACTAGGCTATTGAGGAGAGTAATTTTTCTTAATTTGATCAATCTTAGAACCTTATTGTGTAATAAACACAGGGGGAACAGAATCCGACGGCAAATAGTTCAGCTGTCGAAATCCGTTCCCCCACCCCAATGATGAGAGATGTTGATGTATCGGCTTAAAATACGCTTATTCTATTCTGTGTGTGGATGGAGCTTAAACAGCATCAATTTGATAAATATTAGAACCTCAGTGTGTCAGAAAAATGGGGGGAACAGAATCCGACGGCAAATAGTTCAGCTGTCGAAATCCGTTCCCCCACCCCAATGATGAGAGATGTTGATGTATCGGCTTAAAATACGCTTATTCTATTCTGTGTGTGGATGGAGCTTAAACAGCATCAATTTGATAAATATTAGAACCTCAGTGTGTCAGAAAAATGGGGGGAACAGAATCCGACGGCAAAAAAAAAAACCCAGCTGTCGGAATCCGTTCCCCCACTCCCATTATGAGAGGTGTTGATGTAATGGCTTAAAAATGCTGATTTTATTTTTGTGTGTGGATGGAGCTTAACTTGCATCAGTTTTTATTTTACTTTTTTGCCTTTTATTATGATAGGACAGTATAGCATCAAAAAAGTTTGACGAACCGGGACTTGAACTCGGGTCGCCCAAAGCTAAAAAAAAGACATTGTCAGGGAACTGACCACTAGGCTATTGAGGAGAGCAATTTTCCATAATTTGATCAATCTTAGAACCTTATTGTGTAATAAACACAGGGGGAACAGAATCCGACGGCAAATAGTACAGCTGTCGAAATCCGTTCCCCCACCCCAATGATGAGAGATGTTGATGTATCGGCTTAAAATACGCTTATTCTATTCTGTGTGTGGATGGAGCTTAAACAGCATCAATTTGATAAATATTAGAACCTCAGTGTGTCAGAAAAATGGGGGGAACAGAATCCGACGGCAAAAAACAACAACAATAGCTGTCGGAATCCGTTCCCCCACTCCCATTATGAGAGGTGTTGATGTAATGGCTTAAAAAATGCTGATTTTATTTTTGTGTGTGGATGGAGCTTAACTTGCATCAGTTTTTATTTTATTTTTTTGCCTTTTATTATGATAGGACAGTACCTATAGCATCAAAAAAGTTTGACGAACCGGGACTTGAACTCGGATCGCCCAAAGCTAAAATAAAGACATTGTCAGGGAACTGACCACTAGGCTATTGAGGAGAGCAATTTTCCATAATTTGATCAATCTTAGAACCTTATTGTGTAATAAACACAGGGGGAACAGAATCCGACGGCAAATAGTTCAGCTGTCGAAATCCGTTCCCCCACCCCAATGATGAGAGATGTTGATGTATCGGCTTAAAATACGCTTATTCTATTCTGTGTGTGGATGGAGCTTAAACAGCATCAATTTGATAAATATTAGAACCTCAGTGTGTCAGAAAAATGGGGGGAACAGAATCCGACGGCAAAAAACAAACAAAAAAAAACAGCTGTCGGAATCCGTTCCCCCACTCCCATTATGAGAGGTGTTGATGTAATGGCTTAAAAAATGCTGATTTTATTTTTGTGTGTGGATGGAGCTTAACTTGCATCAGTTTTTATTTTATTTTTTTGCCTTTTATTATGATAGGACAGTATAGCATCAAAAAAGTTTGACGAACCGGGACTTGAACTCTGGTCGCCCAAAGCTAAAAAAAAGACATTGTCAGGGAACTGACCACTAGGCTATTGAGGAGAGTAATTTTCTATAATTTGATCAATCTTAGAACCTTATTGTGTAATAAACACAGGGGGAACAGAATCCGACGGCAAATAGTTCAGCTGTCGAAATCCGTTCCCCCACCCCAATGATGAGAGATGTTGATGTATCGGCTTAAAATACGCTTATTCTATTCTGTGTGTGGATGGAGCTTAAACAGCATCAATTTGATAAATATTAGAACCTCAGTGTGTCAGAAAAATGGGGGGAACAGAATCCGACGGCAAAAAAAAAAACCCAGCTGTCGGAATCCGTTCCCCCACTCCCATTATGAGAGGTGTTGATGTAATGGCTTAAAAATGCTGATTTTATTTTTGTGTGTGGATGGAGCTTAACTTGCATCAGTTTTTATTTTACTTTTTTGCCTTTTATTATGATAGGACAGTATAGCATCAAAAAAGTTTGACGAACCGGGACTTGAACTCGGGTCGCCCAAAGCTAAAAAAAAGACATTGTCAGGGAACTGACCACTAAGCTATTGAGGAGAGTAATTTTCCATAATTTGATCAATCTTAGAACCTTATTGTGTAATAAACACAGGGGGAACAGAATCCGACGGCAAATAGTACAGCTGTCGAAATCCGTTCCCCCACCCCAATGATGAGAGATGTTGATGTATCGGCTTAAAATACGCTTATTCTATTCTGTGTGTGGATGGAGCTTAAACAGCATCAATTTGATAAATATTAGAACCTCAGTGTGTCAGAAAAATGGGGGGAACAGAATCCGACGGCAAAAAACAACAACAATAGCTGTCGGAATCCGTTCCCCCACTCCCATTATGAGAGGTGTTGATGTAATGGCTTAAAAAATGCTGATTTTATTTTTGTGTGTGGATGGAGCTTAACTTGCATCAGTTTTTATTTTATTTTTTTGCCTTTTATTATGATAGGACAGTATAGCATCAAAAAAGTTTGACGAACCGGGACTTGAACTCGGGTAGCCCAAAGCTAAAAAAAAGACATTGTCAGGGAACTGACCACTAGGCTATTGAGGAGAGTAATTTCTCATAATTTGATCAATCTTAGAACCTTATTGTGTAATAAACACAGGGGGAACAGAATCCGACGGCAAATAGTTCAGCTGTCGAAATCCGTTCCCCCACCCCAATGATGAGAGATGTTGATGTATCGGCTTAAAATACGCTTATTCTATTCTGTGTGTGGATGGAGCTTAAACAGCATCAATTTGATAAATATTAGAACCTCAGTGTGTCAGAAAAATGGGGGGAACAGAATCCGACGGCAAAAAAACAACAACAACAGCTGTCGGAATCCGTTCCCCCACTCCCATTATGAGAGGTGTTGATGTAATGGCTTAAAAATGCTGATTTTATTTTTGTGTGTGGATGGAGCTTAACTTGCATCAGTTTTTATTTTATTTTTTTGCCTTTTATTATGATAGGACAGTACCTATAGCATCAAAAAAGTTTGACGAACCGGGACTTGAACTCGGGTCGCCCAAAGCTAAAAAAAAGACATTGTCAGGGAACTGACCACTAGGCTATTGAGGAGAGTAATTTTTCTTAATTTGATCAATCTTAGAACCTTATTGTGTAATAAACACAGGGGGAACAGAATCCGACGGCAAATAGTTCAGCTGTCGAAATCCGTTCCCCCACCCCAATGATGAGAGATGTTGATGTATCGGCTTAAAATACGCTTATTCTATTCTGTGTGTGGATGGAGCTTAAACAGCATCAATTTGATAAATATTAGAACCTCAGTGTGTCAGAAAAATGGGGGGAACAGAATCCGACGGCAAATAGTTCAGCTGTCGAAATCCGTTCCCCCACCCCAATGATGAGAGATGTTGATGTATCGGCTTAAAATACGCTTATTCTATTCTGTGTGTGGATGGAGCTTAAACAGCATCAATTTGATAAATATTAGAACCTCAGTGTGTCAGAAAAATGGGGGGAACAGAATCCGACGGCAAAAAAAAAAACCCAGCTGTCGGAATCCGTTCCCCCACTCCCATTATGAGAGGTGTTGATGTAATGGCTTAAAAATGCTGATTTTATTTTTGTGTGTGGATGGAGCTTAACTTGCATCAGTTTTTATTTTACTTTTTTGCCTTTTATTATGATAGGACAGTATAGCATCAAAAAAGTTTGACGAACCGGGACTTGAACTCGGGTCGCCCAAAGCTAAAAAAAAGACATTGTCAGGGAACTGACCACTAGGCTATTGAGGAGAGCAATTTTCCATAATTTGATCAATCTTAGAACCTTATTGTGTAATAAACACAGGGGGAACAGAATCCGACGGCAAATAGTACAGCTGTCGAAATCCGTTCCCCCACCCCAATGATGAGAGATGTTGATGTATCGGCTTAAAATACGCTTATTCTATTCTGTGTGTGGATGGAGCTTAAACAGCATCAATTTGATAAATATTAGAACCTCAGTGTGTCAGAAAAATGGGGGGAACAGAATCCAACGGCAAAAAACAACAACAATAGCTGTCGGAATCCGTTCCCCCACTCCCATTATGAGAGGTGTTGATGTAATGGCTTAAAAAATGCTGATTTTATTTTTGTGTGTGGATGGAGCTTAACTTGCATCAGTTTTTATTTTATTTTTTTGCCTTTTATTATGATAGGACAGTACCTATAGCATCAAAAAAGTTTGACGAACCGGGACTTGAACTCGGATCGCCCAAAGCTAAAATAAAGACATTGTCAGGGAACTGACCACTAGGCTATTGAGGAGAGCAATTTTCCATAATTTGATCAATCTTAGAACCTTATTGTGTAATAAACACAGGGGGAACAGAATCCGACGGCAAATAGTACAGCTGTCGAAATCCGTTCCCCCACCCCAATGATGAGAGATGTTGATGTATCGGCTTAAAATACGCTTATTCTATTCTGTGTGTGGATGGAGCTTAAACAGCATCAATTTGATAAATATTAGAACCTCAGTGTGTCAGAAAAATGGGGGGAACAGAATCCGACGGCAAAAAACAACAACAATAGCTGTCGGAATCCGTTCCCCCACTCCCATTATGAGAGGTGTTGATGTAATGGCTTAAAAAATGCTGATTTTATTTTTGTGTGTGGATGGAGCTTAACTTGCATCAGTTTTTATTTTATTTTTTTGCCTTTTATTATGATAGGACAGTACCTATAGCATCAAAAAAGTTTGACGAACCGGGACTTGAACTCGGATCGCCCAAAGCTAAAATAAAGACATTGTCAGGGAACTGACCACTAGGCTATTGAGGAGAGCAATTTTCCATAATTTGATCAATCTTAGAACCTTATTGTGTAATAAACACAGGGGGAACAGAATCCGACGGCAAATAGTTCAGCTGTCGAAATCCGTTCCCCCACCCCAATGATGAGAGATGTTGATGTATCGGCTTAAAATACGCTTATTCTATTCTGTGTGTGGATGGAGCTTAAACAGCATCAATTTGATAAATATTAGAACCTCAGTGTGTCAGAAAAATGGGGGGAACAGAATCCGACGGCAAAAAACAAACAAAAAAAAACAGCTGTCGGAATCCGTTCCCCCACTCCCATTATGAGAGGTGTTGATGTAATGGCTTAAAAAATGCTGATTTTATTTTTGTGTGTGGATGGAGCTTAACTTGCATCAGTTTTTATTTTATTTTTTTGCCTTTTATTATGATAGGACAGTATAGCATCAAAAAAGTTTGACGAACCGGGACTTGAACTCTGGTCGCCCAAAGCTAAAAAAAAGACATTGTCAGGGAACTGACCACTAGGCTATTGAGGAGAGTAATTTTCTATAATTTGATCAATCTTAGAACCTTATTGTGTAATAAACACAGGGGGAACAGAATCCGACGGCAAATAGTTCAGCTGTCGAAATCCGTTCCCCCACCCCAATGATGAGAGATGTTGATGTATCGGCTTAAAATACGCTTATTCTATTCTGTGTGTGGATGGAGCTTAAACAGCATCAATTTGATAAATATTAGAACCTCAGTGTGTCAGAAAAATGGGGGGAACAGAATCCGACGGCAAAAAAAAAAACCCAGCTGTCGGAATCCGTTCCCCCACTCCCATTATGAGAGGTGTTGATGTAATGGCTTAAAAATGCTGATTTTATTTTTGTGTGTGGATGGAGCTTAACTTGCATCAGTTTTTATTTTACTTTTTTGCCTTTTATTATGATAGGACAGTATAGCATCAAAAAAGTTTGACGAACCGGGACTTGAACTCGGGTAGCCCAAAGCTAAAAAAAAGACATTGTCAGGGAACTGACCACTAGGCTATTGAGGAGAGTAATTTCTCATAATTTGATCAATCTTAGAACCTTATTGTGTAATAAACACAGGGGGAACAGAATCCGACGGCAAATAGTTCAGCTGTCGAAATCCGTTCCCCCACCCCAATGATGAGAGATGTTGATGTATCGGCTTAAAATACGCTTATTCTATTCTGTGTGTGGATGGAGCTTAAACAGCATCAATTTGATAAATATTAGAACCTCAGTGTGTCAGAAAAATGGGGGGAACAGAATCCGACGGCAAAAAAACAACAACAACAGCTGTCGGAATCCGTTCCCCCACTCCCATTATGAGAGGTGTTGATGTAATGGCTTAAAAATGCTGATTTTATTTTTGTGTGTGGATGGAGCTTAACTTGCATCAGTTTTTATTTTATTTTTTTGCCTTTTATTATGATAGGACAGTACCTATAGCATCAAAAAAGTTTGACGAACCGGGACTTGAACTCGGGTCGCCCAAAGCTAAAAAAAAGACATTGTCAGGGAACTGACCACTAGGCTATTGAGGAGAGTAATTTTTCTTAATTTGATCAATCTTAGAACCTTATTGTGTAATAAACACAGGGGGAACAGAATCCGACGGCAAATAGTTCAGCTGTCGAAATCCGTTCCCCCACCCCAATGATGAGAGATGTTGATGTATCGGCTTAAAATACGCTTATTCTATTCTGTGTGTGGATGGAGCTTAAACAGCATCAATTTGATAAATATTAGAACCTCAGTGTGTCAGAAAAATGGGGGGAACAGAATCCGACGGCAAATAGTTCAGCTGTCGAAATCCGTTCCCCCACCCCAATGATGAGAGATGTTGATGTATCGGCTTAAAATACGCTTATTCTATTCTGTGTGTGGATGGAGCTTAAACAGCATCAATTTGATAAATATTAGAACCTCAGTGTGTCAGAAAAATGGGGGGAACAGAATCCGACGGCAAAAAAAAAAACCCAGCTGTCGGAATCCGTTCCCCCACTCCCATTATGAGAGGTGTTGATGTAATGGCTTAAAAATGCTGATTTTATTTTTGTGTGTGGATGGAGCTTAACTTGCATCAGTTTTTATTTTACTTTTTTGCCTTTTATTATGATAGGACAGTATAGCATCAAAAAAGTTTGACGAACCGGGACTTGAACTCGGGTCGCCCAAAGCTAAAAAAAAGACATTGTCAGGGAACTGACCACTAGGCTATTGAGGAGAGCAATTTTCCATAATTTGATCAATCTTAGAACCTTATTGTGTAATAAACACAGGGGGAACAGAATCCGACGGCAAATAGTACAGCTGTCGAAATCCGTTCCCCCACCCCAATGATGAGAGATGTTGATGTATCGGCTTAAAATACGCTTATTCTATTCTGTGTGTGGATGGAGCTTAAACAGCATCAATTTGATAAATATTAGAACCTCAGTGTGTCAGAAAAATGGGGGGAACAGAATCCGACGGCAAAAAACAACAATAGCTGTCGGAATCCGTTCCCCCACTCCCATTATGAGAGGTGTTGATGTAATGGCTTAAAAAATGCTGATTTTATTTTTGTGTGTGGATGGAGCTTAACTTGCATCAGTTTTTATTTTATTTTTTTGCCTTTTATTATGATAGGACAGTACCTATAGCATCAAAAAAGTTTGACGAACCGGGACTTGAACTCGGATCGCCCAAAGCTAAAATAAAGACATTGTCAGGGAACTGACCACTAGGCTATTGAGGAGAGCAATTTTCCATAATTTGATCAATCTTAGAACCTTATTGTGTAATAAACACAGGGGGAACAGAATCCGACGGCAAATAGTTCAGCTGTCGAAATCCGTTCCCCCACCCCAATGATGAGAGATGTTGATGTATCGGCTTAAAATACGCTTATTCTATTCTGTGTGTGGATGGAGCTTAAACAGCATCAATTTGATAAATATTAGAACCTCAGTGTGTCAGAAAAATGGGGGGAACAGAATCCGACGGCAAAAAAAAAAAAAAAAAAAACAGCTGTCGGAATCCGTTCCCCCACTCCCATTATGAGAGGTGTTGATGTAATGGCTTAAAAAATGCTGATTTTATTTTTGTGTGTGGATGGAGCTTAACTTGCATCAGTTTTTATTTTATTTTTTTGCCTTTTATTATGATAGGACAGTATAGCATCAAAAAAGTTTGACGAACCGGGACTTGAACTCTGGTCGCCCAAAGCTAAAAAAAAGACATTGTCAGGGAACTGACCACTAGGCTATTGAGGAGAGTAATTTTCTATAATTTGATCAATCTTAGAACCTTATTGTGTAATAAACACAGGGGGAACAGAATCCGACGGCAAATAGTTCAGCTGTCGAAATCCGTTCCCCCACCCCAATGATGAGAGATGTTGATGTATCGGCTTAAAATACGCTTATTCTATTCTGTGTGTGGATGGAGCTTAAACAGCATCAATTTGATAAATATTAGAACCTCAGTGTGTCAGAAAAATGGGGGGAACAGAATCCGACGGCAAAAAAAAAAACCCAGCTGTCGGAATCCGTTCCCCCACTCCCATTATGAGAGGTGTTGATGTAATGGCTTAAAAATGCTGATTTTATTTTTGTGTGTGGATGGAGCTTAACTTGCATCAGTTTTTATTTTACTTTTTTGCCTTTTATTATGATAGGACAGTATAGCATCAAAAAAGTTTGACGAACCGGGACTTGAACTCGGGTCGCCCAAAGCTAAAAAAAAGACATTGTCAGGGAACTGACCACTAAGCTATTGAGGAGAGTAATTTTCCATAATTTGATCAATCTTAGAACCTTATTGTGTAATAAACACAGGGGGAACAGAATCCGACGGCAAATAGTACAGCTGTCGAAATCCGTTCCCCCACCCCAATGATGAGAGATGTTGATGTATCGGCTTAAAATACGCTTATTCTATTCTGTGTGTGGATGGAGCTTAAACAGCATCAATTTGATAAATATTAGAACCTCAGTGTGTCAGAAAAATGGGGGGAACAGAATCCGACGGCAAAAAACAACAACAATAGCTGTCGGAATCCGTTCCCCCACTCCCATTATGAGAGGTGTTGATGTAATGGCTTAAAAAATGCTGATTTTATTTTTGTGTGTGGATGGAGCTTAACTTGCATCAGTTTTTATTTTATTTTTTTGCCTTTTATTATGATAGGACAGTATAGCATCAAAAAAGTTTGACGAACCGGGACTTGAACTCGGGTAGCCCAAAGCTAAAAAAAAGACATTGTCAGGGAACTGACCACTAGGCTATTGAGGAGAGTAATTTCTCATAATTTGATCAATCTTAGAACCTTATTGTGTAATAAACACAGGGGGAACAGAATCCGACGGCAAATAGTTCAGCTGTCGAAATCCGTTCCCCCACCCCAATGATGAGAGATGTTGATGTATCGGCTTAAAATACGCTTATTCTATTCTGTGTGTGGATGGAGCTTAAACAGCATCAATTTGATAAATATTAGAACCTCAGTGTGTCAGAAAAATGGGGGGAACAGAATCCGACGGCAAAAAAACAACAACAACAGCTGTCGGAATCCGTTCCCCCACTCCCATTATGAGAGGTGTTGATGTAATGGCTTAAAAATGCTGATTTTATTTTTGTGTGTGGATGGAGCTTAACTTGCATCAGTTTTTATTTTATTTTTTTGCCTTTTATTATGATAGGACAGTACCTATAGCATCAAAAAAGTTTGACGAACCGGGACTTGAACTCGGGTCGCCCAAAGCTAAAAAAAAGACATTGTCAGGGAACTGACCACTAGGCTATTGAGGAGAGTAATTTTTCTTAATTTGATCAATCTTAGAACCTTATTGTGTAATAAACACAGGGGGAACAGAATCCGACGGCAAATAGTTCAGCTGTCGAAATCCGTTCCCCCACCCCAATGATGAGAGATGTTGATGTATCGGCTTAAAATACGCTTATTCTATTCTGTGTGTGGATGGAGCTTAAACAGCATCAATTTGATAAATATTAGAACCTCAGTGTGTCAGAAAAATGGGGGGAACAGAATCCGACGGCAAATAGTTCAGCTGTCGAAATCCGTTCCCCCACCCCAATGATGAGAGATGTTGATGTATCGGCTTAAAATACGCTTATTCTATTCTGTGTGTGGATGGAGCTTAAACAGCATCAATTTGATAAATATTAGAACCTCAGTGTGTCAGAAAAATGGGGGGAACAGAATCCGACGGCAAAAAAAAAAACCCAGCTGTCGGAATCCGTTCCCCCACTCCCATTATGAGAGGTGTTGATGTAATGGCTTAAAAATGCTGATTTTATTTTTGTGTGTGGATGGAGCTTAACTTGCATCAGTTTTTATTTTACTTTTTTGCCTTTTATTATGATAGGACAGTATAGCATCAAAAAAGTTTGACGAACCGGGACTTGAACTCGGGTCGCCCAAAGCTAAAAAAAAGACATTGTCAGGGAACTGACCACTAGGCTATTGAGGAGAGCAATTTTCCATAATTTGATCAATCTTAGAACCTTATTGTGTAATAAACACAGGGGGAACAGAATCCGACGGCAAATAGTACAGCTGTCGAAATCCGTTCCCCCACCCCAATGATGAGAGATGTTGATGTATCGGCTTAAAATACGCTTATTCTATTCTGTGTGTGGATGGAGCTTAAACAGCATCAATTTGATAAATATTAGAACCTCAGTGTGTCAGAAAAATGGGGGGAACAGAATCCAACGGCAAAAAACAACAACAATAGCTGTCGGAATCCGTTCCCCCACTCCCATTATGAGAGGTGTTGATGTAATGGCTTAAAAAATGCTGATTTTATTTTTGTGTGTGGATGGAGCTTAACTTGCATCAGTTTTTATTTTATTTTTTTGCCTTTTATTATGATAGGACAGTACCTATAGCATCAAAAAAGTTTGACGAACCGGGACTTGAACTCGGATCGCCCAAAGCTAAAATAAAGACATTGTCAGGGAACTGACCACTAGGCTATTGAGGAGAGCAATTTTCCATAATTTGATCAATCTTAGAACCTTATTGTGTAATAAACACAGGGGGAACAGAATCCGACGGCAAATAGTTCAGCTGTCGAAATCCGTTCCCCCACCCCAATGATGAGAGATGTTGATGTATCGGCTTAAAATACGCTTATTCTATTCTGTGTGTGGATGGAGCTTAAACAGCATCAATTTGATAAATATTAGAACCTCAGTGTGTCAGAAAAATGGGGGGAACAGAATCCGACGGCAAAAAACAAACAAAAAAAAACAGCTGTCGGAATCCGTTCCCCCACTCCCATTATGAGAGGTGTTGATGTAATGGCTTAAAAAATGCTGATTTTATTTTTGTGTGTGGATGGAGCTTAACTTGCATCAGTTTTTATTTTATTTTTTTGCCTTTTATTATGATAGGACAGTATAGCATCAAAAAAGTTTGACGAACCGGGACTTGAACTCTGGTCGCCCAAAGCTAAAAAAAAGACATTGTCAGGGAACTGACCACTAGGCTATTGAGGAGAGTAATTTTCTATAATTTGATCAATCTTAGAACCTTATTGTGTAATAAACACAGGGGGAACAGAATCCGACGGCAAATAGTTCAGCTGTCGAAATCCGTTCCCCCACCCCAATGATGAGAGATGTTGATGTATCGGCTTAAAATACGCTTATTCTATTCTGTGTGTGGATGGAGCTTAAACAGCATCAATTTGATAAATATTAGAACCTCAGTGTGTCAGAAAAATGGGGGGAACAGAATCCGACGGCAAAAAAAAAAACCCAGCTGTCGGAATCCGTTCCCCCACTCCCATTATGAGAGGTGTTGATGTAATGGCTTAAAAATGCTGATTTTATTTTTGTGTGTGGATGGAGCTTAACTTGCATCAGTTTTTATTTTACTTTTTTGCCTTTTATTATGATAGGACAGTATAGCATCAAAAAAGTTTGACGAACCGGGACTTGAACTCGGGTCGCCCAAAGCTAAAAAAAAGACATTGTCAGGGAACTGACCACTAAGCTATTGAGGAGAGTAATTTTCCATAATTTGATCAATCTTAGAACCTTATTGTGTAATAAACACAGGGGGAACAGAATCCGACGGCAAATAGTACAGCTGTCGAAATCCGTTCCCCCACCCCAATGATGAGAGATGTTGATGTATCGGCTTAAAATACGCTTATTCTATTCTGTGTGTGGATGGAGCTTAAACAGCATCAATTTGATAAATATTAGAACCTCAGTGTGTCAGAAAAATGGGGGGAACAGAATCCGACGGCAAAAAACAACAACAATAGCTGTCGGAATCCGTTCCCCCACTCCCATTATGAGAGGTGTTGATGTAATGGCTTAAAAAATGCTGATTTTATTTTTGTGTGTGGATGGAGCTTAACTTGCATCAGTTTTTATTTTATTTTTTTGCCTTTTATTATGATAGGACAGTATAGCATCAAAAAAGTTTGACGAACCGGGACTTGAACTCGGGTAGCCCAAAGCTAAAAAAAAGACATTGTCAGGGAACTGACCACTAGGCTATTGAGGAGAGTAATTTCTCATAATTTGATCAATCTTAGAACCTTATTGTGTAATAAACACAGGGGGAACAGAATCCGACGGCAAATAGTTCAGCTGTCGAAATCCGTTCCCCCACCCCAATGATGAGAGATGTTGATGTATCGGCTTAAAATACGCTTATTCTATTCTGTGTGTGGATGGAGCTTAAACAGCATCAATTTGATAAATATTAGAACCTCAGTGTGTCAGAAAAATGGGGGGAACAGAATCCGACGGCAAAAAAACAACAACAACAGCTGTCGGAATCCGTTCCCCCACTCCCATTATGAGAGGTGTTGATGTAATGGCTTAAAAATGCTGATTTTATTTTTGTGTGTGGATGGAGCTTAACTTGCATCAGTTTTTATTTTATTTTTTTGCCTTTTATTATGATAGGACAGTACCTATAGCATCAAAAAAGTTTGACGAACCGGGACTTGAACTCGGGTCGCCCAAAGCTAAAAAAAAGACATTGTCAGGGAACTGACCACTAGGCTATTGAGGAGAGTAATTTTTCTTAATTTGATCAATCTTAGAACCTTATTGTGTAATAAACACAGGGGGAACAGAATCCGACGGCAAATAGTTCAGCTGTCGAAATCCGTTCCCCCACCCCAATGATGAGAGATGTTGATGTATCGGCTTAAAATACGCTTATTCTATTCTGTGTGTGGATGGAGCTTAAACAGCATCAATTTGATAAATATTAGAACCTCAGTGTGTCAGAAAAATGGGGGGAACAGAATCCGACGGCAAATAGTTCAGCTGTCGAAATCCGTTCCCCCACCCCAATGATGAGAGATGTTGATGTATCGGCTTAAAATACGCTTATTCTATTCTGTGTGTGGATGGAGCTTAAACAGCATCAATTTGATAAATATTAGAACCTCAGTGTGTCAGAAAAATGGGGGGAACAGAATCCGACGGCAAAAAAAAAAACCCAGCTGTCGGAATCCGTTCCCCCACTCCCATTATGAGAGGTGTTGATGTAATGGCTTAAAAATGCTGATTTTATTTTTGTGTGTGGATGGAGCTTAACTTGCATCAGTTTTTATTTTACTTTTTTGCCTTTTATTATGATAGGACAGTATAGCATCAAAAAAGTTTGACGAACCGGGACTTGAACTCGGGTCGCCCAAAGCTAAAAAAAAGACATTGTCAGGGAACTGACCACTAGGCTATTGAGGAGAGCAATTTTCCATAATTTGATCAATCTTAGAACCTTATTGTGTAATAAACACAGGGGGAACAGAATCCGACGGCAAATAGTACAGCTGTCGAAATCCGTTCCCCCACCCCAATGATGAGAGATGTTGATGTATCGGCTTAAAATACGCTTATTCTATTCTGTGTGTGGATGGAGCTTAAACAGCATCAATTTGATAAATATTAGAACCTCAGTGTGTCAGAAAAATGGGGGGAACAGAATCCGACGGCAAAAAACAACAACAATAGCTGTCGGAATCCGTTCCCCCACTCCCATTATGAGAGGTGTTGATGTAATGGCTTAAAAAATGCTGATTTTATTTTTGTGTGTGGATGGAGCTTAACTTGCATCAGTTTTTATTTTATTTTTTTGCCTTTTATTATGATAGGACAGTACCTATAGCATCAAAAAAGTTTGACGAACCGGGACTTGAACTCGGATCGCCCAAAGCTAAAATAAAGACATTGTCAGGGAACTGACCACTAGGCTATTGAGGAGAGCAATTTTCCATAATTTGATCAATCTTAGAACCTTATTGTGTAATAAACACAGGGGGAACAGAATCCGACGGCAAATAGTTCAGCTGTCGAAATCCGTTCCCCCACCCCAATGATGAGAGATGTTGATGTATCGGCTTAAAATACGCTTATTCTATTCTGTGTGTGGATGGAGCTTAAACAGCATCAATTTGATAAATATTAGAACCTCAGTGTGTCAGAAAAATGGGGGGAACAGAATCCGACGGCAAAAAACAAACAAAAAAAAACAGCTGTCGGAATCCGTTCCCCCACTCCCATTATGAGAGGTGTTGATGTAATGGCTTAAAAAATGCTGATTTTATTTTTGTGTGTGGATGGAGCTTAACTTGCATCAGTTTTTATTTTATTTTTTTGCCTTTTATTATGATAGGACAGTATAGCATCAAAAAAGTTTGACGAACCGGGACTTGAACTCTGGTCGCCCAAAGCTAAAAAAAAGACATTGTCAGGGAACTGACCACTAGGCTATTGAGGAGAGTAATTTTCTATAATTTGATCAATCTTAGAACCTTATTGTGTAATAAACACAGGGGGAACAGAATCCGACGGCAAATAGTTCAGCTGTCGAAATCCGTTCCCCCACCCCAATGATGAGAGATGTTGATGTATCGGCTTAAAATACGCTTATTCTATTCTGTGTGTGGATGGAGCTTAAACAGCATCAATTTGATAAATATTAGAACCTCAGTGTGTCAGAAAAATGGGGGGAACAGAATCCGACGGCAAAAAAAAAAAACCCAGCTGTCGGAATCCGTTCCCCCACTCCCATTATGAGAGGTGTTGATGTAATGGCTTAAAAATGCTGATTTTATTTTTGTGTGTGGATGGAGCTTAACTTGCATCAGTTTTTATTTTACTTTTTTGCCTTTTATTATGATAGGACAGTATAGCATCAAAAAAGTTTGACGAACCGGGACTTGAACTCGGGTCGCCCAAAGCTAAAAAAAAGACATTGTCAGGGAACTGACCACTAAGCTATTGAGGAGAGTAATTTTCCATAATTTGATCAATCTTAGAACCTTATTGTGTAATAAACACAGGGGGAACAGAATCCGACGGCAAATAGTACAGCTGTCGAAATCCGTTCCCCCACCCCAATGATGAGAGATGTTGATGTATCGGCTTAAAATACGCTTATTCTATTCTGTGTGTGGATGGAGCTTAAACAGCATCAATTTGATAAATATTAGAACCTCAGTGTGTCAGAAAAATGGGGGGAACAGAATCCGACGGCAAAAAACAACAACAATAGCTGTCGGAATCCGTTCCCCCACTCCCATTATGAGAGGTGTTGATGTAATGGCTTAAAAAATGCTGATTTTATTTTTGTGTGTGGATGGAGCTTAACTTGCATCAGTTTTTATTTTATTTTTTTGCCTTTTATTATGATAGGACAGTATAGCATCAAAAAAGTTTGACGAACCGGGACTTGAACTCGGGTCGCCCAAAGCTAAAAAAAAGATATTGTCAGGGAACTGACCACTAGGCTATTGAGGAGAGTAATTTTTCTTAATTTGATCAATCTTAGAACCTTATTGTGTAATAAACACAGGGGGAACAGAATCCGACGGCAAATAGTTCAGCTGTCGAAATCCGTTCCCCCACCCCAATGATGAGAGATGTTGATGTATCGGCTTAAAATACGCTTATTCTATTCTGTGTGTGGATGGAGCTTAAACAGCATCAATTTGATAAATATTAGAACCTCAGTGTGTCAGAAAAATGGGGGGAACAGAATCCGACGGCAAATAGTTCAGCTGTCGAAATCCGTTCCCCCACCCCAATGATGAGAGATGTTGATGTATCGGCTTAAAATACGCTTATTCTATTCTGTGTGTGGATGGAGCTTAAACAGCATCAATTTGATAAATATTAGAACCTCAGTGTGTCAGAAAAATGGGGGGAACAGAATCCGACGGCAAAAAAAAAAACCCAGCTGTCGGAATCCGTTCCCCCACTCCCATTATGAGAGGTGTTGATGTAATGGCTTAAAAATGCTGATTTTATTTTTGTGTGTGGATGGAGCTTAACTTGCATCAGTTTTTATTTTACTTTTTTGCCTTTTATTATGATAGGACAGTATAGCATCAAAAAAGTTTGACGAACCGGGACTTGAACTCGGGTCGCCCAAAGCTAAAAAAAAGACATTGTCAGGGAACTGACCACTAAGCTATTGAGGAGAGTAATTTTCCATAATTTGATCAATCTTAGAACCTTATTGTGTAATAAACACAGGGGGAACAGAATCCGACGGCAAATAGTTCAGCTGTCGAAATCCGTTCCCCCACCCCAATGATGAGAGATGTTGATGTATCGGCTTAAAATACGCTTATTCTATTCTGTGTGTGGATGGAGCTTAAACAGCATCAATTTGATAAATATTAGAACCTCAGTGTGTCAGAAAAATGGGGGGAACAGAATCCGACGGCAAAAAACAAACAAAAAAAAAACAGCTGTCGGAATCCGTTCCCCCACTCCCATTATGAGAGGTGTTGATGTAATGGCTTAAAAAATGCTGATTTTATTTTTGTGTGTGGATGGAGCTTAACTTGCATCAGTTTTTATTTTATTTTTTTGCCTTTTATTATGATAGGACAGTATAGCATCAAAAAAGTTTGACGAACCGGGACTTGAACTCTGGTCGCCCAAAGCTAAAAAAAAGACATTGTCAGGGAACTGACCACTAGGCTATTGAGGAGAGTAATTTTCTATAATTTGATCAATCTTAGAACCTTATTGTGTAATAAACACAGGGGGAACAGAATCCGACGGCAAATAGTTCAGCTGTCGAAATCCGTTCCCCCACCCCAATGATGAGAGATGTTGATGTATCGGCTTAAAATACGCTTATTCTATTCTGTGTGTGGATGGAGCTTAAACAGCATCAATTTGATAAATATTAGAACCTCAGTGTGTCAGAAAAATGGGGGGAACAGAATCCGACGGCAAAAAAACAACAACAACAGCTGTCGGAATCCGTTCCCCCACTCCCATTATGAGAGGTGTTGATGTAATGGCTTAAAAATGCTGATTTTATTTTTGTGTGTGGATGGAGCTTAACTTGCATCAGTTTTTATTTTATTTTTTTGCCTTTTATTATGATAGGACAGTACCTATAGCATCAAAAAAGTTTGACGAACCGGGACTTGAACTCGGGTCGCCCAAAGCTAAAAAAAAGACATTGTCAGGGAACTGACCACTAGGCTATTGAGGAGAGTAATTTTTCTTAATTTGATCAATCTTAGAACCTTATTGTGTAATAAACACAGGGGGAACAGACCCGACGGCAAATAGTTCAGCTGTCGAAATCCGTTCCCCCACCCCAATGATGAGAGATGTTGATGTATCGGCTTAAAATACGCTTATTCTATTCTGTGTGTGGATGGAGCTTAAACAGCATCAATTTGATAAATATTAGAACCTCAGTGTGTCAGAAAAATGGGGGGAACAGAATCCGACGGCAAAAAAAAAAAAAAACACAGCTGTCGGAATCCGTTCCCCCACTCCCATTATGAGAGGTGTTGATGTAATGGCTTAAAAATGCTGATTTTATTTTTGTGTGTGGATGGAGCTTAACTTGCATCAGTTTTTATTTTATTTTTTTGCCTTTTATTATGATAGGACAGTACCTATAGCATCAAAAAAGTTTGACGAACCGGGACTTGAACTCGGGTCGCCCAAAGCTAAAAAAAGACATTGTTAGGGAACTGACCACTAGGCTATTGAGGAGAGTAATTTTCCAAAATTTGATCAATCTTAGAACCTTATTGTGTAATAAACACAGGGGGAACAGAATCCGACGGCAAATAGTTCAGCTGTCGAAATCCGTTCCCCCACCCCAATGATGAGAGATGTTGATGTATCGGCTTAAAATACGCTTATTCTATTCTGTGTGTGGATGGAGCTTAAACAGCATCAATTTGATAAATATTAGAACCTCAGTGTGTCAGAAAAATGGGGGGAACAGAATCCGACGGCAAAAAAAACAACAACAGCTGTCGGAATCCGTTCCCCCACTCCCATTATGAGAGGTGTTGATGTAATGGCTTAAAAATGCTGATTTTATTTTTGTGTGTGGATGGAGCTTAACTTGCATCAGTTTTTATTTTATTTTTTTGCCTTTTATTATGATCGGACAGTATAGCATCAAAAAAGTTTGACGAACCGGGACTTGAACTCGGGTCGCCCAAAGCTAAAAAAAAGACATTGTCAGGGAACTGACCACTAGGCTATTGAGGAGAGCAATTTTCCATAATTTGATCAATCTTAGAACCTTATTGTGTAATAAACACAGGGGGAACAGAATCCGACGGCAAATAGTTCAGCTGTCGAAATCCGTTCCCCCACCCCAATGATGAGAGATGTTGATGTATCGGCTTAAAATACGCTTATTCTATTCTGTGTGTGGATGGAGCTTAAACAGCATCAATTTGATAAATATTAGAACCTCAGTGTGTCAGAAAAATGGGGGGAACAGAATCCGACGGCAAATAGTTCAGCTGTCGAAATCCGTTCCCCCACCCCAATGATGAGAGATGTTGATGTATCGGCTTAAAATACGCTTATTCTATTCTGTGTGTGGATGGAGCTTAAACAGCATCAATTTGATAAATATTAGAACCTCAGTGTGTCAGAAAAATGGGGGGAACAGAATCCGACGGCAAAAAAAAAAAAAAACCACAGCTGTCGGAATCCGTTCCCCCACTCCCATTATGAGAGGTGTTGATGTAATGGCTTAAAAAATGTTGATTTTATTTTTGTGTGTGGATGGAGCTTAACTTGCATCAGTTTTTATTTTATTTTTTTGCCTTTTATTATGATAGGACAGTATAGCATCAAAAAAGATTGACGAACCGGGACTTGAACTCGGGTCGCCCAAAGCTAAAAAAAAGACTTTGTCAGAGAACTGACCACTAGGCTATTGAGGAGAGTAATTTTCCATAATTTGATCAATCTTAGAACCTTATTGTGTAATAAACACAGGGGGAACAGAATCCGACGGCAAATAGTTCAGCTGTTGAAATCCGTTCCCCCACCCCAATGATGAGAGATGTTGATGTATCGGCTTAAAATACGCTTATTCTATTCTGTGTGTGGATGGAGCTTAAACAGCATCAATTTGATAAATATTAGAACCTCAGTGTGTCAGAAAAATGGGGGGAACAGAATCCGACGGCAAAAACAAAAAAAAAAAAAAAACAGCTGTCGGAATCCGTTCCCCCACTCCCATTATGAGAGGTGTTGATGTAATGGCTTAAAAAATGCTGATTTTATTTTTGTGTGTGGATGGAGCTTAACTTGCATCAGTTTTTATTTTACTTTTTTGCCTTTTATTATGATAGGACAGTATAGCATCAAAAAAGTTTGACGAACCGGGACTTGAACTCGGGTCGCCCAAAGCTAAAAAAAAGACATTGTCAGGGAACTGACCACTAGGCTATTGAGGAGAGTAATTTTCCATAATTTGATCAATCTTAGAACCTTATTGTGTAATAAACAAAGGGGGAACAGAATCCGACGGCAAATAGTTCAGCTGTCGAAATCCGTTCCCCCACCCCAATGATGAGAGATGTTGATGTATCGGCTTAAAATACGCTTATTCTATTCTGTGTGTGGATGGAGCTTAAACAGCATCAATTTGATAAATATTAGAACCTCAGTGTGTCAGAAAAATGGGGGGAACAGAATCCGACGGCAAAAAAAAAAAAAAACAGCTGTCGGAATCCGTTCCCCCACTCCCATTATGAGAGGTGTTGATGTAATGGCTTAAAAATGCTGATTTTATTTTTGTTTGTGGATGGAGCTTAACTTGCATCAGTTTTTATTTTATTTTTTTGCCTTTTATTATGATAGGACAGTATAGCATCAAAAAAGTTTGACGAACCGGGACTTGAACTCGGGTCGCCCAAAGCTAAAAAAAAGACATTGTCAGGGAACTGACCACTAGGCTATTGAGGAGAGCAATTTTCCATAATTTGATCAATCTTAGAACCTTATTGTGTAATAAACACAGGGGGAACAGAATCCGACGGCAAATAGTTCAGCTGTCGAAATCCGTTCCCCCACCCCAATGATGAGAGATGTTGATGTATCGGCTTAAAATACGCTTATTCTATTCTGTGTGTGGATGGAGCTTAAACAGCATCAATTTGATAAATATTAGAACCTCAGTGTGTCAGAAAAATGGGGGGAACAGAATCCGACGGCAAAAAACAAACAAAAAAAAACAGCTGTCGGAATCCGTTCCCCCACTCCCATTATGAGAGGTGTTGATGTAATGGCTTAAAAAATGCTGATTTTATTTTTGTGTGTGGATGGAGCTTAACTTGCATCAGTTTTTATTTTATTTTTTTGCCTTTTATTATGATAGGACAGTATAGCATCAAAAAAGTTTGACGAACCGGGACTTGAACTCTGGTCGCCCAAAGCTAAAAAAAAGACATTGTCAGGGAACTGACCACTAGGCTATTGAGGAGAGTAATTTTCCATAATTTGATCAATCTTAGAACCTTATTGTGTAATAAACACAGGGGGAACAGAATCCGACGGCAAATAGTTCAGCTGTCGAAATCCGTTCCCCCACCCCAATGATGAGAGATGTTGATGTATCGGCTTAAAATACGCTTATTCTATTCTGTGTGTGGATGGAGCTTAAACAGCATCAATTTGATAAATATTAGAACCTCAGTGTGTCAGAAAAATGGGGGGAACAGAATCCGACGGCAAAAAAAAAAACCCAGCTGTCGGAATCCGTTCCCCCACTCCCATTATGAGAGGTGTTGATGTAATGGCTTAAAAATGCTGATTTTATTTTTGTGTGTGGATGGAGCTTAACTTGCATCAGTTTTTATTTTACTTTTTTGCCTTTTATTATGATAGGACAGTATAGCATCAAAAAAGTTTGACGAACCGGGACTTGAACTCGGGTCGCCCAAAGCTAAAAAAAGACATTGTCAGGGAACTGACCACTAAGCTATTGAGGAGAGTAATTTTCCATAATTTGATCAATCTTAGAACCTTATTGTGTAATAAACACAGGGGGAACAGAATCCGACGGCAAATAGTACAGCTGTTGAAATCCGTTCCCCCACCCCAATGATGAGAGATGTTGATGTATCGGCTTAAAATACGCTTATTCTATTCTGTGTGTGGATGGAGCTTAAACAGCATCAATTTGATAAATATTAGAACCTCAGTGTGTCAGAAAAATGGGGGGAACAGAATCCGACGGCAAAAAACAACAACAATAGCTGTCGGAATCCGTTCCCCCACTCCCATTATGAGAGGTGTTGATGTAATGGCTTAAAAAATGCTGATTTTATTTTTGTGTGTGGATGGAGCTTAACTTGCATCAGTTTTTATTTTATTTTTTTGCCTTTTATTATGATAGGACAGTATAGCATCAAAAAAGTTTGACGAACCGGGACTTGAACTCGGGTCGCCCAAAGCTAAAAAAAAGACATGGTCAGGGAACTGACCACTAGGCTATTGAGGAGAGTAATTTTCCATAATTTGATCAATCTTAGAACCTTATTGTGTAATAAACACAGGGGGAACAGAATCCGACGGCAAATAGTTCAGCTGTCGAAATCCGTTCCCCCACCCCAATGATGAGAGATGTTGATGTATCGGCTTAAAATACGCTTATTCTATTCTGTGTGTGGATGGAGCTTAAACAGCATCAATTTGATAAATATTAGAACCTCAGTGTGTCAGAAAAATGGGGGGAACAGAATCCGACGGCAAAAAAAAAAAAAAACACAGCTGTCGGAATCCGTTCCCCCACTCCCATTATGAGAGGTGTTGATGTAATGGCTTAAAAATGCTGATTTTATTTTTGTGTGTGGATGGAGCTTAACTTGCATCAGTTTTTATTTTATTTTTTTGCCTTTTATTATGATCGGACAGTATAGCATCAAAAAAGTTTGACGAACCGGGACTTGAACTCGGGTCGCCCAAAGCTAAAAAAAAGACATTGTCAGGGAACTGACCACTAGGCTATTGAGGAGAGCAATTTTCCATAATTTGATCAATCTTAGAACCTTATTGTGTAATAAACACAGGGGGAACAGAATCCGACGGCAAATAGTTCAGCTGTCGAAATCCGTTCCCCCACCCCAATGATGAGAGATGTTGATGTATCGGCTTAAAATACGCTTATTCTATTCTGTGTGTGGATGGAGCTTAAACAGCATCAATTTGATAAATATTAGAACCTCAGTGTGTCAGAAAAATGGGGGGAACAGAATCCGACGGCAAAAAAAAAAAAAAAAAAACAGCTGTCGGAATCCGTTCCCCCACTCCCATTATGAGAGGTGTTGATGTAATGGCTTAAAAAATGCTGATTTTATTTTTGTGTGTGGATGGAGCTTAACTTGCATAAGTTTTTATTTTATTTTTTTGCCTTTTATTATGATAGGACAGTATAGCATCAAAAAAGATTGACGAACCGGGACTTGAACTCGGGTCGCCCAAAGCTAAAAAAAAGAAATTGTCAGGGAACTGACCACTAGGCTATTGAGGAGAGTAATTTGCTATAATTTGATCAATCTTAGAACCTTATTGTGTAATAAACACAGGGGGAACAGAATCCGACGGCAAATAGTTCAGCTGTCGAAATCCGTTCCCCCACCCCAATGATGAGAGATGTTGATGTATCGGCTTAAAATACGCTTATTCTATTCTGTGTGTGGATGGAGCTTAAACAGCATCAATTTGATAAATATTAGAACCTCAGTGTGTCAGAAAAATGGATGGAACAGAATCCGACGGCAAAAAAAAAAAAAAACACTGCTGTCGGAATCCGTTCCCCCACTCCCATTATGAGAGGTGTTGATGTAATGGCTTAAAAAATGCTGATTTTATTTTTGTGTGTGGATGGAGCTTAACTTGCATCAGTTTTTATTTTATTTTTTTGCCTTTTATTATGATAGGACAGTATAGCATCAAAAAAGTTTGACGAACCGGGACTTGAACTCTGGTCGCCCAAAGCTAAAAAAAAGACATTGTCAGGGAACTGACCACTAGGCTATTGAGGAGAGTAATTTTCCATAATTTGATCAATCTTAGAACCTTATTGTGTAATAAACACAGGGGGAACAGAATCCGACGGCAAATAGTTCAGCTGTCGAAATCCGTTCCCCCACCCCAATGATGAGAGATGTTGATGTATCGGCTTAAAATACGCTTATTCTATTCTGTGTGTGGATGGAGCTTAAACAGCATCAATTTGATAAATATTAGAACCTCAGTGTGTCAGAAAAATGGGGGGAACAGAATCCGAGGGCAAAAAAAAACAAAAAACACAGCTGTCGGAATCCGTTCCCCCACTCCCATTATGAGAGGTGTTGATGTAATGGCTTAAAAAATGCTGATTTTATTTTTGTGTGTGGATGGAGCTTAACTTGCATCAGTTTTTATTTTACTTTTTTGCCTTTTATTATGATAGGACAGTATAGCATCAAAAAAGTTTGACGAACCGGGACTTGAACTCGGGTCGCCCAAAGCTAAAAAAAAGACTTTGTCAGAGAACTGACCACTAGGCTATTGAGGAGAGTAATTTTCCATAATTTGATCAATCTTAGAACCTTATTGTGTAATAAACACAGGGGGAACAGAATCCGACGGCAAATAGTTCAGCTGTCGAAATCCGTTCCCCCACCCCAATGATGAGAGATGTTGATGTATCGGCTTAAAATACGCTTATTCTATTCTGTGTGTGGATGGAGCTTAAACAGCATCAATTTGATAAATATTAGAACCTCAGTGTGTCAGAAAAATGGGGGGAACAGAATCCGACGGCAAAAAAAACAAAAAAAACACAGCTGTCGGAATCCGTTCCCCCACTCCCATTATGAGAGGTGTTGATGTAATGGCTTAAAAAATGCTGATTTTATTTTTGTGTGTGGATGGAGCTTAACTTGCATCAGTTTTTATTTTACTTTTTTGCCTTTTATTATGATAGGACAGTATAGCATCAAAAAAGTTTGACGAACCGGGACTTGAACTCGGGTCGCCCAAAGCTAAAAAAAAGACATTGTCAGGGAACTGACCACTAGGCTATTGAGGAGAGCAATTTTCCATAATTTGATCAATCTTAGAACCTTATTGTGTAATAAACACAGGGGGAACAGAATCCGACGGCAAATAGTTCAGCTGTCGAAATCCGTTCCCCCACCCCAATGATGAGAGATGTTGATGTATCGGCTTAAAATACGCTTATTCTATTCTGTGTGTGGATGGAGCTTAAACAGCATCAATTTGATAAATATTAGAACCTCAGTGTGTCAGAAAAATGGGGGGAACAGAATCCGACGGCAAAAAAAAAAAAAACAGCTGTCGGAATCCGTTCCCCCACTCCCATTATGAGAGGTGTTGATGTAATGGCTTAAAAATGCTGATTTTATTTTTGTGTGTGGATGGAGCTTAACTTGCATCAGTTTTTATTTTATTTTTTTGCCTTTTATTATGATAGGACAGTATAGCATCAAAAAAGATTGACGAACCGGGACTTGAACTCGGGTCGCCCAAAGCTAAAAAAAAGACTTTGTCAGAGAACTGACCACTAGGCTATTGAGGAGAGTAATTTTCCATAATTTGATCAATCTTAGAACCTTATTGTGTAATAAACACAGGGGGAACAGAATCCGACGGCAAATAGTTCAGCTGTCGAAATCCGTTCCCCCACCCCAATGATGAGAGATGTTGATGTATCGGCTTAAAATACGCTTATTCTATTCTGTGTGTGGATGGAGCTTAAACAGCATCAATTTGATAAATATTAGAACCTCAGTGTGTCAGAAAAATGGGGGGAACAGAATCCGACGGCAAAAAAAAAAAAAAAAAACACAGCTGTCGGAATCCGTTCCCCCACTCCCATTATGAGAGGTGTTGATGTAATGGCTTAAAAAATGCTGATTTTATTTTTGTGTGTGGATGGAGCTTAACTTGCATCAGTTTTTATTTTATTTTTTTGCCTTTTATTATGATAGGACAGTATAGCATCAAAAAAGTTTGACGAACCGGGACTTGAACTCGGGTCGCCCAAAGCTAAAAAAAAGACATTGTCAGGGAACTGACCACTAGCTATTGAGGAGAGTAATTTTCCATAATTTGATCAATCTTAGAACCTTATTGTGTAATAAACACAGGGGGAACAGAATCCGACGGCAAATAGTTCAGCTGTCGAAATCCGTTCCCCCACCCCAATGATGAGAGATGTTGATGTATCGGCTTAAAATACGCTTATTCTATTCTGTGTGTGGATGGAGCTTAAACAGCATCAATTTGATAAATATTAGAACCTCAGTGTGTCAGAAAAATGGGGGGAACAGAATCCGACGGCAAAAAAAAAAAAAAAAAAAAAAACAGCTGTCGGAATCCGTTCCCCACTCCCATTATGAGAGGTGTTGATGTAATGGCTTAAAAAATGCTGATTTTATTTTTGTGTGTGGATGGAGCTTAACTTGCATCAGTTTTTATTTTACTTTTTTGCCTTTTATTATGATAGGACAGTATAGCATCAAAAAAGTTTGACGAACCGGGACTTGAACTCGGGTCGCCCAAAGCTAAAAAAAAGACATTGTCAGGGAACTGACCACTAGGCTATTGAGGAGAGCAATTTTCCATAATTTGATCAATCTTAGAACCTTATTGTGTAATAAACACAGGGGGAACAGAATCCGACGGCAAATAGTTCAGCTGTCGAAATCCGTTCCCCCACCCCAATGATGAGAGATGTTGATGTATCGGCTTAAAATACGCTTATTCTATTCTGTGTGTGGATGGAGCTTAAACAGCATCAATTTGATAAATATTAGAACCTCAGTGTGTCAGAAAAATGGGGGGAACAGAATCCGACGGCAAAAAAAAAAAAAAACAGCTGTCGGAATCCGTTCCCCCACTCCCATTATGAGAGGTGTTGATGTAATGGCTTAAAAAATGCTGATTTTATTTTTGTGTGTGGATGGAGCTTAACTTGCATCAGTTTTTATTTTATTTTTTTGCCTTTTATTATGATAGGACAGTATAGCATCAAAAAAGTTTGACGAACCGGGACTTGAACTCGGGTCGCCCAAAGCTAAAAAAAAGACATTGTCAGGGAACTGACCACTAGGCTATTGAGGAGAGTAATTTCTCATAATTTGATCAATCTTAGAACCTTATTGTGTAATAAACACAGGGGGAACAGAATCCGACGGCAAATAGTTCAGCTGTCGAAATCCGTTCCCCCACCCCAATGATGAGAGATGTTGATGTATCGGCTTAAAATACGCTTATTCTATTCTGTGTGTGGATGGAGCTTAAACAGCATCAATTTGATAAATATTAGAACCTCAGTGTGTCAGAAAAATGGATGGAACAGAATCCGACGGCAAAAAAAAAAAAAAAACACTGCTGTCGGAATCCGTTCCCCCACTCCCATTATGAGAGGTGTTGATGTAATGGCTTAAAAAATGCTGATTTTATTTTTGTGTGTGGATGGAGCTTAACTTGCATCAGTTTTTATTTTATTTTTTTGCCTTTTATTATGATAGGACAGTATAGCATCAAAAAAGTTTGACGAACCGGGACTTGAACTCTGGTCGCCCAAAGCTAAAAAAAAGACATTGTCAGGGAACTGACCACTAGGCTATTGAGGAGAGTAATTTTCCATAATTTGATCAATCTTAGAACCTTATTGTGTAATAAACACAGGGGGAACAGAATCCGACGGCAAATAGTTCAGCTGTCGAAATCCGTTCCCCCACCCCAATGATGAGAGATGTTGATGTATCGGCTTAAAATACGCTTATTCTATTCTGTGTGTGGATGGAGCTTAAACAGCATCAATTTGATAAATATTAGAACCTCAGTGTGTCAGAAAAATGGGGGGAACAGAATCCGAGGGCAAAAAAAAACAAAAAACACAGCTGTCGGAATCCGTTCCCCCACTCCCATTATGAGAGGTGTTGATGTAATGGCTTAAAAAATGCTGATTTTATTTTTGTGTGTGGATGGAGCTTAACTTGCATCAGTTTTTATTTTACTTTTTTGCCTTTTATTATGATAGGACAGTATAGCATCAAAAAAGTTTGACGAACCGGGACTTGAACTCGGGTCGCCCAAAGCTAAAAAAAAGACATTGTCAGGGAACTGACCACTAGGCTATTGAGGAGAGCAATTTTCCATAATTTGATCAATCTTAGAACCTTATTGTGTAATAAACAAAGGGGGAACAGAATCCGACGGCAAATAGTTCAGCTGTCGAAATCCGTTCCCCCACCCCAATGATGAGAGATGTTGATGTATCGGCTTAAAATACGCTTATTCTATTCTGTGTGTGGATGGAGCTTAAACAGCATCAATTTGATAAATATTAGAACCTCAGTGTGTCAGAAAAATGGGGGGAACAGAATCCGACGGCAAAAAAAAACAAAAAACACAGCTGTCGGAATCCGTTCCCCCACTCCCATTATGAGAGGTGTTGATGTAATGGCTTAAAAAATGTTGATTTTATTTTTGTGTGTGGATGGAGCTTAACTTGCATCAGTTTTTATTTTATTTTTTTGCCTTTTATTATGATAGGACAGTATAGCATCAAAAAAGATTGACGAACCGGGACTTGAACTCGGGTCGCCCAAAGCTAAAAAAAAGACTTTGTCAGAGAACTGACCACTAGGCTATTGAGGAGAGTAATTTTCCATAATTTGATCAATCTTAGAACCTTATTGTGTAATAAACACAGGGGGAACAGAATCCGACGGCAAATAGTTCAGCTGTCGAAATCCGTTCCCCCACCCCAATGATGAGAGATGTTGATGTATCGGCTTAAAATACGCTTATTCTATTCTGTGTGTGGATGGAGCTTAAACAGCATCAATTTGATAAATATTAGAACCTCAGTGTGTCAGAAAAATGGGGGGAACAGAATCCGACGGCAAAAAAAACAAAAAAAACACAGCTGTCGGAATCCGTTCCCCCACTCCCATTATGAGAGGTGTTGATGTAATGGCTTAAAAAATGCTGATTTTATTTTTGTGTGTGGATGGAGCTTGACTTGCATCAGTTTTTATTTTATTTTTTTGCCTTTTATTATGATAGGACAGTATAGCATCAAAAAAGTTTGACGAACCGGGACTTGAACTCGGGTCGCCCAAAGCTAAAAAAAAGACATTGTCAGGGAACTGACCACTAGCTATTGAGGAGAGTAATTTTCCATAATTTGATCAATCTTAGAACCTTATTGTGTAATAAACACAGGGGGAACAGAATCCGACGGCAAATAGTTCAGCTGTCGAAATCCGTTCCCCCACCCCAATGATGAGAGATGTTGATGTATCGGCTTAAAATACGCTTATTCTATTCTGTGTGTGGATGGAGCTTAAACAGCATCAATTTGATAAATATTAGAACCTCAGTGTGTCAGAAAAATGGGGGGAACAGAATCCGACGGCAAAAAAAAAAAAAAAAAAAAAAACAGCTGTCGGAATCCGTTCCCCACTCCCATTATGAGAGGTGTTGATGTAATGGCTTAAAAAATGCTGATTTTATTTTTGTGTGTGGATGGAGCTTAACTTGCATCAGTTTTTATTTTACTTTTTTGCCTTTTATTATGATAGGACAGTATAGCATCAAAAAAGTTTGACGAACCGGGACTTGAACTCGGGTCGCCCAAAGCTAAAAAAAAGACATTGTCAGGGAACTGACCACTAGGCTATTGAGGAGAGCAATTTTCCATAATTTGATCAATCTTAGAACCTTATTGTGTAATAAACACAGGGGGAACAGAATCCGACGGCAAATAGTTCAGCTGTCGAAATCCGTTCCCCCACCCCAATGATGAGAGATGTTGATGTATCGGCTTAAAATACGCTTATTCTATTCTGTGTGTGGATGGAGCTTAAACAGCATCAATTTGATAAATATTAGAACCTCAGTGTGTCAGAAAAATGGGGGGAACAGAATCCGACGGCAAAAAACAACAACAATAGCTGTCGGAATCCGTTCCCCCACTCCCATTATGAGAGGTGTTGATGTAATGGCTTAAAAAATGCTGATTTTATTTTTGTGTGTGGATGGAGCTTAACTTGCATCAGTTTTTATTTTATTTTTTTGCCTTTTATTATGATAGGACAGTATAGCATCAAAAAAGTTTGACGAACCGGGACTTGAACTCGGGTCGCCCAAAGCTAAAAAAAAGACATTGTCAGGGAACTGACCACTAGGCTATTGAGGAGAGTAATTTCTCATAATTTGATCAATCTTAGAACCTTATTGTGTAATAAACACAGGGGGAACAGAATCCGACGGCAAATAGTTCAGCTGTCGAAATCCGTTCCCCCACCCCAATGATGAGAGATGTTGATGTATCGGCTTAAAATACGCTTATTCTATTCTGTGTGTGGATGGAGCTTAAACAGCATCAATTTGATAAATATTAGAACCTCAGTGTGTCAGAAAAATGGGGGGAACAGAATCCGACGGCAAAAAAACAACAACAACAGCTGTCGGAATCCGTTCCCCCACTCCCATTATGAGAGGTGTTGATGTAATGGCTTAAAAATGCTGATTTTATTTTTGTGTGTGGATGGAGCTTAACTTGCATCAGTTTTTATTTTATTTTTTTGCCTTTTATTATGATAGGACAGTACCTATAGCATCAAAAAAGTTTGACGAACCGGGACTTGAACTCGGGTCGCCCAAAGCTAAAAAAAAGACATTGTCAGGGAACTGACCACTAGGCTATTGAGGAGAGTAATTTTCCTTAATTTGATCAATCTTAGAACCTTATTGTGTAATAAACACAGGGGGAACAGAATCCGACGGCAAATAGTTCAGCTGTCGAAATCCGTTCCCCCACCCCAATGATGAGAGATGTTGATGTATCGGCTTAAAATACGCTTATTCTATTCTGTGTGTGGATGGAGCTTAAACAGCATCAATTTGATAAATATTAGAACCTCAGTGTGTCAGAAAAATGGGGGGAACAGAATCCGACGGCAAAAAACAACAACAATAGCTGTCGGAATCCGTTCCCCCACTCCCATTATGAGAGGTGTTGATGTAATGGCTTAAAAAATGCTGATTTTATTTTTGTGTGTGGATGGAGCTTAACTTGCATCAGTTTTTATTTTATTTTTTTGCCTTTTATTATGATAGGACAGTATAGCATCAAAAAAGTTTGACGAACCGGGACTTGAACTCGGGTCGCCCAAAGCTAAAAAAAAGACATTGTCAGGGAACTGACCACTAGGCTATTGAGGAGAGTAATTTCTCATAATTTGATCAATCTTAGAACCTTATTGTGTAATAAACACAGGGGGAACAGAATCCGACGGCAAATAGTTCAGCTGTCGAAATCCGTTCCCCCACCCCAATGATGAGAGATGTTGATGTATCGGCTTAAAATACGCTTATTCTATTCTGTGTGTGGATGGAGCTTAAACAGCATCAATTTGATAAATATTAGAACCTCAGTGTGTCAGAAAAATGGGGGGAACAGAATCCGACGGCAAAAAACAACAACAATAGCTGTCGGAATCCGTTCCCCCACTCCCATTATGAGAGGTGTTGATGTAATGGCTTAAAAAATGCTGATTTTATTTTTGTGTGTGGATGGAGCTTAACTTGCATCAGTTTTTATTTTATTTTTTTGCCTTTTATTATGATAGGACAGTATAGCATCAAAAAAGTTTGACGAACCGGGACTTGAACTCGGGTCGCCCAAAGCTAAAAAAAAGACATTGTCAGGGAACTGACCACTAGGCTATTGAGGAGAGTAATTTCTCATAATTTGATCAATCTTAGAACCTTATTGTGTAATAAACACAGGGGGAACAGAATCCGACGGCAAATAGTTCAGCTGTCGAAATCCGTTCCCCCACCCCAATGATGAGAGATGTTGATGTATCGGCTTAAAATACGCTTATTCTATTCTGTGTGTGGATGGAGCTTAAACAGCATCAATTTGATAAATATTAGAACCTCAGTGTGTCAGAAAAATGGATGGAACAGAATCCGACGGCAAAAAAAAAAAAAAAACACTGCTGTCGGAATCCGTTCCCCCACTCCCATTATGAGAGGTGTTGATGTAATGGCTTAAAAAATGCTGATTTTATTTTTGTGTGTGGATGGAGCTTAACTTGCATCAGTTTTTATTTTATTTTTTTGCCTTTTATTATGATAGGACAGTATAGCATCAAAAAAGTTTGACGAACCGGGACTTGAACTCTGGTCGCCCAAAGCTAAAAAAAAGACATTGTCAGGGAACTGACCACTAGGCTATTGAGGAGAGTAATTTTCCATAATTTGATCAATCTTAGAACCTTATTGTGTAATAAACACAGGGGGAACAGAATCCGACGGCAAATAGTTCAGCTGTCGAAATCCGTTCCCCCACCCCAATGATGAGAGATGTTGATGTATCGGCTTAAAATACGCTTATTCTATTCTGTGTGTGGATGGAGCTTAAACAGCATCAATTTGATAAATATTAGAACCTCAGTGTGTCAGAAAAATGGGGGGAACAGAATCCAAGGGCAAAAAAAAACAAAAAACACAGCTGTCGGAATCCGTTCCCCCACTCCCATTATGAGAGGTGTTGATGTAATGGCTTAAAAAATGCTGATTTTATTTTTGTGTGTGGATGGAGCTTAACTTGCATCAGTTTTTATTTTACTTTTTTGCCTTTTATTATGATAGGACAGTATAGCATCAAAAAAGTTTGACGAACCGGGACTTGAACTCGGGTCGCCCAAAGCTAAAAAAAAGACATTGTCAGGGAACTGACCACTAGGCTATTGAGGAGAGCAATTTTCCATAATTTGATCAATCTTAGAACCTTATTGTGTAATAAACAAAGGGGGAACAGAATCCGACGGCAAATAGTTCAGCTGTCGAAATCCGTTCCCCCACCCCAATGATGAGAGATGTTGATGTATCGGCTTAAAATACGCTTATTCTATTCTGTGTGTGGATGGAGCTTAAACAGCATCAATTTGATAAATATTAGAACCTCAGTGTGTCAGAAAAATGGGGGGAACAGAATCCGACGGCAAAAAAAAACAAAAAACACAGCTGTCGGAATCCGTTCCCCCACTCCCATTATGAGAGGTGTTGATGTAATGGCTTAAAAAATGTTGATTTTATTTTTGTGTGTGGATGGAGCTTAACTTGCATCAGTTTTTATTTTATTTTTTTGCCTTTTATTATGATAGGACAGTATAGCATCAAAAAAGATTGACGAACCGGGACTTGAACTCGGGTCGCCCAAAGCTAAAAAAAAGACTTTGTCAGAGAACTGACCACTAGGCTATTGAGGAGAGTAATTTTCCATAATTTGATCAATCTTAGAACCTTATTGTGTAATAAACACAGGGGGAACAGAATCCGACGGCAAATAGTTCAGCTGTCGAAATCCGTTCCCCCACCCCAATGATGAGAGATGTTGATGTATCGGCTTAAAATACGCTTATTCTATTCTGTGTGTGGATGGAGCTTAAACAGCATCAATTTGATAAATATTAGAACCTCAGTGTGTCAGAAAAATGGGGGGAACAGAATCCGACGGCAAAAAAAACAAAAAAAACACAGCTGTCGGAATCCGTTCCCCCACTCCCATTATGAGAGGTGTTGATGTAATGGCTTAAAAAATGCTGATTTTATTTTTGTGTGTGGATGGAGCTTAACTTGCATCAGTTTTTATTTTATTTTTTTGCCTTTTATTATGATAGGACAGTATAGCATCAAAAAAGTTTGACGAACCGGGACTTGAACTCGGGTCGCCCAAAGCTAAAAAAAAGACATTGTCAGGGAACTGACCACTAGCTATTGAGGAGAGTAATTTTCCATAATTTGATCAATCTTAGAACCTTATTGTGTAATAAACACAGGGGGAACAGAATCCGACGGCAAATAGTTCAGCTGTCGAAATCCGTTCCCCCACCCCAATGATGAGAGATGTTGATGTATCGGCTTAAAATACGCTTATTCTATTCTGTGTGTGGATGGAGCTTAAACAGCATCAATTTGATAAATATTAGAACCTCAGTGTGTCAGAAAAATGGGGGGAACAGAATCCGACGGCAAAAAAACAACAACAACAGCTGTCGGAATCCGTTCCCCCACTCCCATTATGAGAGGTGTTGATGTAATGGCTTAAAAATGCTGATTTTATTTTTGTGTGTGGATGGAGCTTAACTTGCATCAGTTTTTATTTTATTTTTTTGCCTTTTATTATGATAGGACAGTACCTATAGCATCAAAAAAGTTTGACGAACCGGGACTTGAACTCGGGTCGCCCAAAGCTAAAAAAAAGACATTGTCAGGGAACTGACCACTAGGCTATTGAGGAGAGTAATTTTCCTTAATTTGATCAATCTTAGAACCTTATTGTGTAATAAACACAGGGGGAACAGAATCCGACGGCAAATAGTTCAGCTGTCGAAATCCGTTCCCCCACCCCAATGATGAGAGATGTTGATGTATCGGCTTAAAATACGCTTATTCTATTCTGTGTGTGGATGGAGCTTAAACAGCATCAATTTGATAAATATTAGAACCTCAGTGTGTCAGAAAAATGGGGGGAACAGAATCCGACGGCAAAAAACAACAACAATAGCTGTCGGAATCCGTTCCCCCACTCCCATTATGAGAGGTGTTGATGTAATGGCTTAAAAAATGCTGATTTTATTTTTGTGTGTGGATGGAGCTTAACTTGCATCAGTTTTTATTTTATTTTTTTGCCTTTTATTATGATAGGACAGTATAGCATCAAAAAAGTTTGACGAACCGGGACTTGAACTCGGGTCGCCCAAAGCTAAAAAAAAGACATTGTCAGGGAACTGACCACTAGGCTATTGAGGAGAGTAATTTCTCATAATTTGATCAATCTTAGAACCTTATTGTGTAATAAACACAGGGGGAACAGAATCCGACGGCAAATAGTTCAGCTGTCGAAATCCGTTCCCCCACCCCAATGATGAGAGATGTTGATGTATCGGCTTAAAATACGCTTATTCTATTCTGTGTGTGGATGGAGCTTAAACAGCATCAATTTGATAAATATTAGAACCTCAGTGTGTCAGAAAAATGGATGGAACAGAATCCGACGGCAAAAAAAAAAAAAAAACACTGCTGTCGGAATCCGTTCCCCCACTCCCATTATGAGAGGTGTTGATGTAATGGCTTAAAAAATGCTGATTTTATTTTTGTGTGTGGATGGAGCTTAACTTGCATCAGTTTTTATTTTATTTTTTTGCCTTTTATTATGATAGGACAGTATAGCATCAAAAAAGTTTGACGAACCGGGACTTGAACTCTGGTCGCCCAAAGCTAAAAAAAAGACATTGTCAGGGAACTGACCACTAGGCTATTGAGGAGAGTAATTTTCCATAATTTGATCAATCTTAGAACCTTATTGTGTAATAAACACAGGGGGAACAGAATCCGACGGCAAATAGTTCAGCTGTCGAAATCCGTTCCCCCACCCCAATGATGAGAGATGTTGATGTATCGGCTTAAAATACGCTTATTCTATTCTGTGTGTGGATGGAGCTTAAACAGCATCAATTTGATAAATATTAGAACCTCAGTGTGTCAGAAAAATGGGGGGAACAGAATCCAAGGGCAAAAAAAAACAAAAAACACAGCTGTCGGAATCCGTTCCCCCACTCCCATTATGAGAGGTGTTGATGTAATGGCTTAAAAAATGCTGATTTTATTTTTGTGTGTGGATGGAGCTTAACTTGCATCAGTTTTTATTTTACTTTTTTGCCTTTTATTATGATAGGACAGTATAGCATCAAAAAAGTTTGACGAACCGGGACTTGAACTCGGGTCGCCCAAAGCTAAAAAAAAGACATTGTCAGGGAACTGACCACTAGGCTATTGAGGAGAGCAATTTTCCATAATTTGATCAATCTTAGAACCTTATTGTGTAATAAACACAGGGGGAACAGAATCCGACGGCAAATAGTTCAGCTGTCGAAATCCGTTCCCCCACCCCAATGATGAGAGATGTTGATGTATCGGCTTAAAATACGCTTATTCTATTCTGTGTGTGGATGGAGCTTAAACAGCATCAATTTGATAAATATTAGAACCTCAGTGTGTCAGAAAAATGGGGGGAACAGAATCCGACGGCAAAAAAAAACAAAAAACACAGCTGTCGGAATCCGTTCCCCCACTCCCATTATGAGAGGTGTTGATGTAATGGCTTAAAAAATGTTGATTTTATTTTTGTGTGTGGATGGAGCTTAACTTGCATCAGTTTTTATTTTATTTTTTTGCCTTTTATTATGATAGGACAGTATAGCATCAAAAAAGATTGACGAACCGGGACTTGAACTCGGGTCGCCCAAAGCTAAAAAAAAGACTTTGTCAGAGAACTGACCACTAGGCTATTGAGGAGAGTAATTTTCCATAATTTGATCAATCTTAGAACCTTATTGTGTAATAAACACAGGGGGAACAGAATCCGACGGCAAATAGTTCAGCTGTCGAAATCCGTTCCCCCACCCCAATGATGAGAGATGTTGATGTATCGGCTTAAAATACGCTTATTCTATTCTGTGTGTGGATGGAGCTTAAACAGCATCAATTTGATAAATATTAGAACCTCAGTGTGTCAGAAAAATGGGGGGAACAGAATCCGACGGCAAAAAAAACAAAAAAAACACAGCTGTCGGAATCCGTTCCCCCACTCCCATTATGAGAGGTGTTGATGTAATGGCTTAAAAAATGCTGATTTTATTTTTGTGTGTGGATGGAGCTTAACTTGCATCAGTTTTTATTTTATTTTTTTGCCTTTTATTATGATAGGACAGTATAGCATCAAAAAAGTTTGACGAACCGGGACTTGAACTCGGGTCGCCCAAAGCTAAAAAAAAGACATTGTCAGGGAACTGACCACTAGCTATTGAGGAGAGTAATTTTCCATAATTTGATCAATCTTAGAACCTTATTGTGTAATAAACACAGGGGGAACAGAATCCGACGGCAAATAGTTCAGCTGTCGAAATCCGTTCCCCCACCCCAATGATGAGAGATGTTGATGTATCGGCTTAAAATACGCTTATTCTATTCTGTGTGTGGATGGAGCTTAAACAGCATCAATTTGATAAATATTAGAACCTCAGTGTGTCAGAAAAATGGGGGGAACAGAATCCGACGGCAAAAAAACAACAACAACAGCTGTCGGAATCCGTTCCCCCACTCCCATTATGAGAGGTGTTGATGTAATGGCTTAAAAATGCTGATTTTATTTTTGTGTGTGGATGGAGCTTAACTTGCATCAGTTTTTATTTTATTTTTTTGCCTTTTATTATGATAGGACAGTACCTATAGCATCAAAAAAGTTTGACGAACCGGGACTTGAACTCGGGTCGCCCAAAGCTAAAAAAAAGACATTGTCAGGGAACTGACCACTAGGCTATTGAGGAGAGTAATTTTCCTTAATTTGATCAATCTTAGAACCTTATTGTGTAATAAACACAGGGGGAACAGAATCCGACGGCAAATAGTTCAGCTGTCGAAATCCGTTCCCCCACCCCAATGATGAGAGATGTTGATGTATCGGCTTAAAATACGCTTATTCTATTCTGTGTGTGGATGGAGCTTAAACAGCATCAATTTGATAAATATTAGAACCTCAGTGTGTCAGAAAAATGGGGGGAACAGAATCCGACGGCAAAAAACAACAACAATAGCTGTCGGAATCCGTTCCCCCACTCCCATTATGAGAGGTGTTGATGTAATGGCTTAAAAAATGCTGATTTTATTTTTGTGTGTGGATGGAGCTTAACTTGCATCAGTTTTTATTTTATTTTTTTGCCTTTTATTATGATAGGACAGTATAGCATCAAAAAAGTTTGACGAACCGGGACTTGAACTCGGGTCGCCCAAAGCTAAAAAAAAGACATTGTCAGGGAACTGACCACTAGGCTATTGAGGAGAGTAAATTCTCATAATTTGATCAATCTTAGAACCTTATTGTGTAATAAACACAGGGGGAACAGAATCCGACGGCAAATAGTTCAGCTGTCGAAATCCGTTCCCCCACCCCAATGATGAGAGATGTTGATGTATCGGCTTAAAATACGCTTATTCTATTCTGTGTGTGGATGGAGCTTAAACAGCATCAATTTGATAAATATTAGAACCTCAGTGTGTCAGAAAAATGGATGGAACAGAATCCGACGGCAAAAAAAAAAAAAAAACACTGCTGTCGGAATCCGTTCCCCCACTCCCATTATGAGAGGTGTTGATGTAATGGCTTAAAAAATGCTGATTTTATTTTTGTGTGTGGATGGAGCTTAACTTGCATCAGTTTTTATTTTATTTTTTTGCCTTTTATTATGATAGGACAGTATAGCATCAAAAAAGTTTGACGAACCGGGACTTGAACTCTGGTCGCCCAAAGCTAAAAAAAAGACATTGTCAGGGAACTGACCACTAGGCTATTGAGGAGAGTAATTTTCCATAATTTGATCAATCTTAGAACCTTATTGTGTAATAAACAAAGGGGGAACAGAATCCGACGGCAAATAGTTCAGCTGTCGAAATCCGTTCCCCCACCCCAATGATGAGAGATGTTGATGTATCGGCTTAAAATACGCTTATTCTATTCTGTGTGTGGATGGAGCTTAAACAGCATCAATTTGATAAATATTAGAACCTCAGTGTGTCAGAAAAATGGGGGGAACAGAATCCGACGGCAAAAAAAAACAAAAAACACAGCTGTCGGAATCCGTTCCCCCACTCCCATTATGAGAGGTGTTGATGTAATGGCTTAAAAAATGTTGATTTTATTTTTGTGTGTGGATGGAGCTTAACTTGCATCAGTTTTTATTTTATTTTTTTGCCTTTTATTATGATAGGACAGTATAGCATCAAAAAAGTTTGACGAACCGGGACTTGAACTCGGGTCGCCCAAAGCTAAAAAAAAGACTTTGTCAGAGAACTGACCACTAGGCTATTGAGGAGAGTAATTTTCCATAATTTGATCAATCTTAGAACCTTATTGTGTAATAAACACAGGGGGAACAGAATCCGACGGCAAATAGTTCAGCTGTCGAAATCCGTTCCCCCACCCCAATGATGAGAGATGTTGATGTATCGGCTTAAAATACGCTTATTCTATTCTGTGTGTGGATGGAGCTTAAACAGCATCAATTTGATAAATATTAGAACCTCAGTGTGTCAGAAAAATGGGGGGAACAGAATCCGACGGCAAAAAAAAAAAAAAAAAAAAAAACAGCTGTCGGAATCCGTTCCCCACTCCCATTATGAGAGGTGTTGATGTAATGGCTTAAAAAATGCTGATTTTATTTTTGTGTGTGGATGGAGCTTAACTTGCATCAGTTTTTATTTAACTTTTTTGCCTTTTATTATGATAGGACAGTATAGCATCAAAAAAGTTTGACGAACCGGGACTTGAACTCGGGTCGCCCAAAGCTAAAAAAAAGACATTGTCAGGGAACTGACCACTAGGCTATTGAGGAGAGCAATTTTCCATAATTTGATCAATCTTAGAACCTTATTGTGTAATAAACACAGGGGGAACAGAATCCGACGGCAAATAGTTCAGCTGTCGAAATCCGTTCCCCCACCCCAATGATGAGAGATGTTGATGTATCGGCTTAAAATACGCTTATTCTATTCTGTGTGTGGATGGAGCTTAAACAGCATCAATTTGATAAATATTAGAACCTCAGTGTGTCAGAAAAATGGGGGGAACAGAATCCGACGGCAAAAAACAACAACAATAGCTGTCGGAATCCGTTCCCCCACTCCCATTATGAGAGGTGTTGATGTAATGGCTTAAAAATGCTGATTTTATTTTTGTGTGTGGATGGAGCTTAACTTGCATCAGTTTTTATTTTATTTTTTTGCCTTTTATTATGATAGGACAGTACCTATAGCATCAAAAAAGTTTGACGAACCGGGACTTGAACTCGGGTCGCCCAAAGCTAAAAAAAAGACATTGTCAGGGAACTGACCACTAGGCTATTGAGGAGAGTAATTTTCCTTAATTTGATCAATCTTAGAACCTTATTGTGTAATAAACACAGGGGGAACAGAATCCGACGGCAAATAGTTCAGCTGTCGAAATCCGTTCCCCCACCCCAATGATGAGAGATGTTGATGTATCGGCTTAAAATACGCTTATTCTATTCTGTGTGTGGATGGAGCTTAAACAGCATCAATTTGATAAATATTAGAACCTCAGTGTGTCAGAAAAATGGGGGGAACAGAATCCGACGGCAAAAAACAACAACAATAGCTGTCGGAATCCGTTCCCCCACTCCCATTATGAGAGGTGTTGATGTAATGGCTTAAAAAATGCTGATTTTATTTTTGTGTGTGGATGGAGCTTAACTTGCATCAGTTTTTATTTTATTTTTTTGCCTTTTATTATGATAGGACAGTATAGCATCAAAAAAGTTTGACGAACCGGGACTTGAACTCGGGTCGCCCAAAGCTAAAAAAAAGACATTGTCAGGGAACTGACCACTAGGCTATTGAGGAGAGTAATTTCTCATAATTTGATCAATCTTAGAACCTTATTGTGTAATAAACACAGGGGGAACAGAATCCGACGGCAAATAGTTCAGCTGTCGAAATCCGTTCCCCCACCCCAATGATGAGAGATGTTGATGTATCGGCTTAAAATACGCTTATTCTATTCTGTGTGTGGATGGAGCTTAAACAGCATCAATTTGATAAATATTAGAACCTCAGTGTGTCAGAAAAATGGGGGGAACAGAATCCGACGGCAAAAAAAAAATAAAACACAGCTGTCGGAATCCGTTCCCCCACTCCCATTATGAGAGGTGTTGATGTAATGGCTTAAAAATGCTGATTTTATTTTTGTGTGTGGATGGAGCTTAACTTGCATCAGTTTTTATTTTATTTTTTTGCCTTTTATTATGATAGGACAGTACCTATAGCATCAAAAAAGTTTGACGAACCGGGACTTGAACTCGGGTCGCCCAAAGCTAAAAAAAAGACATTGTCAGGGAACTGACCACTAGGCTATTGAGGAGAGTAATTTTCCTTAATTTGATCAATCTTAGAACCTTATTGTGTAATAAACACAGGGGGAACAGAATCCGACGGCAAATAGTTCAGCTGTCGAAATCCGTTCCCCCACCCCAATGATGAGAGATGTTGATGTATCGGCTTAAAATACGCTTATTCTATTCTGTGTGTGGATGGAGCTTAAACAGCATCAATTTGATAAATATTAGAACCTCAGTGTGTCAGAAAAATGGATGGAACAGAATCCGACGGCAAAAAAAAAAAAAAAACACTGCTGTCGGAATCCGTTCCCCCACTCCCATTATGAGAGGTGTTGATGTAATGGCTTAAAAAATGCTGATTTTATTTTTGTGTGTGGATGGAGCTTAACTTGCATCAGTTTTTATTTTATTTTTTTGCCTTTTATTATGATAGGACAGTATAGCATCAAAAAAGTTTGACGAACCGGGACTTGAACTCTGGTCGCCCAAAGCTAAAAAAAAGACATTGTCAGGGAACTGACCACTAGGCTATTGAGGAGAGTAATTTTCCATAATTTGATCAATCTTAGAACCTTATTGTGTAATAAACACAGGGGGAACAGAATCCGACGGCAAATAGTTCAGCTGTCGAAATCCGTTCCCCCACCCCAATGATGAGAGATGTTGATGTATCGGCTTAAAATACGCTTATTCTATTCTGTGTGTGGATGGAGCTTAAACAGCATCAATTTGATAAATATTAGAACCTCAGTGTGTCAGAAAAATGGGGGGAACAGAATCCGAGGGCAAAAAAAAACAAAAAACACAGCTGTCGGAATCCGTTCCCCCACTCCCATTATGAGAGGTGTTGATGTAATGGCTTAAAAAATGCTGATTTTATTTTTGTGTGTGGATGGAGCTTAACTTGCATCAGTTTTTATTTTACTTTTTTGCCTTTTATTATGATAGGACAGTATAGCATCAAAAAAGTTTGACGAACCGGGACTTGAACTCGGGTCGCCCAAAGCTAAAAAAAAGACATTGTCAGGGAACTGACCACTAGGCTATTGAGGAGAGCAATTTTCCATAATTTGATCAATCTTAGAACCTTATTGTGTAATAAACAAAGGGGGAACAGAATCCGACGGCAAATAGTTCAGCTGTCGAAATCCGTTCCCCCACCCCAATGATGAGAGATGTTGATGTATCGGCTTAAAATACGCTTATTCTATTCTGTGTGTGGATGGAGCTTAAACAGCATCAATTTGATAAATATTAGAACCTCAGTGTGTCAGAAAAATGGGGGGAACAGAATCCGACGGCAAAAAAAAACAAAAAACACAGCTGTCGGAATCCGTTCCCCCACTCCCATTATGAGAGGTGTTGATGTAATGGCTTAAAAAATGTTGATTTTATTTTTGTGTGTGGATGGAGCTTAACTTGCATCAGTTTTTATTTTATTTTTTTGCCTTTTATTATGATAGGACAGTATAGCATCAAAAAAGATTGACGAACCGGGACTTGAACTCGGGTCGCCCAAAGCTAAAAAAAAGACTTTGTCAGAGAACTGACCACTAGGCTATTGAGGAGAGTAATTTTCCATAATTTGATCAATCTTAGAACCTTATTGTGTAATAAACACAGGGGGAACAGAATCCGACGGCAAATAGTTCAGCTGTCGAAATCCGTTCCCCCACCCCAATGATGAGAGATGTTGATGTATCGGCTTAAAATACGCTTATTCTATTCTGTGTGTGGATGGAGCTTAAACAGCATCAATTTGATAAATATTAGAACCTCAGTGTGTCAGAAAAATGGGGGGAACAGAATCCGACGGCAAAAAAACAACAACAACAGCTGTCGGAATCCGTTCCCCCACTCCCATTATGAGAGGTGTTGATGTAATGGCTTAAAAATGCTGATTTTATTTTTGTGTGTGGATGGAGCTTAACTTGCATCAGTTTTTATTTTATTTTTTTGCCTTTTATTATGATAGGACAGTACCTATAGCATCAAAAAAGTTTGACGAACCGGGACTTGAACTCGGGTCGCCCAAAGCTAAAAAAAAGACATTGTCAGGGAACTGACCACTAGGCTATTGAGGAGAGTAATTTTCCTTAATTTGATCAATCTTAGAACCTTATTGTGTAATAAACACAGGGGGAACAGAATCCGACGGCAAATAGTTCAGCTGTCGAAATCCGTTCCCCCACCCCAATGATGAGAGATGTTGATGTATCGGCTTAAAATACGCTTATTCTATTCTGTGTGTGGATGGAGCTTAAACAGCATCAATTTGATAAATATTAGAACCTCAGTGTGTCAGAAAAATGGGGGGAACAGAATCCGACGGCAAAAAAAAAAAAAAAACACAGCTGTCGGAATCCGTTCCCCCACTCCCATTATGAGAGGTGTTGATGTAATGGCTTAAAAAATGTTGATTTTATTTTTGTGTGTGGATGGAGCTTAACTTGCATCAGTTTTTATTTTATTTTTTTGCCTTTTATTATGATAGGACAGTATAGCATCAAAAAAGATTGACGAACCGGGACTTGAACTCGGGTCGCCCAAAGCTAAAAAAAAGACTTTGTCAGAGAACTGACCACTAGGCTATTGAGGAGAGTAATTTTCCATAATTTGATCAATCTTAGAACCTTATTGTGTAATAAACACAGGGGGAACAGAATCCGACGGCAAATAGTTCAGCTGTCGAAATCCGTTCCCCCACCCCAATGATGAGAGATGTTGATGTATCGGCTTAAAATACGCTTATTCTATTCTGTGTGTGGATGGAGCTTAAACAGCATCAATTTGATAAATATTAGAACCTCAGTGTGTCAGAAAAATGGGGGGAACAGAATCCGACGGCAAAAAAAAACAAAAAACACAGCTGTCGGAATCCGTTCCCCCACTCCCATTATGAGAGGTGTTGATGTAATGGCTTAAAAAATGTTGATTTTATTTTTGTGTGTGGATGGAGCTTAACTTGCATCAGTTTTTATTTTATTTTTTTGCCTTTTATTATGATAGGACAGTATAGCATCAAAAAAGATTGACGAACCGGGACTTGAACTCGGGTCGCCCAAAGCTAAAAAAAAGACTTTGTCAGAGAACTGACCACTAGGCTATTGAGGAGAGTAATTTTCCATAATTTGATCAATCTTAGAACCTTATTGTGTAATAAACACAGGGGGAACAGAATCCGACGGCAAATAGTTCAGCTGTCGAAATCCGTTCCCCCACCCCAATGATGAGAGATGTTGATGTATCGGCTTAAAATACGCTTATTCTATTCTGTGTGTGGATGGAGCTTAAACAGCATCAATTTGATAAATATTAGAACCTCAGTGTGTCAGAAAAATGGGGGGAACAGAATCCGACGGCAAAAAAAACAAAAAAAACACAGCTGTCGGAATCCGTTCCCCCACTCCCATTATGAGAGGTGTTGATGTAATGGCTTAAAAAATGCTGATTTTATTTTTGTGTGTGGATGGAGCTTAACTTGCATCAGTTTTTATTTTATTTTTTTGCCTTTTATTATGATAGGACAGTATAGCATCAAAAAAGTTTGACGAACCGGGACTTGAACTCGGGTCGCCCAAAGCTAAAAAAAAGACATTGTCAGGGAACTGACCACTAGCTATTGAGGAGAGTAATTTTCCATAATTTGATCAATCTTAGAACCTTATTGTGTAATAAACACAGGGGGAACAGAATCCGACGGCAAATAGTTCAGCTGTCGAAATCCGTTCCCCCACCCCAATGATGAGAGATGTTGATGTATCGGCTTAAAATACGCTTATTCTATTCTGTGTGTGGATGGAGCTTAAACAGCATCAATTTGATAAATATTAGAACCTCAGTGTGTCAGAAAAATGGGGGGAACAGAATCCGACGGCAAAAAAACAACAACAACAGCTGTCGGAATCCGTTCCCCCACTCCCATTATGAGAGGTGTTGATGTAATGGCTTAAAAATGCTGATTTTATTTTTGTGTGTGGATGGAGCTTAACTTGCATCAGTTTTTATTTTATTTTTTTGCCTTTTATTATGATAGGACAGTACCTATAGCATCAAAAAAGTTTGACGAACCGGGACTTGAACTCGGGTCGCCCAAAGCTAAAAAAAAGACATTGTCAGGGAACTGACCACTAGGCTATTGAGGAGAGTAATTTTCCTTAATTTGATCAATCTTAGAACCTTATTGTGTAATAAACACAGGGGGAACAGAATCCGACGGCAAATAGTTCAGCTGTCGAAATCCGTTCCCCCACCCCAATGATGAGAGATGTTGATGTATCGGCTTAAAATACGCTTATTCTATTCTGTGTGTGGATGGAGCTTAAACAGCATCAATTTGATAAATATTAGAACCTCAGTGTGTCAGAAAAATGGGGGGAACAGAATCCGACGGCAAAAAACAACAACAATAGCTGTCGGAATCCGTTCCCCCACTCCCATTATGAGAGGTGTTGATGTAATGGCTTAAAAAATGCTGATTTTATTTTTGTGTGTGGATGGAGCTTAACTTGCATCAGTTTTTATTTTATTTTTTTGCCTTTTATTATGATAGGACAGTATAGCATCAAAAAAGTTTGACGAACCGGGACTTGAACTCGGGTCGCCCAAAGCTAAAAAAAAGACATTGTCAGGGAACTGACCACTAGGCTATTGAGGAGAGTAATTTCTCATAATTTGATCAATCTTAGAACCTTATTGTGTAATAAACACAGGGGGAACAGAATCCGACGGCAAATAGTTCAGCTGTCGAAATCCGTTCCCCCACCCCAATGATGAGAGATGTTGATGTATCGGCTTAAAATACGCTTATTCTATTCTGTGTGTGGATGGAGCTTAAACAGCATCAATTTGATAAATATTAGAACCTCAGTGTGTCAGAAAAATGGGGGGAACAGAATCCGACGGCAAAAAAAAAAAAAAAACACTGCTGTCGGAATCCGTTCCCCCACTCCCATTATGAGAGGTGTTGATGTAATGGCTTAAAAAATGCTGATTTTATTTTTGTGTGTGGATGGAGCTTAACTTGCATCAGTTTTTATTTTATTTTTTTGCCTTTTATTATGATAGGACAGTATAGCATCAAAAAAGTTTGACGAACCGGGACTTGAACTCTGGTCGCCCAAAGCTAAAAAAAAGACATTGTCAGGGAACTGACCACTAGGCTATTGAGGAGAGTAATTTTCCATAATTTGATCAATCTTAGAACCTTATTGTGTAATAAACACAGGGGGAACAGAATCCGACGGCAAATAGTTCAGCTGTCGAAATCCGTTCCCCCACCCCAATGATGAGAGATGTTGATGTATCGGCTTAAAATACGCTTATTCTATTCTGTGTGTGGATGGAGCTTAAACAGCATCAATTTGATAAATATTAGAACCTCAGTGTGTCAGAAAAATGGGGGGAACAGAATCCGAGGGCAAAAAAAAACAAAAAACACAGCTGTCGGAATCCGTTCCCCCACTCCCATTATGAGAGGTGTTGATGTAATGGCTTAAAAAATGCTGATTTTATTTTTGTGTGTGGATGGAGCTTAACTTGCATCAGTTTTTATTTTACTTTTTTGCCTTTTATTATGATAGGACAGTATAGCATCAAAAAAGTTTGACGAACCGGGACTTGAACTCGGGTCGCCCAAAGCTAAAAAAAAGACATTGTCAGGGAACTGACCACTAGGCTATTGAGGAGAGCAATTTTCCATAATTTGATCAATCTTAGAACCTTATTGTGTAATAAACAAAGGGGGAACAGAATCCGACGGCAAATAGTTCAGCTGTCGAAATCCGTTCCCCCACCCCAATGATGAGAGATGTTGATGTATCGGCTTAAAATACGCTTATTCTATTCTGTGTGTGGATGGAGCTTAAACAGCATCAATTTGATAAATATTAGAACCTCAGTGTGTCAGAAAAATGGGGGGAACAGAATCCGACGGCAAAAAAAAACAAAAAACACAGCTGTCGGAATCCGTTCCCCCACTCCCATTATGAGAGGTGTTGATGTAATGGCTTAAAAAATGTTGATTTTATTTTTGTGTGTGGATGGAGCTTAACTTGCATCAGTTTTTATTTTATTTTTTTGCCTTTTATTATGATAGGACAGTATAGCATCAAAAAAGTTTGACGAACCGGGACTTGAACTCGGGTCGCCCAAAGCTAAAAAAAAGACTTTGTCAGAGAACTGACCACTAGGCTATTGAGGAGAGTAATTTTCCATAATTTGATCAATCTTAGAACCTTATTGTGTAATAAACACAGGGGGAACAGAATCCGACGGCAAATAGTTCAGCTGTCGAAATCCGTTCCCCCACCCCAATGATGAGAGATGTTGATGTATCGGCTTAAAATACGCTTATTCTATTCTGTGTGTGGATGGAGCTTAAACAGCATCAATTTGATAAATATTAGAACCTCAGTGTGTCAGAAAAATGGGGGGAACAGAATCCGACGGCAAAAAAAAAAAAAAAAAAAAAAACAGCTGTCGGAATCCGTTCCCCACTCCCATTATGAGAGGTGTTGATGTAATGGCTTAAAAAATGCTGATTTTATTTTTGTGTGTGGATGGAGCTTAACTTGCATCAGTTTTTATTTAACTTTTTTGCCTTTTATTATGATAGGACAGTATAGCATCAAAAAAGTTTGACGAACCGGGACTTGAACTCGGGTCGCCCAAAGCTAAAAAAAAGACTGTCAGGGAACTGACCACTAGGCTATTGAGGAGAGCAATTTTCCATAATTTGATCAATCTTAGAACCTTATTGTGTAATAAACACAGGGGGAACAGAATCCGACGGCAAATAGTTCAGCTGTCGAAATCCGTTCCCCCACCCCAATGATGAGAGATGTTGATGTATCGGCTTAAAATACGCTTATTCTATTCTGTGTGTGGATGGAGCTTAAACAGCATCAATTTGATAAATATTAGAACCTCAGTGTGTCAGAAAAATGGGGGGAACAGAATCCGACGGCAAAAAACAACAACAATAGCTGTCGGAATCCGTTCCCCCACTCCCATTATGAGAGGTGTTGATGTAATGGCTTAAAAATGCTGATTTTATTTTTGTGTGTGGATGGAGCTTAACTTGCATCAGTTTTTATTTTATTTTTTTGCCTTTTATTATGATAGGACAGTACCTATAGCATCAAAAAAGTTTGACGAACCGGGACTTGAACTCGGGTCGCCCAAAGCTAAAAAAAAGACATTGTCAGGGAACTGACCACTAGGCTATTGAGGAGAGTAATTTTCCTTAATTTGATCAATCTTAGAACCTTATTGTGTAATAAACACAGGGGGAACAGAATCCGACGGCAAATAGTTCAGCTGTCGAAATCCGTTCCCCCACCCCAATGATGAGAGATGTTGATGTATCGGCTTAAAATACGCTTATTCTATTCTGTGTGTGGATGGAGCTTAAACAGCATCAATTTGATAAATATTAGAACCTCAGTGTGTCAGAAAAATGGGGGGAACAGAATCCGACGGCAAAAAACAACAACAATAGCTGTCGGAATCCGTTCCCCCACTCCCATTATGAGAGGTGTTGATGTAATGGCTTAAAAAATGCTGATTTTATTTTTGTGTGTGGATGGAGCTTAACTTGCATCAGTTTTTATTTTATTTTTTTGCCTTTTATTATGATAGGACAGTATAGCATCAAAAAAGTTTGACGAACCGGGACTTGAACTCGGGTCGCCCAAAGCTAAAAAAAAGACATTGTCAGGGAACTGACCACTAGGCTATTGAGGAGAGTAATTTCTCATAATTTGATCAATCTTAGAACCTTATTGTGTAATAAACACAGGGGGAACAGAATCCGACGGCAAATAGTTCAGCTGTCGAAATCCGTTCCCCCACCCCAATGATGAGAGATGTTGATGTATCGGCTTAAAATACGCTTATTCTATTCTGTGTGTGGATGGAGCTTAAACAGCATCAATTTGATAAATATTAGAACCTCAGTGTGTCAGAAAAATGGGGGGAACAGAATCCGACGGCAAAAAAAAACAAAAAACACAGCTGTCGGAATCCGTTCCCCCACTCCCATTATGAGAGGTGTTGATGTAATGGCTTAAAAAATGTTGATTTTATTTTTGTGTGTGGATGGAGCTTAACTTGCATCAGTTTTTATTTTATTTTTTTGCCTTTTATTATGATAGGACAGTATAGCATCAAAAAAGATTGACGAACCGGGACTTGAACTCGGGTCGCCCAAAGCTAAAAAAAAGACTTTGTCAGAGAACTGACCACTAGGCTATTGAGGAGAGTAATTTTCCATAATTTGATCAATCTTAGAACCTTATTGTGTAATAAACACAGGGGGAACAGAATCCGACGGCAAATAGTTCAGCTGTCGAAATCCGTTCCCCCACCCCAATGATGAGAGATGTTGATGTATCGGCTTAAAATACGCTTATTCTATTCTGTGTGTGGATGGAGCTTAAACAGCATCAATTTGATAAATATTAGAACCTCAGTGTGTCAGAAAAATGGGGGGAACAGAATCCGACGGCAAAAAAACAACAACAACAGCTGTCGGAATCCGTTCCCCCACTCCCATTATGAGAGGTGTTGATGTAATGGCTTAAAAATGCTGATTTTATTTTTGTGTGTGGATGGAGCTTAACTTGCATCAGTTTTTATTTTATTTTTTTGCCTTTTATTATGATAGGACAGTACCTATAGCATCAAAAAAGTTTGACGAACCGGGACTTGAACTCGGGTCGCCCAAAGCTAAAAAAAAGACATTGTCAGGGAACTGACCACTAGGCTATTGAGGAGAGTAATTTTCCTTAATTTGATCAATCTTAGAGCCTTATTGTGTAATAAACACAGGGGGAACAGAATCCGACGGCAAATAGTTCAGCTGTCGAAATCCGTTCCCCCACCCCAATGATGAGAGATGTTGATGTATCGGCTTAAAATACGCTTATTCTATTCTGTGTGTGGATGGAGCTTAAACAGCATCAATTTGATAAATATTAGAACCTCAGTGTGTCAGAAAAATGGGGGGAACAGAATCCGACGGCAAAAAAAAAAAAAAAACACAGCTGTCGGAATCCGTTCCCCCACTCCCATTATGAGAGGTGTTGATGTAATGGCTTAAAAAATGTTGATTTTATTTTTGTGTGTGGATGGAGCTTAACTTGCATCAGTTTTTATTTTATTTTTTTGCCTTTTATTATGATAGGACAGTATAGCATCAAAAAAGATTGACGAACCGGGACTTGAACTCGGGTCGCCCAAAGCTAAAAAAAAGACTTTGTCAGAGAACTGACCACTAGGCTATTGAGGAGAGTAATTTTCCATAATTTGATCAATCTTAGAACCTTATTGTGTAATAAACACAGGGGGAACAGAATCCGACGGCAAATAGTTCAGCTGTCGAAATCCGTTCCCCCACCCCAATGATGAGAGATGTTGATGTATCGGCTTAAAATACGCTTATTCTATTCTGTGTGTGGATGGAGCTTAAACAGCATCAATTTGATAAATATTAGAACCTCAGTGTGTCAGAAAAATGGGGGGAACAGAATCCGACGGCAAAAAAAAAAAAAAAAACACAGCTGTCGGAATCCGTTCCCCCACTCCCATTATGAGAGGTGTTGATGTAATGGCTTAAAAATGCTGATTTTATTTTTGTTTGTGGATGGAGCTTAACTTGCATCAGTTTTTATTTTATTTTTTTGCCTTTTATTATGATAGGACAGTATAGCATCAAAAAAGTTTGACGAACCGGGACTTGAACTCGGGTCGCCCAAAGCTAAAAAAAAGACATTGTCAGGGAACTGACCACTAGGCTATTGAGGAGAGCAATTTTCCATAATTTGATCAATCTTAGAACCTTATTGTGTAATAAACACAGGGGGAACAGAATCCGACGGCAAATAGTTCAGCTGTCGAAATCCGTTCCCCCACCCCAATGATGAGAGATGTTGATGTATCGGCTTAAAATACGCTTATTCTATTCTGTGTGTGGATGGAGCTTAAACAGCATCAATTTGATAAATATTAGAACCTCAGTGTGTCAGAAAAATGGGGGGAACAGAATCCGACGGCAAAAAACAAACAAAAAAAAACAGCTGTCGGAATCCGTTCCCCCACTCCCATTATGAGAGGTGTTGATGTAATGGCTTAAAAAATGCTGATTTTATTTTTGTGTGTGGATGGAGCTTAACTTGCATCAGTTTTTATTTTATTTTTTTGCCTTTTATTATGATAGGACAGTATAGCATCAAAAAAGTTTGACGAACCGGGACTTGAACTCTGGTCGCCCAAAGCTAAAAAAAAGACATTGTCAGGGAACTGACCACTAGGTTATTGAGGAGAGTAATTTTCCATAATTTGATCAATCTTAGAACCTTATTGTGTAATAAACACAGGGGGAACAGAATCCGACGGCAAATAGTTCAGCTGTCGAAATCCGTTCCCCCACCCCAATGATGAGAGATGTTGATGTATCGGCTTAAAATACGCTTATTCTATTCTGTGTGTGGATGGAGCTTAAACAGCATCAATTTGATAAATATTAGAACCTCAGTGTGTCAGAAAAATGGGGGGAACAGAATCCGACGGCAAAAAAACAACAACAACAGCTGTCGGAATCCGTTCCCCCACTCCCATTATGAGAGGTGTTGATGTAATGGCTTAAAAATGCTGATTTTATTTTTGTGTGTGGATGGAGCTTAACTTGCATCAGTTTTTATTTTATTTTTTTGCCTTTTATTATGATAGGACAGTACCTATAGCATCAAAAAAGTTTGACGAACCGGGACTTGAACTCGGGTCGCCCAAAGCTAAAAAAAAGACATTGTCAGGGAACTGACCACTAGGCTATTGAGGAGAGTAATTTTCCTTAATTTGATCAATCTTAGAACCTTATTGTGTAATAAACACAGGGGGAACAGAATCCGACGGCAAATAGTTCAGCTGTCGAAATCCGTTCCCCCACCCCAATGATGAGAGATGTTGATGTATCGGCTTAAAATACGCTTATTCTATTCTGTGTGTGGATGGAGCTTAAACAGCATCAATTTGATAAATATTAGAACCTCAGTGTGTCAGAAAAATGGGGGGAACAGAATCCGACGGCAAAAAACAACAACAATAGCTGTCGGAATCCGTTCCCCCACTCCCATTATGAGAGGTGTTGATGTAATGGCTTAAAAAATGCTGATTTTATTTTTGTGTGTGGATGGAGCTTAACTTGCATCAGTTTTTATTTTATTTTTTTGCCTTTTATTATGATAGGACAGTATAGCATCAAAAAAGTTTGACGAACCGGGACTTGAACTCGGGTCGCCCAAAGCTAAAAAAAAGACATTGTCAGGGAACTGACCACTAGGCTATTGAGGAGAGTAATTTCTCATAATTTGATCAATCTTAGAACCTTATTGTGTAATAAACACAGGGGGAACAGAATCCGACGGCAAATAGTTCAGCTGTCGAAATCCGTTCCCCCACCCCAATGATGAGAGATGTTGATGTATCGGCTTAAAATACGCTTATTCTATTCTGTGTGTGGATGGAGCTTAAACAGCATCAATTTGATAAATATTAGAACCTCAGTGTGTCAGAAAAATGGATGGAACAGAATCCGACGGCAAAAAAAAAAAAAAAACACTGCTGTCGGAATCCGTTCCCCCACTCCCATTATGAGAGGTGTTGATGTAATGGCTTAAAAAATGCTGATTTTATTTTTGTGTGTGGATGGAGCTTAACTTGCATCAGTTTTTATTTTATTTTTTTGCCTTTTATTATGATAGGACAGTATAGCATCAAAAAAGTTTGACGAACCGGGACTTGAACTCTGGTCGCCCAAAGCTAAAAAAAAGACATTGTCAGGGAACTGACCACTAGGCTATTGAGGAGAGTAATTTTCCATAATTTGATCAATCTTAGAACCTTATTGTGTAATAAACACAGGGGGAACAGAATCCGACGGCAAATAGTTCAGCTGTCGAAATCCGTTCCCCCACCCCAATGATGAGAGATGTTGATGTATCGGCTTAAAATACGCTTATTCTATTCTGTGTGTGGATGGAGCTTAAACAGCATCAATTTGATAAATATTAGAACCTCAGTGTGTCAGAAAAATGGGGGGAACAGAATCCAAGGGCAAAAAAAAACAAAAAACACAGCTGTCGGAATCCGTTCCCCCACTCCCATTATGAGAGGTGTTGATGTAATGGCTTAAAAAATGCTGATTTTATTTTTGTGTGTGGATGGAGCTTAACTTGCATCAGTTTTTATTTTACTTTTTTGCCTTTTATTATGATAGGACAGTATAGCATCAAAAAAGTTTGACGAACCGGGACTTGAACTCGGGTCGCCCAAAGCTAAAAAAAAGACATTGTCAGGGAACTGACCACTAGGCTATTGAGGAGAGCAATTTTCCATAATTTGATCAATCTTAGAACCTTATTGTGTAATAAACAAAGGGGGAACAGAATCCGACGGCAAATAGTTCAGCTGTCGAAATCCGTTCCCCCACCCCAATGATGAGAGATGTTGATGTATCGGCTTAAAATACGCTTATTCTATTCTGTGTGTGGATGGAGCTTAAACAGCATCAATTTGATAAATATTAGAACCTCAGTGTGTCAGAAAAATGGGGGGAACAGAATCCGACGGCAAAAAAAAACAAAAAACACAGCTGTCGGAATCCGTTCCCCCACTCCCATTATGAGAGGTGTTGATGTAATGGCTTAAAAAATGTTGATTTTATTTTTGTGTGTGGATGGAGCTTAACTTGCATCAGTTTTTATTTTATTTTTTTGCCTTTTATTATGATAGGACAGTATAGCATCAAAAAAGATTGACGAACCGGGACTTGAACTCGGGTCGCCCAAAGCTAAAAAAAAGACTTTGTCAGAGAACTGACCACTAGGCTATTGAGGAGAGTAATTTTCCATAATTTGATCAATCTTAGAACCTTATTGTGTAATAAACACAGGGGGAACAGAATCCGACGGCAAATAGTTCAGCTGTCGAAATCCGTTCCCCCACCCCAATGATGAGAGATGTTGATGTATCGGCTTAAAATACGCTTATTCTATTCTGTGTGTGGATGGAGCTTAAACAGCATCAATTTGATAAATATTAGAACCTCAGTGTGTCAGAAAAATGGGGGGAACAGAATCCGACGGCAAAAAAAACAAAAAAAACACAGCTGTCGGAATCCGTTCCCCCACTCCCATTATGAGAGGTGTTGATGTAATGGCTTAAAAAATGCTGATTTTATTTTTGTGTGTGGATGGAGCTTAACTTGCATCAGTTTTTATTTTATTTTTTTGCCTTTTATTATGATAGGACAGTATAGCATCAAAAAAGTTTGACGAACCGGGACTTGAACTCGGGTCGCCCAAAGCTAAAAAAAAGACATTGTCAGGGAACTGACCACTAGCTATTGAGGAGAGTAATTTTCCATAATTTGATCAATCTTAGAACCTTATTGTGTAATAAACACAGGGGGAACAGAATCCGACGGCAAATAGTTCAGCTGTCGAAATCCGTTCCCCCACCCCAATGATGAGAGATGTTGATGTATCGGCTTAAAATACGCTTATTCTATTCTGTGTGTGGATGGAGCTTAAACAGCATCAATTTGATAAATATTAGAACCTCAGTGTGTCAGAAAAATGGGGGGAACAGAATCCGACGGCAAAAAAACAACAACAACAGCTGTCGGAATCCGTTCCCCCACTCCCATTATGAGAGGTGTTGATGTAATGGCTTAAAAATGCTGATTTTATTTTTGTGTGTGGATGGAGCTTAACTTGCATCAGTTTTTATTTTATTTTTTTGCCTTTTATTATGATAGGACAGTACCTATAGCATCAAAAAAGTTTGACGAACCGGGACTTGAACTCGGGTCGCCCAAAGCTAAAAAAAAGACATTGTCAGGGAACTGACCACTAGGCTATTGAGGAGAGTAATTTTCCTTAATTTGATCAATCTTAGAACCTTATTGTGTAATAAACACAGGGGGAACAGAATCCGACGGCAAATAGTTCAGCTGTCGAAATCCGTTCCCCCACCCCAATGATGAGAGATGTTGATGTATCGGCTTAAAATACGCTTATTCTATTCTGTGTGTGGATGGAGCTTAAACAGCATCAATTTGATAAATATTAGAACCTCAGTGTGTCAGAAAAATGGGGGGAACAGAATCCGACGGCAAAAAACAACAACAATAGCTGTCGGAATCCGTTCCCCCACTCCCATTATGAGAGGTGTTGATGTAATGGCTTAAAAAATGCTGATTTTATTTTTGTGTGTGGATGGAGCTTAACTTGCATCAGTTTTTATTTTATTTTTTTGCCTTTTATTATGATAGGACAGTATAGCATCAAAAAAGTTTGACGAACCGGGACTTGAACTCGGGTCGCCCAAAGCTAAAAAAAAGACATTGTCAGGGAACTGACCACTAGGCTATTGAGGAGAGTAATTTCTCATAATTTGATCAATCTTAGAACCTTATTGTGTAATAAACACAGGGGGAACAGAATCCGACGGCAAATAGTTCAGCTGTCGAAATCCGTTCCCCCACCCCAATGATGAGAGATGTTGATGTATCGGCTTAAAATACGCTTATTCTATTCTGTGTGTGGATGGAGCTTAAACAGCATCAATTTGATAAATATTAGAACCTCAGTGTGTCAGAAAAATGGGGGGAACAGAATCCGACGGCAAAAAACAACAACAATAGCTGTCGGAATCCGTTCCCCCACTCCCATTATGAGAGGTGTTGATGTAATGGCTTAAAAAATGCTGATTTTATTTTTGTGTGTGGATGGAGCTTAACTTGCATCAGTTTTTATTTTATTTTTTTGCCTTTTATTATGATAGGACAGTATAGCATCAAAAAAGTTTGACGAACCGGGACTTGAACTCGGGTCGCCCAAAGCTAAAAAAAAGACATTGTCAGGGAACTGACCACTAGGCTATTGAGGAGAGTAATTTCTCATAATTTGATCAATCTTAGAACCTTATTGTGTAATAAACACAGGGGGAACAGAATCCGACGGCAAATAGTTCAGCTGTCGAAATCCGTTCCCCCACCCCAATGATGAGAGATGTTGATGTATCGGCTTAAAATACGCTTATTCTATTCTGTGTGTGGATGGAGCTTAAACAGCATCAATTTGATAAATATTAGAACCTCAGTGTGTCAGAAAAATGGATGGAACAGAATCCGACGGCAAAAAAAAAAAAAAAACACTGCTGTCGGAATCCGTTCCCCCACTCCCATTATGAGAGGTGTTGATGTAATGGCTTAAAAAATGCTGATTTTATTTTTGTGTGTGGATGGAGCTTAACTTGCATCAGTTTTTATTTTATTTTTTTGCCTTTTATTATGATAGGACAGTATAGCATCAAAAAAGTTTGACGAACCGGGACTTGAACTCTGGTCGCCCAAAGCTAAAAAAAAGACATTGTCAGGGAACTGACCACTAGGCTATTGAGGAGAGTAATTTTCCATAATTTGATCAATCTTAGAACCTTATTGTGTAATAAACACAGGGGGAACAGAATCCGACGGCAAATAGTTCAGCTGTCGAAATCCGTTCCCCCACCCCAATGATGAGAGATGTTGATGTATCGGCTTAAAATACGCTTATTCTATTCTGTGTGTGGATGGAGCTTAAACAGCATCAATTTGATAAATATTAGAACCTCAGTGTGTCAGAAAAATGGGGGGAACAGAATCCAAGGGCAAAAAAAAACAAAAAACACAGCTGTCGGAATCCGTTCCCCCACTCCCATTATGAGAGGTGTTGATGTAATGGCTTAAAAAATGCTGATTTTATTTTTGTGTGTGGATGGAGCTTAACTTGCATCAGTTTTTATTTTACTTTTTTGCCTTTTATTATGATAGGACAGTATAGCATCAAAAAAGTTTGACGAACCGGGACTTGAACTCGGGTCGCCCAAAGCTAAAAAAAAGACATTGTCAGGGAACTGACCACTAGGCTATTGAGGAGAGCAATTTTCCATAATTTGATCAATCTTAGAACCTTATTGTGTAATAAACAAAGGGGGAACAGAATCCGACGGCAAATAGTTCAGCTGTCGAAATCCGTTCCCCCACCCCAATGATGAGAGATGTTGATGTATCGGCTTAAAATACGCTTATTCTATTCTGTGTGTGGATGGAGCTTAAACAGCATCAATTTGATAAATATTAGAACCTCAGTGTGTCAGAAAAATGGGGGGAACAGAATCCGACGGCAAAAAAAAACAAAAAACACAGCTGTCGGAATCCGTTCCCCCACTCCCATTATGAGAGGTGTTGATGTAATGGCTTAAAAAATGTTGATTTTATTTTTGTGTGTGGATGGAGCTTAACTTGCATCAGTTTTTATTTTATTTTTTTGCCTTTTATTATGATAGGACAGTATAGCATCAAAAAAGATTGACGAACCGGGACTTGAACTCGGGTCGCCCAAAGCTAAAAAAAAGACTTTGTCAGAGAACTGACCACTAGGCTATTGAGGAGAGTAATTTTCCATAATTTGATCAATCTTAGAACCTTATTGTGTAATAAACACAGGGGGAACAGAATCCGACGGCAAATAGTTCAGCTGTCGAAATCCGTTCCCCCACCCCAATGATGAGAGATGTTGATGTATCGGCTTAAAATACGCTTATTCTATTCTGTGTGTGGATGGAGCTTAAACAGCATCAATTTGATAAATATTAGAACCTCAGTGTGTCAGAAAAATGGGGGGAACAGAATCCGACGGCAAAAAAAACAAAAAAAACACAGCTGTCGGAATCCGTTCCCCCACTCCCATTATGAGAGGTGTTGATGTAATGGCTTAAAAAATGCTGATTTTATTTTTGTGTGTGGATGGAGCTTAACTTGCATCAGTTTTTATTTTATTTTTTTGCCTTTTATTATGATAGGACAGTATAGCATCAAAAAAGTTTGACGAACCGGGACTTGAACTCGGGTCGCCCAAAGCTAAAAAAAAGACATTGTCAGGGAACTGACCACTAGGCTATTGAGGAGAGTAATTTCTCATAATTTGATCAATCTTAGAACCTTATTGTGTAATAAACACAGGGGGAACAGAATCCGACGGCAAATAGTTCAGCTGTCGAAATCCGTTCCCCCACCCCAATGATGAGAGATGTTGATGTATCGGCTTAAAATACGCTTATTCTATTCTGTGTGTGGATGGAGCTTAAACAGCATCAATTTGATAAATATTAGAACCTCAGTGTGTCAGAAAAATGGGGGGAACAGAATCCGACGGCAAAAAAACAACAACAACAGCTGTCGGAATCCGTTCCCCCACTCCCATTATGAGAGGTGTTGATGTAATGGCTTAAAAATGCTGATTTTATTTTTGTGTGTGGATGGAGCTTAACTTGCATCAGTTTTTATTTTATTTTTTTGCCTTTTATTATGATAGGACAGTACCTATAGCATCAAAAAAGTTTGACGAACCGGGACTTGAACTCGGGTCGCCCAAAGCTAAAAAAAAGACATTGTCAGGGAACTGACCACTAGGCTATTGAGGAGAGTAATTTTCCTTAATTTGATCAATCTTAGAACCTTATTGTGTAATAAACACAGGGGGAACAGAATCCGACGGCAAATAGTTCAGCTGTCGAAATCCGTTCCCCCACCCCAATGATGAGAGATGTTGATGTATCGGCTTAAAATACGCTTATTCTATTCTGTGTGTGGATGGAGCTTAAACAGCATCAATTTGATAAATATTAGAACCTCAGTGTGTCAGAAAAATGGGGGGAACAGAATCCGACGGCAAAAAACAACAACAATAGCTGTCGGAATCCGTTCCCCCACTCCCATTATGAGAGGTGTTGATGTAATGGCTTAAAAAATGCTGATTTTATTTTTGTGTGTGGATGGAGCTTAACTTGCATCAGTTTTTATTTTATTTTTTTGCCTTTTATTATGATAGGACAGTATAGCATCAAAAAAGTTTGACGAACCGGGACTTGAACTCGGGTCGCCCAAAGCTAAAAAAAAGACATTGTCAGGGAACTGACCACTAGGCTATTGAGGAGAGTAATTTCTCATAATTTGATCAATCTTAGAACCTTATTGTGTAATAAACACAGGGGGAACAGAATCCGACGGCAAATAGTTCAGCTGTCGAAATCCGTTCCCCCACCCCAATGATGAGAGATGTTGATGTATCGGCTTAAAATACGCTTATTCTATTCTGTGTGTGGATGGAGCTTAAACAGCATCAATTTGATAAATATTAGAACCTCAGTGTGTCAGAAAAATGGATGGAACAGAATCCGACGGCAAAAAAAAAAAAAAAACACTGCTGTCGGAATCCGTTCCCCCACTCCCATTATGAGAGGTGTTGATGTAATGGCTTAAAAAATGCTGATTTTATTTTTGTGTGTGGATGGAGCTTAACTTGCATCAGTTTTTATTTTATTTTTTTGCCTTTTATTATGATAGGACAGTATAGCATCAAAAAAGTTTGACGAACCGGGACTTGAACTCTGGTCGCCCAAAGCTAAAAAAAAGACATTGTCAGGGAACTGACCACTAGGCTATTGAGGAGAGTAATTTTCCATAATTTGATCAATCTTAGAACCTTATTGTGTAATAAACACAGGGGGAACAGAATCCGACGGCAAATAGTTCAGCTGTCGAAATCCGTTCCCCCACCCCAATGATGAGAGATGTTGATGTATCGGCTTAAAATACGCTTATTCTATTCTGTGTGTGGATGGAGCTTAAACAGCATCAATTTGATAAATATTAGAACCTCAGTGTGTCAGAAAAATGGGGGGAACAGAATCCAAGGGCAAAAAAAAACAAAAAACACAGCTGTCGGAATCCGTTCCCCCACTCCCATTATGAGAGGTGTTGATGTAATGGCTTAAAAAATGCTGATTTTATTTTTGTGTGTGGATGGAGCTTAACTTGCATCAGTTTTTATTTTACTTTTTTGCCTTTTATTATGATAGGACAGTATAGCATCAAAAAAGTTTGACGAACCGGGACTTGAACTCGGGTCGCCCAAAGCTAAAAAAAAGACATTGTCAGGGAACTGACCACTAGGCTATTGAGGAGAGCAATTTTCCATAATTTGATCAATCTTAGAACCTTATTGTGTAATAAACAAAGGGGGAACAGAATCCGACGGCAAATAGTTCAGCTGTCGAAATCCGTTCCCCCACCCCAATGATGAGAGATGTTGATGTATCGGCTTAAAATACGCTTATTCTATTCTGTGTGTGGATGGAGCTTAAACAGCATCAATTTGATAAATATTAGAACCTCAGTGTGTCAGAAAAATGGGGGGAACAGAATCCGACGGCAAAAAAAAACAAAAAACACAGCTGTCGGAATCCGTTCCCCCACTCCCATTATGAGAGGTGTTGATGTAATGGCTTAAAAAATGTTGATTTTATTTTTGTGTGTGGATGGAGCTTAACTTGCATCAGTTTTTATTTTATTTTTTTGCCTTTTATTATGATAGGACAGTATAGCATCAAAAAAGTTTGACGAACCGGGACTTGAACTCGGGTCGCCCAAAGCTAAAAAAAAGACATTGTCAGGGAACTGACCACTAGGCTATTGAGGAGAGTAATTTCTCATAATTTGATCAATCTTAGAACCTTATTGTGTAATAAACACAGGGGGAACAGAATCCGACGGCAAATAGTTCAGCTGTCGAAATCCGTTCCCCCACCCCAATGATGAGAGATGTTGATGTATCGGCTTAAAATACGCTTATTCTATTCTGTGTGTGGATGGAGCTTAAACAGCATCAATTTGATAAATATTAGAACCTCAGTGTGTCAGAAAAATGGGGGGAACAGAATCCGACGGCAAAAAAACAACAACAACAGCTGTCGGAATCCGTTCCCCCACTCCCATTATGAGAGGTGTTGATGTAATGGCTTAAAAATGCTGATTTTATTTTTGTGTGTGGATGGAGCTTAACTTGCATCAGTTTTTATTTTATTTTTTTGCCTTTTATTATGATAGGACAGTACCTATAGCATCAAAAAAGTTTGACGAACCGGGACTTGAACTCGGGTCGCCCAAAGCTAAAAAAAAGACATTGTCAGGGAACTGACCACTAGGCTATTGAGGAGAGTAATTTTCCTTAATTTGATCAATCTTAGAACCTTATTGTGTAATAAACACAGGGGGAACAGAATCCGACGGCAAATAGTTCAGCTGTCGAAATCCGTTCCCCCACCCCAATGATGAGAGATGTTGATGTATCGGCTTAAAATACGCTTATTCTATTCTGTGTGTGGATGGAGCTTAAACAGCATCAATTTGATAAATATTAGAACCTCAGTGTGTCAGAAAAATGGGGGGAACAGAATCCGACGGCAAAAAACAACAACAATAGCTGTCGGAATCCGTTCCCCCACTCCCATTATGAGAGGTGTTGATGTAATGGCTTAAAAAATGCTGATTTTATTTTTGTGTGTGGATGGAGCTTAACTTGCATCAGTTTTTATTTTATTTTTTTGCCTTTTATTATGATAGGACAGTATAGCATCAAAAAAGTTTGACGAACCGGGACTTGAACTCGGGTCGCCCAAAGCTAAAAAAAAGACATTGTCAGGGAACTGACCACTAGGCTATTGAGGAGAGTAATTTCTCATAATTTGATCAATCTTAGAACCTTATTGTGTAATAAACACAGGGGGAACAGAATCCGACGGCAAATAGTTCAGCTGTCGAAATCCGTTCCCCCACCCCAATGATGAGAGATGTTGATGTATCGGCTTAAAATACGCTTATTCTATTCTGTGTGTGGATGGAGCTTAAACAGCATCAATTTGATAAATATTAGAACCTCAGTGTGTCAGAAAAATGGATGGAACAGAATCCGACGGCAAAAAAAAAAAAAAAACACTGCTGTCGGAATCCGTTCCCCCACTCCCATTATGAGAGGTGTTGATGTAATGGCTTAAAAAATGCTGATTTTATTTTTGTGTGTGGATGGAGCTTAACTTGCATCAGTTTTTATTTTATTTTTTTGCCTTTTATTATGATAGGACAGTATAGCATCAAAAAAGTTTGACGAACCGGGACTTGAACTCTGGTCGCCCAAAGCTAAAAAAAAGACATTGTCAGGGAACTGACCACTAGGCTATTGAGGAGAGTAATTTTCCATAATTTGATCAATCTTAGAACCTTATTGTGTAATAAACACAGGGGGAACAGAATCCGACGGCAAATAGTTCAGCTGTCGAAATCCGTTCCCCCACCCCAATGATGAGAGATGTTGATGTATCGGCTTAAAATACGCTTATTCTATTCTGTGTGTGGATGGAGCTTAAACAGCATCAATTTGATAAATATTAGAACCTCAGTGTGTCAGAAAAATGGGGGGAACAGAATCCAAGGGCAAAAAAAAACAAAAAACACAGCTGTCGGAATCCGTTCCCCCACTCCCATTATGAGAGGTGTTGATGTAATGGCTTAAAAAATGCTGATTTTATTTTTGTGTGTGGATGGAGCTTAACTTGCATCAGTTTTTATTTTACTTTTTTGCCTTTTATTATGATAGGACAGTATAGCATCAAAAAAGTTTGACGAACCGGGACTTGAACTCGGGTCGCCCAAAGCTAAAAAAAAGACATTGTCAGGGAACTGACCACTAGGCTATTGAGGAGAGCAATTTTCCATAATTTGATCAATCTTAGAACCTTATTGTGTAATAAACAAAGGGGGAACAGAATCCGACGGCAAATAGTTCAGCTGTCGAAATCCGTTCCCCCACCCCAATGATGAGAGATGTTGATGTATCGGCTTAAAATACGCTTATTCTATTCTGTGTGTGGATGGAGCTTAAACAGCATCAATTTGATAAATATTAGAACCTCAGTGTGTCAGAAAAATGGGGGGAACAGAATCCGACGGCAAAAAAAAACAAAAAACACAGCTGTCGGAATCCGTTCCCCCACTCCCATTATGAGAGGTGTTGATGTAATGGCTTAAAAAATGTTGATTTTATTTTTGTGTGTGGATGGAGCTTAACTTGCATCAGTTTTTATTTTATTTTTTTGCCTTTTATTATGATAGGACAGTATAGCATCAAAAAAGATTGACGAACCGGGACTTGAACTCGGGTCGCCCAAAGCTAAAAAAAAGACTTTGTCAGAGAACTGACCACTAGGCTATTGAGGAGAGTAATTTTCCATAATTTGATCAATCTTAGAACCTTATTGTGTAATAAACACAGGGGGAACAGAATCCGACGGCAAATAGTTCAGCTGTCGAAATCCGTTCCCCCACCCCAATGATGAGAGATGTTGATGTATCGGCTTAAAATACGCTTATTCTATTCTGTGTGTGGATGGAGCTTAAACAGCATCAATTTGATAAATATTAGAACCTCAGTGTGTCAGAAAAATGGGGGGAACAGAATCCGACGGCAAAAAAAACAAAAAAAACACAGCTGTCGGAATCCGTTCCCCCACTCCCATTATGAGAGGTGTTGATGTAATGGCTTAAAAAATGCTGATTTTATTTTTGTGTGTGGATGGAGCTTAACTTGCATCAGTTTTTATTTTATTTTTTTGCCTTTTATTATGATAGGACAGTATAGCATCAAAAAAGTTTGACGAACCGGGACTTGAACTCGGGTCGCCCAAAGCTAAAAAAAAGACATTGTCAGGGAACTGACCACTAGCTATTGAGGAGAGTAATTTTCCATAATTTGATCAATCTTAGAACCTTATTGTGTAATAAACACAGGGGGAACAGAATCCGACGGCAAATAGTTCAGCTGTCGAAATCCGTTCCCCCACCCCAATGATGAGAGATGTTGATGTATCGGCTTAAAATACGCTTATTCTATTCTGTGTGTGGATGGAGCTTAAACAGCATCAATTTGATAAATATTAGAACCTCAGTGTGTCAGAAAAATGGGGGGAACAGAATCCGACGGCAAAAAAAAAAAAAAAAAAAAAAACAGCTGTCGGAATCCGTTCCCCACTCCCATTATGAGAGGTGTTGATGTAATGGCTTAAAAAATGCTGATTTTATTTTTGTGTGTGGATGGAGCTTAACTTGCATCAGTTTTTATTTTACTTTTTTGCCTTTTATTATGATAGGACAGTATAGCATCAAAAAAGTTTGACGAACCGGGACTTGAACTCGGGTCGCCCAAAGCTAAAAAAAAGACATTGTCAGGGAACTGACCACTAGGCTATTGAGGAGAGCAATTTTCCATAATTTGATCAATCTTAGAACCTTATTGTGTAATAAACACAGGGGGAACAGAATCCGACGGCAAATAGTTCAGCTGTCGAAATCCGTTCCCCCACCCCAATGATGAGAGATGTTGATGTATCGGCTTAAAATACGCTTATTCTATTCTGTGTGTGGATGGAGCTTAAACAGCATCAATTTGATAAATATTAGAACCTCAGTGTGTCAGAAAAATGGGGGGAACAGAATCCGACGGCAAAAAAAAACAAAAAACACAGCTGTCGGAATCCGTTCCCCCACTCCCATTATGAGAGGTGTTGATGTAATGGCTTAAAAAATGTTGATTTTATTTTTGTGTGTGGATGGAGCTTAACTTGCATCAGTTTTTATTTTATTTTTTTGCCTTTTATTATGATAGGACAGTATAGCATCAAAAAAGTTTGACGAACCGGGACTTGAACTCGGGTCGCCCAAAGCTAAAAAAAAGACATTGTCAGGGAACTGACCACTAGGCTATTGAGGAGAGTAATTTCTCATAATTTGATCAATCTTAGAACCTTATTGTGTAATAAACACAGGGGGAACAGAATCCGACGGCAAATAGTTCAGCTGTCGAAATCCGTTCCCCCACCCCAATGATGAGAGATGTTGATGTATCGGCTTAAAATACGCTTATTCTATTCTGTGTGTGGATGGAGCTTAAACAGCATCAATTTGATAAATATTAGAACCTCAGTGTGTCAGAAAAATGGGGGGAACAGAATCCGACGGCAAAAAAACAACAACAACAGCTGTCGGAATCCGTTCCCCCACTCCCATTATGAGAGGTGTTGATGTAATGGCTTAAAAATGCTGATTTTATTTTTGTGTGTGGATGGAGCTTAACTTGCATCAGTTTTTATTTTATTTTTTTGCCTTTTATTATGATAGGACAGTACCTATAGCATCAAAAAAGTTTGACGAACCGGGACTTGAACTCGGGTCGCCCAAAGCTAAAAAAAAGACATTGTCAGGGAACTGACCACTAGGCTATTGAGGAGAGTAATTTTCCTTAATTTGATCAATCTTAGAACCTTATTGTGTAATAAACACAGGGGGAACAGAATCCGACGGCAAATAGTTCAGCTGTCGAAATCCGTTCCCCCACCCCAATGATGAGAGATGTTGATGTATCGGCTTAAAATACGCTTATTCTATTCTGTGTGTGGATGGAGCTTAAACAGCATCAATTTGATAAATATTAGAACCTCAGTGTGTCAGAAAAATGGGGGGAACAGAATCCGACGGCAAAAAACAACAACAATAGCTGTCGGAATCCGTTCCCCCACTCCCATTATGAGAGGTGTTGATGTAATGGCTTAAAAAATGCTGATTTTATTTTTGTGTGTGGATGGAGCTTAACTTGCATCAGTTTTTATTTTATTTTTTTGCCTTTTATTATGATAGGACAGTATAGCATCAAAAAAGTTTGACGAACCGGGACTTGAACTCGGGTCGCCCAAAGCTAAAAAAAAGACATTGTCAGGGAACTGACCACTAGGCTATTGAGGAGAGTAATTTCTCATAATTTGATCAATCTTAGAACCTTATTGTGTAATAAACACAGGGGGAACAGAATCCGACGGCAAATAGTTCAGCTGTCGAAATCCGTTCCCCCACCCCAATGATGAGAGATGTTGATGTATCGGCTTAAAATACGCTTATTCTATTCTGTGTGTGGATGGAGCTTAAACAGCATCAATTTGATAAATATTAGAACCTCAGTGTGTCAGAAAAATGGATGGAACAGAATCCGACGGCAAAAAAAAAAAAAAAACACTGCTGTCGGAATCCGTTCCCCCACTCCCATTATGAGAGGTGTTGATGTAATGGCTTAAAAAATGCTGATTTTATTTTTGTGTGTGGATGGAGCTTAACTTGCATCAGTTTTTATTTTATTTTTTTGCCTTTTATTATGATAGGACAGTATAGCATCAAAAAAGTTTGACGAACCGGGACTTGAACTCTGGTCGCCCAAAGCTAAAAAAAAGACATTGTCAGGGAACTGACCACTAGGCTATTGAGGAGAGTAATTTTCCATAATTTGATCAATCTTAGAACCTTATTGTGTAATAAACACAGGGGGAACAGAATCCGACGGCAAATAGTTCAGCTGTCGAAATCCGTTCCCCCACCCCAATGATGAGAGATGTTGATGTATCGGCTTAAAATACGCTTATTCTATTCTGTGTGTGGATGGAGCTTAAACAGCATCAATTTGATAAATATTAGAACCTCAGTGTGTCAGAAAAATGGGGGGAACAGAATCCGAGGGCAAAAAAAAACAAAAAACACAGCTGTCGGAATCCGTTCCCCCACTCCCATTATGAGAGGTGTTGATGTAATGGCTTAAAAAATGCTGATTTTATTTTTGTGTGTGGATGGAGCTTAACTTGCATCAGTTTTTATTTTACTTTTTTGCCTTTTATTATGATAGGACAGTATAGCATCAAAAAAGTTTGACGAACCGGGACTTGAACTCGGGTCGCCCAAAGCTAAAAAAAAGACATTGTCAGGGAACTGACCACTAGGCTATTGAGGAGAGCAATTTTCCATAATTTGATCAATCTTAGAACCTTATTGTGTAATAAACAAAGGGGGAACAGAATCCGACGGCAAATAGTTCAGCTGTCGAAATCCGTTCCCCCACCCCAATGATGAGAGATGTTGATGTATCGGCTTAAAATACGCTTATTCTATTCTGTGTGTGGATGGAGCTTAAACAGCATCAATTTGATAAATATTAGAACCTCAGTGTGTCAGAAAAATGGGGGGAACAGAATCCGACGGCAAAAAAAAACAAAAAACACAGCTGTCGGAATCCGTTCCCCCACTCCCATTATGAGAGGTGTTGATGTAATGGCTTAAAAAATGTTGATTTTATTTTTGTGTGTGGATGGAGCTTAACTTGCATCAGTTTTTATTTTATTTTTTTGCCTTTTATTATGATAGGACAGTATAGCATCAAAAAAGTTTGACGAACCGGGACTTGAACTCGGGTCGCCCAAAGCTAAAAAAAAGACTTTGTCAGAGAACTGACCACTAGGCTATTGAGGAGAGTAATTTTCCATAATTTGATCAATCTTAGAACCTTATTGTGTAATAAACACAGGGGGAACAGAATCCGACGGCAAATAGTTCAGCTGTCGAAATCCGTTCCCCCACCCCAATGATGAGAGATGTTGATGTATCGGCTTAAAATACGCTTATTCTATTCTGTGTGTGGATGGAGCTTAAACAGCATCAATTTGATAAATATTAGAACCTCAGTGTGTCAGAAAAATGGGGGGAACAGAATCCGACGGCAAAAAAAAAAAAAAAAAAAAAAACAGCTGTCGGAATCCGTTCCCCACTCCCATTATGAGAGGTGTTGATGTAATGGCTTAAAAAATGCTGATTTTATTTTTGTGTGTGGATGGAGCTTAACTTGCATCAGTTTTTGTTTAACTTTTTTGCCTTTTATTATGATAGGACAGTATAGCATCAAAAAAGTTTGACGAACCGGGACTTGAACTCGGGTCGCCCAAAGCTAAAAAAAAGACATTGTCAGGGAACTGACCACTAGGCTATTGAGGAGAGCAATTTTCCATAATTTGATCAATCTTAGAACCTTATTGTGTAATAAACACAGGGGGAACAGAATCCGACGGCAAATAGTTCAGCTGTCGAAATCCGTTCCCCCACCCCAATGATGAGAGATGTTGATGTATCGGCTTAAAATACGCTTATTCTATTCTGTGTGTGGATGGAGCTTAAACAGCATCAATTTGATAAATATTAGAACCTCAGTGTGTCAGAAAAATGGGGGGAACAGAATCCAAGGGCAAAAAAAAACAAAAAACACAGCTGTCGGAATCCGTTCCCCCACTCCCATTATGAGAGGTGTTGATGTAATGGCTTAAAAAATGCTGATTTTATTTTTGTGTGTGGATGGAGCTTAACTTGCATCAGTTTTTATTTTACTTTTTTGCCTTTTATTATGATAGGACAGTATAGCATCAAAAAAGTTTGACGAACCGGGACTTGAACTCGGGTCGCCCAAAGCTAAAAAAAAGACATTGTCAGGGAACTGACCACTAGGCTATTGAGGAGAGCAATTTTCCATAATTTGATCAATCTTAGAACCTTATTGTGTAATAAACAAAGGGGGAACAGAATCCGACGGCAAATAGTTCAGCTGTCGAAATCCGTTCCCCCACCCCAATGATGAGAGATGTTGATGTATCGGCTTAAAATACGCTTATTCTATTCTGTGTGTGGATGGAGCTTAAACAGCATCAATTTGATAAATATTAGAACCTCAGTGTGTCAGAAAAATGGGGGGAACAGAATCCGACGGCAAAAAAAAACAAAAAACACAGCTGTCGGAATCCGTTCCCCCACTCCCATTATGAGAGGTGTTGATGTAATGGCTTAAAAAATGTTGATTTTATTTTTGTGTGTGGATGGAGCTTAACTTGCATCAGTTTTTATTTTATTTTTTTGCCTTTTATTATGATAGGACAGTATAGCATCAAAAAAGTTTGACGAACCGGGACTTGAACTCGGGTCGCCCAAAGCTAAAAAAAAGACATTGTCAGGGAACTGACCACTAGGCTATTGAGGAGAGTAATTTCTCATAATTTGATCAATCTTAGAACCTTATTGTGTAATAAACACAGGGGGAACAGAATCCGACGGCAAATAGTTCAGCTGTCGAAATCCGTTCCCCCACCCCAATGATGAGAGATGTTGATGTATCGGCTTAAAATACGCTTATTCTATTCTGTGTGTGGATGGAGCTTAAACAGCATCAATTTGATAAATATTAGAACCTCAGTGTGTCAGAAAAATGGGGGGAACAGAATCCGACGGCAAAAAAACAACAACAACAGCTGTCGGAATCCGTTCCCCCACTCCCATTATGAGAGGTGTTGATGTAATGGCTTAAAAATGCTGATTTTATTTTTGTGTGTGGATGGAGCTTAACTTGCATCAGTTTTTATTTTATTTTTTTGCCTTTTATTATGATAGGACAGTACCTATAGCATCAAAAAAGTTTGACGAACCGGGACTTGAACTCGGGTCGCCCAAAGCTAAAAAAAAGACATTGTCAGGGAACTGACCACTAGGCTATTGAGGAGAGTAATTTTCCTTAATTTGATCAATCTTAGAACCTTATTGTGTAATAAACACAGGGGGAACAGAATCCGACGGCAAATAGTTCAGCTGTCGAAATCCGTTCCCCCACCCCAATGATGAGAGATGTTGATGTATCGGCTTAAAATACGCTTATTCTATTCTGTGTGTGGATGGAGCTTAAACAGCATCAATTTGATAAATATTAGAACCTCAGTGTGTCAGAAAAATGGGGGGAACAGAATCCGACGGCAAAAAACAACAACAATAGCTGTCGGAATCCGTTCCCCCACTCCCATTATGAGAGGTGTTGATGTAATGGCTTAAAAAATGCTGATTTTATTTTTGTGTGTGGATGGAGCTTAACTTGCATCAGTTTTTATTTTATTTTTTTGCCTTTTATTATGATAGGACAGTATAGCATCAAAAAAGTTTGACGAACCGGGACTTGAACTCGGGTCGCCCAAAGCTAAAAAAAAGACATTGTCAGGGAACTGACCACTAGGCTATTGAGGAGAGTAATTTCTCATAATTTGATCAATCTTAGAACCTTATTGTGTAATAAACACAGGGGGAACAGAATCCGACGGCAAATAGTTCAGCTGTCGAAATCCGTTCCCCCACCCCAATGATGAGAGATGTTGATGTATCGGCTTAAAATACGCTTATTCTATTCTGTGTGTGGATGGAGCTTAAACAGCATCAATTTGATAAATATTAGAACCTCAGTGTGTCAGAAAAATGGATGGAACAGAATCCGACGGCAAAAAAAAAAAAAAAACACTGCTGTCGGAATCCGTTCCCCCACTCCCATTATGAGAGGTGTTGATGTAATGGCTTAAAAAATGCTGATTTTATTTTTGTGTGTGGATGGAGCTTAACTTGCATCAGTTTTTATTTTATTTTTTTGCCTTTTATTATGATAGGACAGTATAGCATCAAAAAAGTTTGACGAACCGGGACTTGAACTCTGGTCGCCCAAAGCTAAAAAAAAGACATTGTCAGGGAACTGACCACTAGGCTATTGAGGAGAGTAATTTTCCATAATTTGATCAATCTTAGAACCTTATTGTGTAATAAACACAGGGGGAACAGAATCCGACGGCAAATAGTTCAGCTGTCGAAATCCGTTCCCCCACCCCAATGATGAGAGATGTTGATGTATCGGCTTAAAATACGCTTATTCTATTCTGTGTGTGGATGGAGCTTAAACAGCATCAATTTGATAAATATTAGAACCTCAGTGTGTCAGAAAAATGGGGGGAACAGAATCCAAGGGCAAAAAAAAACAAAAAACACAGCTGTCGGAATCCGTTCCCCCACTCCCATTATGAGAGGTGTTGATGTAATGGCTTAAAAAATGCTGATTTTATTTTTGTGTGTGGATGGAGCTTAACTTGCATCAGTTTTTATTTTACTTTTTTGCCTTTTATTATGATAGGACAGTATAGCATCAAAAAAGTTTGACGAACCGGGACTTGAACTCGGGTCGCCCAAAGCTAAAAAAAAGACATTGTCAGGGAACTGACCACTAGGCTATTGAGGAGAGCAATTTTCCATAATTTGATCAATCTTAGAACCTTATTGTGTAATAAACAAAGGGGGAACAGAATCCGACGGCAAATAGTTCAGCTGTCGAAATCCGTTCCCCCACCCCAATGATGAGAGATGTTGATGTATCGGCTTAAAATACGCTTATTCTATTCTGTGTGTGGATGGAGCTTAAACAGCATCAATTTGATAAATATTAGAACCTCAGTGTGTCAGAAAAATGGGGGGAACAGAATCCGACGGCAAAAAAAAACAAAAAACACAGCTGTCGGAATCCGTTCCCCCACTCCCATTATGAGAGGTGTTGATGTAATGGCTTAAAAAATGTTGATTTTATTTTTGTGTGTGGATGGAGCTTAACTTGCATCAGTTTTTATTTTATTTTTTTGCCTTTTATTATGATAGGACAGTATAGCATCAAAAAAGTTTGACGAACCGGGACTTGAACTCGGGTCGCCCAAAGCTAAAAAAAAGACATTGTCAGGGAACTGACCACTAGGCTATTGAGGAGAGTAATTTCTCATAATTTGATCAATCTTAGAACCTTATTGTGTAATAAACACAGGGGGAACAGAATCCGACGGCAAATAGTTCAGCTGTCGAAATCCGTTCCCCCACCCCAATGATGAGAGATGTTGATGTATCGGCTTAAAATACGCTTATTCTATTCTGTGTGTGGATGGAGCTTAAACAGCATCAATTTGATAAATATTAGAACCTCAGTGTGTCAGAAAAATGGGGGGAACAGAATCCGACGGCAAAAAAACAACAACAACAGCTGTCGGAATCCGTTCCCCCACTCCCATTATGAGAGGTGTTGATGTAATGGCTTAAAAATGCTGATTTTATTTTTGTGTGTGGATGGAGCTTAACTTGCATCAGTTTTTATTTTATTTTTTTGCCTTTTATTATGATAGGACAGTACCTATAGCATCAAAAAAGTTTGACGAACCGGGACTTGAACTCGGGTCGCCCAAAGCTAAAAAAAAGACATTGTCAGGGAACTGACCACTAGGCTATTGAGGAGAGTAATTTTCCTTAATTTGATCAATCTTAGAACCTTATTGTGTAATAAACACAGGGGGAACAGAATCCGACGGCAAATAGTTCAGCTGTCGAAATCCGTTCCCCCACCCCAATGATGAGAGATGTTGATGTATCGGCTTAAAATACGCTTATTCTATTCTGTGTGTGGATGGAGCTTAAACAGCATCAATTTGATAAATATTAGAACCTCAGTGTGTCAGAAAAATGGGGGGAACAGAATCCGACGGCAAAAAACAACAACAGCTGTCGGAATCCGTTCCCCCACTCCCATTATGAGAGGTGTTGATGTAATGGCTTAAAAAATGCTGATTTTATTTTTGTGTGTGGATGGAGCTTAACTTGCATCAGTTTTTATTTTATTTTTTTGCCTTTTATTATGATAGGACAGTATAGCATCAAAAAAGTTTGACGAACCGGGACTTGAACTCGGGTCGCCCAAAGCTAAAAAAAAGACATTGTCAGGGAACTGACCACTAGGCTATTGAGGAGAGTAATTTCTCATAATTTGATCAATCTTAGAACCTTATTGTGTAATAAACACAGGGGGAACAGAATCCGACGGCAAATAGTTCAGCTGTCGAAATCCGTTCCCCCACCCCAATGATGAGAGATGTTGATGTATCGGCTTAAAATACGCTTATTCTATTCTGTGTGTGGATGGAGCTTAAACAGCATCAATTTGATAAATATTAGAACCTCAGTGTGTCAGAAAAATGGATGGAACAGAATCCGACGGCAAAAAAAAAAAAAAAACACTGCTGTCGGAATCCGTTCCCCCACTCCCATTATGAGAGGTGTTGATGTAATGGCTTAAAAAATGCTGATTTTATTTTTGTGTGTGGATGGAGCTTAACTTGCATCAGTTTTTATTTTATTTTTTTGCCTTTTATTATGATAGGACAGTATAGCATCAAAAAAGTTTGACGAACCGGGACTTGAACTCTGGTCGCCCAAAGCTAAAAAAAAGACATTGTCAGGGAACTGACCACTAGGCTATTGAGGAGAGTAATTTTCCATAATTTGATCAATCTTAGAACCTTATTGTGTAATAAACACAGGGGGAACAGAATCCGACGGCAAATAGTTCAGCTGTCGAAATCCGTTCCCCCACCCCAATGATGAGAGATGTTGATGTATCGGCTTAAAATACGCTTATTCTATTCTGTGTGTGGATGGAGCTTAAACAGCATCAATTTGATAAATATTAGAACCTCAGTGTGTCAGAAAAATGGGGGGAACAGAATCCGAGGGCAAAAAAAAACAAAAAACACAGCTGTCGGAATCCGTTCCCCCACTCCCATTATGAGAGGTGTTGATGTAATGGCTTAAAAAATGCTGATTTTATTTTTGTGTGTGGATGGAGCTTAACTTGCATCAGTTTTTATTTTACTTTTTTGCCTTTTATTATGATAGGACAGTATAGCATCAAAAAAGTTTGACGAACCGGGACTTGAACTCGGGTCGCCCAAAGCTAAAAAAAAGACATTGTCAGGGAACTGACCACTAGGCTATTGAGGAGAGCAATTTTCCATAATTTGATCAATCTTAGAACCTTATTGTGTAATAAACAAAGGGGGAACAGAATCCGACGGCAAATAGTTCAGCTGTCGAAATCCGTTCCCCCACCCCAATGATGAGAGATGTTGATGTATCGGCTTAAAATACGCTTATTCTATTCTGTGTGTGGATGGAGCTTAAACAGCATCAATTTGATAAATATTAGAACCTCAGTGTGTCAGAAAAATGGGGGGAACAGAATCCGACGGCAAAAAAAAACAAAAAACACAGCTGTCGGAATCCGTTCCCCCACTCCCATTATGAGAGGTGTTGATGTAATGGCTTAAAAAATGTTGATTTTATTTTTGTGTGTGGATGGAGCTTAACTTGCATCAGTTTTTATTTTATTTTTTTGCCTTTTATTATGATAGGACAGTATAGCATCAAAAAAGTTTGACGAACCGGGACTTGAACTCGGGTCGCCCAAAGCTAAAAAAAAGACTTTGTCAGAGAACTGACCACTAGGCTATTGAGGAGAGTAATTTTCCATAATTTGATCAATCTTAGAACCTTATTGTGTAATAAACACAGGGGGAACAGAATCCGACGGCAAATAGTTCAGCTGTCGAAATCCGTTCCCCCACCCCAATGATGAGAGATGTTGATGTATCGGCTTAAAATACGCTTATTCTATTCTGTGTGTGGATGGAGCTTAAACAGCATCAATTTGATAAATATTAGAACCTCAGTGTGTCAGAAAAATGGGGGGAACAGAATCCGACGGCAAAAAAAAAAAAAAAAAAAAAAACAGCTGTCGGAATCCGTTCCCCACTCCCATTATGAGAGGTGTTGATGTAATGGCTTAAAAAATGCTGATTTTATTTTTGTGTGTGGATGGAGCTTAACTTGCATCAGTTTTTGTTTAACTTTTTTGCCTTTTATTATGATAGGACAGTATAGCATCAAAAAAGTTTGACGAACCGGGACTTGAACTCGGGTCGCCCAAAGCTAAAAAAAAGACATTGTCAGGGAACTGACCACTAGGCTATTGAGGAGAGCAATTTTCCATAATTTGATCAATCTTAGAACCTTATTGTGTAATAAACACAGGGGGAACAGAATCCGACGGCAAATAGTTCAGCTGTCGAAATCCGTTCCCCCACCCCAATGATGAGAGATGTTGATGTATCGGCTTAAAATACGCTTATTCTATTCTGTGTGTGGATGGAGCTTAAACAGCATCAATTTGATAAATATTAGAACCTCAGTGTGTCAGAAAAATGGGGGGAACAGAATCCAAGGGCAAAAAAAAACAAAAAACACAGCTGTCGGAATCCGTTCCCCCACTCCCATTATGAGAGGTGTTGATGTAATGGCTTAAAAAATGCTGATTTTATTTTTGTGTGTGGATGGAGCTTAACTTGCATCAGTTTTTATTTTACTTTTTTGCCTTTTATTATGATAGGACAGTATAGCATCAAAAAAGTTTGACGAACCGGGACTTGAACTCGGGTCGCCCAAAGCTAAAAAAAAGACATTGTCAGGGAACTGACCACTAGGCTATTGAGGAGAGCAATTTTCCATAATTTGATCAATCTTAGAACCTTATTGTGTAATAAACAAAGGGGGAACAGAATCCGACGGCAAATAGTTCAGCTGTCGAAATCCGTTCCCCCACCCCAATGATGAGAGATGTTGATGTATCGGCTTAAAATACGCTTATTCTATTCTGTGTGTGGATGGAGCTTAAACAGCATCAATTTGATAAATATTAGAACCTCAGTGTGTCAGAAAAATGGGGGGAACAGAATCCGACGGCAAAAAAAAACAAAAAACACAGCTGTCGGAATCCGTTCCCCCACTCCCATTATGAGAGGTGTTGATGTAATGGCTTAAAAAATGTTGATTTTATTTTTGTGTGTGGATGGAGCTTAACTTGCATCAGTTTTTATTTTATTTTTTTGCCTTTTATTATGATAGGACAGTATAGCATCAAAAAAGTTTGACGAACCGGGACTTGAACTCGGGTCGCCCAAAGCTAAAAAAAAGACATTGTCAGGGAACTGACCACTAGGCTATTGAGGAGAGTAATTTCTCATAATTTGATCAATCTTAGAACCTTATTGTGTAATAAACACAGGGGGAACAGAATCCGACGGCAAATAGTTCAGCTGTCGAAATCCGTTCCCCCACCCCAATGATGAGAGATGTTGATGTATCGGCTTAAAATACGCTTATTCTATTCTGTGTGTGGATGGAGCTTAAACAGCATCAATTTGATAAATATTAGAACCTCAGTGTGTCAGAAAAATGGGGGGAACAGAATCCGACGGCAAAAAAACAACAACAACAGCTGTCGGAATCCGTTCCCCCACTCCCATTATGAGAGGTGTTGATGTAATGGCTTAAAAATGCTGATTTTATTTTTGTGTGTGGATGGAGCTTAACTTGCATCAGTTTTTATTTTATTTTTTTGCCTTTTATTATGATAGGACAGTACCTATAGCATCAAAAAAGTTTGACGAACCGGGACTTGAACTCGGGTCGCCCAAAGCTAAAAAAAAGACATTGTCAGGGAACTGACCACTAGGCTATTGAGGAGAGTAATTTTCCTTAATTTGATCAATCTTAGAACCTTATTGTGTAATAAACACAGGGGGAACAGAATCCGACGGCAAATAGTTCAGCTGTCGAAATCCGTTCCCCCACCCCAATGATGAGAGATGTTGATGTATCGGCTTAAAATACGCTTATTCTATTCTGTGTGTGGATGGAGCTTAAACAGCATCAATTTGATAAATATTAGAACCTCAGTGTGTCAGAAAAATGGGGGGAACAGAATCCGACGGCAAAAAACAACAACAATAGCTGTCGGAATCCGTTCCCCCACTCCCATTATGAGAGGTGTTGATGTAATGGCTTAAAAAATGCTGATTTTATTTTTGTGTGTGGATGGAGCTTAACTTGCATCAGTTTTTATTTTATTTTTTTGCCTTTTATTATGATAGGACAGTATAGCATCAAAAAAGTTTGACGAACCGGGACTTGAACTCGGGTCGCCCAAAGCTAAAAAAAAGACATTGTCAGGGAACTGACCACTAGGCTATTGAGGAGAGTAATTTCTCATAATTTGATCAATCTTAGAACCTTATTGTGTAATAAACACAGGGGGAACAGAATCCGACGGCAAATAGTTCAGCTGTCGAAATCCGTTCCCCCACCCCAATGATGAGAGATGTTGATGTATCGGCTTAAAATACGCTTATTCTATTCTGTGTGTGGATGGAGCTTAAACAGCATCAATTTGATAAATATTAGAACCTCAGTGTGTCAGAAAAATGGATGGAACAGAATCCGACGGCAAAAAAAAAAAAAAAACACTGCTGTCGGAATCCGTTCCCCCACTCCCATTATGAGAGGTGTTGATGTAATGGCTTAAAAAATGCTGATTTTATTTTTGTGTGTGGATGGAGCTTAACTTGCATCAGTTTTTATTTTATTTTTTTGCCTTTTATTATGATAGGACAGTATAGCATCAAAAAAGTTTGACGAACCGGGACTTGAACTCTGGTCGCCCAAAGCTAAAAAAAAGACATTGTCAGGGAACTGACCACTAGGCTATTGAGGAGAGTAATTTTCCATAATTTGATCAATCTTAGAACCTTATTGTGTAATAAACACAGGGGGAACAGAATCCGACGGCAAATAGTTCAGCTGTCGAAATCCGTTCCCCCACCCCAATGATGAGAGATGTTGATGTATCGGCTTAAAATACGCTTATTCTATTCTGTGTGTGGATGGAGCTTAAACAGCATCAATTTGATAAATATTAGAACCTCAGTGTGTCAGAAAAATGGGGGGAACAGAATCCAAGGGCAAAAAAAAACAAAAAACACAGCTGTCGGAATCCGTTCCCCCACTCCCATTATGAGAGGTGTTGATGTAATGGCTTAAAAAATGCTGATTTTATTTTTGTGTGTGGATGGAGCTTAACTTGCATCAGTTTTTATTTTACTTTTTTGCCTTTTATTATGATAGGACAGTATAGCATCAAAAAAGTTTGACGAACCGGGACTTGAACTCGGGTCGCCCAAAGCTAAAAAAAAGACATTGTCAGGGAACTGACCACTAGGCTATTGAGGAGAGCAATTTTCCATAATTTGATCAATCTTAGAACCTTATTGTGTAATAAACAAAGGGGGAACAGAATCCGACGGCAAATAGTTCAGCTGTCGAAATCCGTTCCCCCACCCCAATGATGAGAGATGTTGATGTATCGGCTTAAAATACGCTTATTCTATTCTGTGTGTGGATGGAGCTTAAACAGCATCAATTTGATAAATATTAGAACCTCAGTGTGTCAGAAAAATGGGGGGAACAGAATCCGACGGCAAAAAAAAACAAAAAACACAGCTGTCGGAATCCGTTCCCCCACTCCCATTATGAGAGGTGTTGATGTAATGGCTTAAAAAATGTTGATTTTATTTTTGTGTGTGGATGGAGCTTAACTTGCATCAGTTTTTATTTTATTTTTTTGCCTTTTATTATGATAGGACAGTATAGCATCAAAAAAGTTTGACGAACCGGGACTTGAACTCGGGTCGCCCAAAGCTAAAAAAAAGACATTGTCAGGGAACTGACCACTAGGCTATTGAGGAGAGTAATTTCTCATAATTTGATCAATCTTAGAACCTTATTGTGTAATAAACACAGGGGGAACAGAATCCGACGGCAAATAGTTCAGCTGTCGAAATCCGTTCCCCCACCCCAATGATGAGAGATGTTGATGTATCGGCTTAAAATACGCTTATTCTATTCTGTGTGTGGATGGAGCTTAAACAGCATCAATTTGATAAATATTAGAACCTCAGTGTGTCAGAAAAATGGGGGGAACAGAATCCGACGGCAAAAAAACAACAACAACAGCTGTCGGAATCCGTTCCCCCACTCCCATTATGAGAGGTGTTGATGTAATGGCTTAAAAATGCTGATTTTATTTTTGTGTGTGGATGGAGCTTAACTTGCATCAGTTTTTATTTTATTTTTTTGCCTTTTATTATGATAGGACAGTACCTATAGCATCAAAAAAGTTTGACGAACCGGGACTTGAACTCGGGTCGCCCAAAGCTAAAAAAAAGACATTGTCAGGGAACTGACCACTAGGCTATTGAGGAGAGTAATTTTCCTTAATTTGATCAATCTTAGAACCTTATTGTGTAATAAACACAGGGGGAACAGAATCCGACGGCAAATAGTTCAGCTGTCGAAATCCGTTCCCCCACCCCAATGATGAGAGATGTTGATGTATCGGCTTAAAATACGCTTATTCTATTCTGTGTGTGGATGGAGCTTAAACAGCATCAATTTGATAAATATTAGAACCTCAGTGTGTCAGAAAAATGGGGGGAACAGAATCCGACGGCAAAAAACAACAACAGCTGTCGGAATCCGTTCCCCCACTCCCATTATGAGAGGTGTTGATGTAATGGCTTAAAAAATGCTGATTTTATTTTTGTGTGTGGATGGAGCTTAACTTGCATCAGTTTTTATTTTATTTTTTTGCCTTTTATTATGATAGGACAGTATAGCATCAAAAAAGTTTGACGAACCGGGACTTGAACTCGGGTCGCCCAAAGCTAAAAAAAAGACATTGTCAGGGAACTGACCACTAGGCTATTGAGGAGAGTAATTTCTCATAATTTGATCAATCTTAGAACCTTATTGTGTAATAAACACAGGGGGAACAGAATCCGACGGCAAATAGTTCAGCTGTCGAAATCCGTTCCCCCACCCCAATGATGAGAGATGTTGATGTATCGGCTTAAAATACGCTTATTCTATTCTGTGTGTGGATGGAGCTTAAACAGCATCAATTTGATAAATATTAGAACCTCAGTGTGTCAGAAAAATGGATGGAACAGAATCCGACGGCAAAAAAAAAAAAAAAACACTGCTGTCGGAATCCGTTCCCCCACTCCCATTATGAGAGGTGTTGATGTAATGGCTTAAAAAATGCTGATTTTATTTTTGTGTGTGGATGGAGCTTAACTTGCATCAGTTTTTATTTTATTTTTTTGCCTTTTATTATGATAGGACAGTATAGCATCAAAAAAGTTTGACGAACCGGGACTTGAACTCTGGTCGCCCAAAGCTAAAAAAAAGACATTGTCAGGGAACTGACCACTAGGCTATTGAGGAGAGTAATTTTCCATAATTTGATCAATCTTAGAACCTTATTGTGTAATAAACACAGGGGGAACAGAATCCGACGGCAAATAGTTCAGCTGTCGAAATCCGTTCCCCCACCCCAATGATGAGAGATGTTGATGTATCGGCTTAAAATACGCTTATTCTATTCTGTGTGTGGATGGAGCTTAAACAGCATCAATTTGATAAATATTAGAACCTCAGTGTGTCAGAAAAATGGGGGGAACAGAATCCAAGGGCAAAAAAAAACAAAAAACACAGCTGTCGGAATCCGTTCCCCCACTCCCATTATGAGAGGTGTTGATGTAATGGCTTAAAAAATGCTGATTTTATTTTTGTGTGTGGATGGAGCTTAACTTGCATCAGTTTTTATTTTACTTTTTTGCCTTTTATTATGATAGGACAGTATAGCATCAAAAAAGTTTGACGAACCGGGACTTGAACTCGGGTCGCCCAAAGCTAAAAAAAAGACATTGTCAGGGAACTGACCACTAGGCTATTGAGGAGAGCAATTTTCCATAATTTGATCAATCTTAGAACCTTATTGTGTAATAAACAAAGGGGGAACAGAATCCGACGGCAAATAGTTCAGCTGTCGAAATCCGTTCCCCCACCCCAATGATGAGAGATGTTGATGTATCGGCTTAAAATACGCTTATTCTATTCTGTGTGTGGATGGAGCTTAAACAGCATCAATTTGATAAATATTAGAACCTCAGTGTGTCAGAAAAATGGGGGGAACAGAATCCGACGGCAAAAAAAAACAAAAAACACAGCTGTCGGAATCCGTTCCCCCACTCCCATTATGAGAGGTGTTGATGTAATGGCTTAAAAAATGTTGATTTTATTTTTGTGTGTGGATGGAGCTTAACTTGCATCAGTTTTTATTTTATTTTTTTGCCTTTTATTATGATAGGACAGTATAGCATCAAAAAAGATTGACGAACCGGGACTTGAACTCGGGTCGCCCAAAGCTAAAAAAAAGACTTTGTCAGAGAACTGACCACTAGGCTATTGAGGAGAGTAATTTTCCATAATTTGATCAATCTTAGAACCTTATTGTGTAATAAACACAGGGGGAACAGAATCCGACGGCAAATAGTTCAGCTGTCGAAATCCGTTCCCCCACCCCAATGATGAGAGATGTTGATGTATCGGCTTAAAATACGCTTATTCTATTCTGTGTGTGGATGGAGCTTAAACAGCATCAATTTGATAAATATTAGAACCTCAGTGTGTCAGAAAAATGGGGGGAACAGAATCCGACGGCAAAAAAAACAAAAAAAACACAGCTGTCGGAATCCGTTCCCCCACTCCCATTATGAGAGGTGTTGATGTAATGGCTTAAAAAATGCTGATTTTATTTTTGTGTGTGGATGGAGCTTAACTTGCATCAGTTTTTATTTTATTTTTTTGCCTTTTATTATGATAGGACAGTATAGCATCAAAAAAGTTTGACGAACCGGGACTTGAACTCGGGTCGCCCAAAGCTAAAAAAAAGACATTGTCAGGGAACTGACCACTAGCTATTGAGGAGAGTAATTTTCCATAATTTGATCAATCTTAGAACCTTATTGTGTAATAAACACAGGGGGAACAGAATCCGACGGCAAATAGTTCAGCTGTCGAAATCCGTTCCCCCACCCCAATGATGAGAGATGTTGATGTATCGGCTTAAAATACGCTTATTCTATTCTGTGTGTGGATGGAGCTTAAACAGCATCAATTTGATAAATATTAGAACCTCAGTGTGTCAGAAAAATGGGGGGAACAGAATCCGACGGCAAAAAAAAAACAAAAAAAAAAAACAGCTGTCGGAATCCGTTCCCCACTCCCATTATGAGAGGTGTTGATGTAATGGCTTAAAAAATGCTGATTTTATTTTTGTGTGTGGATGGAGCTTAACTTGCATCAGTTTTTATTTTACTTTTTTGCCTTTTATTATGATAGGACAGTATAGCATCAAAAAAGTTTGACGAACCGGGACTTGAACTCGGGTCGCCCAAAGCTAAAAAAAAGACATTGTCAGGGAACTGACCACTAGGCTATTGAGGAGAGCAATTTTCCATAATTTGATCAATCTTAGAACCTTATTGTGTAATAAACACAGGGGGAACAGAATCCGACGGCAAATAGTTCAGCTGTCGAAATCCGTTCCCCCACCCCAATGATGAGAGATGTTGATGTATCGGCTTAAAATACGCTTATTCTATTCTGTGTGTGGATGGAGCTTAAACAGCATCAATTTGATAAATATTAGAACCTCAGTGTGTCAGAAAAATGGGGGGAACAGAATCCGACGGCAAAAAAAAACAAAAAACACAGCTGTCGGAATCCGTTCCCCCACTCCCATTATGAGAGGTGTTGATGTAATGGCTTAAAAAATGTTGATTTTATTTTTGTGTGTGGATGGAGCTTAACTTGCATCAGTTTTTATTTTATTTTTTTGCCTTTTATTATGATAGGACAGTATAGCATCAAAAAAGTTTGACGAACCGGGACTTGAACTCGGGTCGCCCAAAGCTAAAAAAAAGACATTGTCAGGGAACTGACCACTAGGCTATTGAGGAGAGTAATTTCTCATAATTTGATCAATCTTAGAACCTTATTGTGTAATAAACACAGGGGGAACAGAATCCGACGGCAAATAGTTCAGCTGTCGAAATCCGTTCCCCCACCCCAATGATGAGAGATGTTGATGTATCGGCTTAAAATACGCTTATTCTATTCTGTGTGTGGATGGAGCTTAAACAGCATCAATTTGATAAATATTAGAACCTCAGTGTGTCAGAAAAATGGGGGGAACAGAATCCGAGGGCAAAAAAAAACAAAAAACACAGCTGTCGGAATCCGTTCCCCCACTCCCATTATGAGAGGTGTTGATGTAATGGCTTAAAAAATGCTGATTTTATTTTTGTGTGTGGATGGAGCTTAACTTGCATCAGTTTTTATTTTACTTTTTTGCCTTTTATTATGATAGGACAGTATAGCATCAAAAAAGTTTGACGAACCGGGACTTGAACTCGGGTCGCCCAAAGCTAAAAAAAAGACATTGTCAGGGAACTGACCACTAGGCTATTGAGGAGAGCAATTTTCCATAATTTGATCAATCTTAGAACCTTATTGTGTAATAAACAAAGGGGGAACAGAATCCGACGGCAAATAGTTCAGCTGTCGAAATCCGTTCCCCCACCCCAATGATGAGAGATGTTGATGTATCGGCTTAAAATACGCTTATTCTATTCTGTGTGTGGATGGAGCTTAAACAGCATCAATTTGATAAATATTAGAACCTCAGTGTGTCAGAAAAATGGGGGGAACAGAATCCGACGGCAAAAAAAAACAAAAAACACAGCTGTCGGAATCCGTTCCCCCACTCCCATTATGAGAGGTGTTGATGTAATGGCTTAAAAAATGTTGATTTTATTTTTGTGTGTGGATGGAGCTTAACTTGCATCAGTTTTTATTTTATTTTTTTGCCTTTTATTATGATAGGACAGTATAGCATCAAAAAAGTTTGACGAACCGGGACTTGAACTCGGGTCGCCCAAAGCTAAAAAAAAGAGTTTGTCAGAGAACTGACCACTAGGCTATTGAGGAGAGTAATTTTCCATAATTTGATCAATCTTAGAACCTTATTGTGTAATAAACACAGGGGGAACAGAATCCGACGGCAAATAGTTCAGCTGTCGAAATCCGTTCCCCCACCCCAATGATGAGAGATGTTGATGTATCGGCTTAAAATACGCTTATTCTATTCTGTGTGTGGATGGAGCTTAAACAGCATCAATTTGATAAATATTAGAACCTCAGTGTGTCAGAAAAATGGGGGGAACAGAATCCGACGGCAAAAAAAAAAAAAAAAAAAAAAACAGCTGTCGGAATCCGTTCCCCACTCCCATTATGAGAGGTGTTGATGTAATGGCTTAAAAAATGCTGATTTTATTTTTGTGTGTGGATGGAGCTTAACTTGCATCAGTTTTTGTTTAACTTTTTTGCCTTTTATTATGATAGGACAGTATAGCATCAAAAAAGTTTGACGAACCGGGACTTGAACTCGGGTCGCCCAAAGCTAAAAAAAAGACATTGTCAGGGAACTGACCACTAGGCTATTGAGGAGAGCAATTTTCCATAATTTGATCAATCTTAGAACCTTATTGTGTAATAAACACAGGGGGAACAGAATCCGACGGCAAATAGTTCAGCTGTCGAAATCCGTTCCCCCACCCCAATGATGAGAGATGTTGATGTATCGGCTTAAAATACGCTTATTCTATTCTGTGTGTGGATGGAGCTTAAACAGCATCAATTTGATAAATATTAGAACCTCAGTGTGTCAGAAAAATGGGGGGAACAGAATCCGACGGCAAAAAACAACAACAATAGCTGTCGGAATCCGTTCCCCCACTCCCATTATGAGAGGTGTTGATGTAATGGCTTAAAAATGCTGATTTTATTTTTGTGTGTGGATGGAGCTTAACTTGCATCAGTTTTTATTTTATTTTTTTGCCTTTTATTATGATAGGACAGTACCTATAGCATCAAAAAAGTTTGACGAACCGGGACTTGAACTCGGGTCGCCCAAAGCTAAAAAAAAGACATTGTCAGGGAACTGACCACTAGGCTATTGAGGAGAGTAATTTTCCTTAATTTGATCAATCTTAGAACCTTATTGTGTAATAAACACAGGGGGAACAGAATCCGACGGCAAATAGTTCAGCTGTCGAAATCCGTTCCCCCACCCCAATGATGAGAGATGTTGATGTATCGGCTTAAAATACGCTTATTCTATTCTGTGTGTGGATGGAGCTTAAACAGCATCAATTTGATAAATATTAGAACCTCAGTGTGTCAGAAAAATGGGGGGAACAGAATCCGACGGCAAAAAACAACAACAATAGCTGTCGGAATCCGTTCCCCCACTCCCATTATGAGAGGTGTTGATGTAATGGCTTAAAAAATGCTGATTTTATTTTTGTGTGTGGATGGAGCTTAACTTGCATCAGTTTTTATTTTATTTTTTTGCCTTTTATTATGATAGGACAGTATAGCATCAAAAAAGTTTGACGAACCGGGACTTGAACTCGGGTCGCCCAAAGCTAAAAAAAAGACATTGTCAGGGAACTGACCACTAGGCTATTGAGGAGAGTAATTTCTCATAATTTGATCAATCTTAGAACCTTATTGTGTAATAAACACAGGGGGAACAGAATCCGACGGCAAATAGTTCAGCTGTCGAAATCCGTTCCCCCACCCCAATGATGAGAGATGTTGATGTATCGGCTTAAAATACGCTTATTCTATTCTGTGTGTGGATGGAGCTTAAACAGCATCAATTTGATAAATATTAGAACCTCAGTGTGTCAGAAAAATGGGGGGAACAGAATCCGACGGCAAAAAAAAAATAAAACACAGCTGTCGGAATCCGTTCCCCCACTCCCATTATGAGAGGTGTTGATGTAATGGCTTAAAAATGCTGATTTTATTTTTGTGTGTGGATGGAGCTTAACTTGCATCAGTTTTTATTTTATTTTTTTGCCTTTTATTATGATAGGACAGTACCTATAGCATCAAAAAAGTTTGACGAACCGGGACTTGAACTCGGGTCGCCCAAAGCTAAAAAAAAGACATTGTCAGGGAACTGACCACTAGTCTATTGAGGAGAGTAATTTTCCTTAATTTGATCAATCTTAGAACCTTATTGTGTAATAAACACAGGGGGAACAGAATCCGACGGCAAATAGTTCAGCTGTCGAAATCCGTTCCCCCACCCCAATGATGAGAGATGTTGATGTATCGGCTTAAAATACGCTTATTCTATTCTGTGTGTGGATGGAGCTTAAACAGCATCAATTTGATAAATATTAGAACCTCAGTGTGTCAGAAAAATGGATGGAACAGAATCCGACGGCAAAAAAAAAAAAAAAACACTGCTGTCGGAATCCGTTCCCCCACTCCCATTATGAGAGGTGTTGATGTAATGGCTTAAAAAATGCTGATTTTATTTTTGTGTGTGGATGGAGCTTAACTTGCATCAGTTTTTATTTTATTTTTTTGCCTTTTATTATGATAGGACAGTATAGCATCAAAAAAGTTTGACGAACCGGGACTTGAACTCTGGTCGCCCAAAGCTAAAAAAAAGACATTGTCAGGGAACTGACCACTAGGCTATTGAGGAGAGTAATTTTCCATAATTTGATCAATCTTAGAACCTTATTGTGTAATAAACACAGGGGGAACAGAATCCGACGGCAAATAGTTCAGCTGTCGAAATCCGTTCCCCCACCCCAATGATGAGAGATGTTGATGTATCGGCTTAAAATACGCTTATTCTATTCTGTGTGTGGATGGAGCTTAAACAGCATCAATTTGATAAATATTAGAACCTCAGTGTGTCAGAAAAATGGGGGGAACAGAATCCGAGGGCAAAAAAAAACAAAAAACACAGCTGTCGGAATCCGTTCCCCCACTCCCATTATGAGAGGTGTTGATGTAATGGCTTAAAAAATGCTGATTTTATTTTTGTGTGTGGATGGAGCTTAACTTGCATCAGTTTTTATTTTACTTTTTTGCCTTTTATTATGATAGGACAGTATAGCATCAAAAAAGTTTGACGAACCGGGACTTGAACTCGGGTCGCCCAAAGCTAAAAAAAAGACATTGTCAGGGAACTGACCACTAGGCTATTGAGGAGAGCAATTTTCCATAATTTGATCAATCTTAGAACCTTATTGTGTAATAAACAAAGGGGGAACAGAATCCGACGGCAAATAGTTCAGCTGTCGAAATCCGTTCCCCCACCCCAATGATGAGAGATGTTGATGTATCGGCTTAAAATACGCTTATTCTATTCTGTGTGTGGATGGAGCTTAAACAGCATCAATTTGATAAATATTAGAACCTCAGTGTGTCAGAAAAATGGGGGGAACAGAATCCGACGGCAAAAAAAAACAAAAAACACAGCTGTCGGAATCCGTTCCCCCACTCCCATTATGAGAGGTGTTGATGTAATGGCTTAAAAAATGTTGATTTTATTTTTGTGTGTGGATGGAGCTTAACTTGCATCAGTTTTTATTTTATTTTTTTGCCTTTTATTATGATAGGACAGTATAGCATCAAAAAAGATTGACGAACCGGGACTTGAACTCGGGTCGCCCAAAGCTAAAAAAAAGACTTTGTCAGAGAACTGACCACTAGGCTATTGAGGAGAGTAATTTTCCATAATTTGATCAATCTTAGAACCTTATTGTGTAATAAACACAGGGGGAACAGAATCCGACGGCAAATAGTTCAGCTGTCGAAATCCGTTCCCCCACCCCAATGATGAGAGATGTTGATGTATCGGCTTAAAATACGCTTATTCTATTCTGTGTGTGGATGGAGCTTAAACAGCATCAATTTGATAAATATTAGAACCTCAGTGTGTCAGAAAAATGGGGGGAACAGAATCCGACGGCAAAAAAACAACAACAACAGCTGTCGGAATCCGTTCCCCCACTCCCATTATGAGAGGTGTTGATGTAATGGCTTAAAAATGCTGATTTTATTTTTGTGTGTGGATGGAGCTTAACTTGCATCAGTTTTTATTTTATTTTTTTGCCTTTTATTATGATAGGACAGTACCTATAGCATCAAAAAAGTTTGACGAACCGGGACTTGAACTCGGGTCGCCCAAAGCTAAAAAAAAGACATTGTCAGGGAACTGACCACTAGGCTATTGAGGAGAGTAATTTTCCTTAATTTGATCAATCTTAGAACCTTATTGTGTAATAAACACAGGGGGAACAGAATCCGACGGCAAATAGTTCAGCTGTCGAAATCCGTTCCCCCACCCCAATGATGAGAGATGTTGATGTATCGGCTTAAAATACGCTTATTCTATTCTGTGTGTGGATGGAGCTTAAACAGCATCAATTTGATAAATATTAGAACCTCAGTGTGTCAGAAAAATGGGGGGAACAGAATCCGACGGCAAAAAAAAAAAAAAAACACAGCTGTCGGAATCCGTTCCCCCACTCCCATTATGAGAGGTGTTGATGTAATGGCTTAAAAAATGTTGATTTTATTTTTGTGTGTGGATGGAGCTTAACTTGCATCAGTTTTTATTTTATTTTTTTGCCTTTTATTATGATAGGACAGTATAGCATCAAAAAAGATTGACGAACCGGGACTTGAACTCGGGTCGCCCAAAGCTAAAAAAAAGACTTTGTCAGAGAACTGACCACTAGGCTATTGAGGAGAGTAATTTTCCATAATTTGATCAATCTTAGAACCTTATTGTGTAATAAACACAGGGGGAACAGAATCCGACGGCAAATAGTTCAGCTGTCGAAATCCGTTCCCCCACCCCAATGATGAGAGATGTTGATGTATCGGCTTAAAATACGCTTATTCTATTCTGTGTGTGGATGGAGCTTAAACAGCATCAATTTGATAAATATTAGAACCTCAGTGTGTCAGAAAAATGGGGGGAACAGAATCCGACGGCAAAAAAAAAAAAAAAAACACAGCTGTCGGAATCCGTTCCCCCACTCCCATTATGAGAGGTGTTGATGTAATGGCTTAAAAATGCTGATTTTATTTTTGTTTGTGGATGGAGCTTAACTTGCATCAGTTTTTATTTTATTTTTTTGCCTTTTATTATGATAGGACAGTATAGCATCAAAAAAGTTTGACGAACCGGGACTTGAACTCGGGTCGCCCAAAGCTAAAAAAAAGACATTGTCAGGGAACTGACCACTAGGCTATTGAGGAGAGCAATTTTCCATAATTTGATCAATCTTAGAACCTTATTGTGTAATAAACACAGGGGGAACAGAATCCGACGGCAAATAGTTCAGCTGTCGAAATCCGTTCCCCCACCCCAATGATGAGAGATGTTGATGTATCGGCTTAAAATACGCTTATTCTATTCTGTGTGTGGATGGAGCTTAAACAGCATCAATTTGATAAATATTAGAACCTCAGTGTGTCAGAAAAATGGGGGGAACAGAATCCGACGGCAAAAAACAAACAAAAAAACACAGCTGTCGGAATCCGTTCCCCCACTCCCATTATGAGAGGTGTTGATGTAATGGCTTAAAAAATGCTGATTTTATTTTTGTGTGTGGATGGAGCTTAACTTGCATCAGTTTTTATTTTATTTTTTTGCCTTTTATTATGATAGGACAGTATAGCATCAAAAAAGTTTGACGAACCGGGACTTGAACTCTGGTCGCCCAAAGCTAAAAAAAAGACATTGTCAGGGAACTGACCACTAGGCTATTGAGGAGAGTAATTTTCCATAATTTGATCAATCTTAGAACCTTATTGTGTAATAAACACAGGGGGAACAGAATCCGACGGCAAATAGTTCAGCTGTCGAAATCCGTTCCCCCACCCCAATGATGAGAGATGTTGATGTATCGGCTTAAAATACGCTTATTCTATTCTGTGTGTGGATGGAGCTTAAACAGCATCAATTTGATAAATATTAGAACCTCAGTGTGTCAGAAAAATGGGGGGAACAGAATCCGACGGCAAATAGTTCAGCTGTCGAAATCCGTTCCCCCACCCCAATGATGAGAGATGTTGATGTATCGGCTTAAAATACGCTTATTCTATTCTGTGTGTGGATGGAGCTTAAACAGCATCAATTTGATAAATATTAGAACCTCAGTGTGTCAGAAAAATGGGGGGAACAGAATCCGACGGCAAAAAAAAAAACCCCAGCTGTCGGAATCCGTTCCCCCACTCCCATTATGAGAGGTGTTGATGTAATGGCTTAAAAATGCTGATTTTATTTTTGTGTGTGGATGGAGCTTAACTTGCATCAGTTTTTATTTTACTTTTTTGCCTTTTATTATGATAGGACAGTATAGCATCAAAAAAGTTTGACGAACCGGGACTTGAACTCGGGTCGCCCAAAGCTAAAAAAAAGACATTGTCAGGGAACTGACCACTAAGCTATTGAGGAGAGTAATTTTCCATAATTTGATCAATCTTAGAACCTTATTGTGTAATAAACACAGGGGGAACAGAATCCGACGGCAAATAGTACAGCTGTCGAAATCCGTTCCCCCACCCCAATGATGAGAGATGTTGATGTATCGGCTTAAAATACGCTTATTCTATTCTGTGTGTGGATGGAGCTTAAACAGCATCAATTTGATAAATATTAGAACCTCAGTGTGTCAGAAAAATGGGGGGAACAGAATCCGACGGCAAAAAACAACAACAATAGCTGTCGGAATCCGTTCCCCCACTCCCATTATGAGAGGTGTTCATGTAATGGCTTAAAAAATGCTGATTTTATTTTTGTGTGTGGATGGAGCTTAACTTGCATCAGTTTTTATTTAATTTTTTTGCCTTTTATTATGATAGGACAGTACCTATAGCATCAAAAAAGTTTGACGAACCGGGACTTGAACTCGGGTCGCCCAAAGCTAAAAAAAAGACATTGTCAGGGAACTGACCACTAGGCTATTGAGGAGAGTAATTTTCCATAATTTGATCAATCTTAGAACCTTATTGTGTAATAAACACAGGGGGAACAGAATCCGACGGCAAATAGTTCAGCTGTCGAAATCCGTTCCCCCACCCCAATGATGAGAGATGTTGATGTATCGGCTTAAAATACGCTTATTCTATTCTGTGTGTGGATGGAGCTTAAACAGCATCAATTTGATAAATATTAGAACCTCAGTGTGTCAGAAAAATGGGGGGAACAGAATCCGAGGGCAAAAAAAAACAAAAAACACAGCTGTCGGAATCCGTTCCCCCACTCCCATTATGAGAGGTGTTGATGTAATGGCTTAAAAAATGCTGATTTTATTTTTGTGTGTGGATGGAGCTTAACTTGCATCAGTTTTTATTTTACTTTTTTGCCTTTTATTATGATAGGACAGTATAGCATCAAAAAAGTTTGACGAACCGGGACTTGAACTCGGGTCGCCCAAAGCTAAAAAAAAGACATTGTCAGGGAACTGACCACTAGGCTATTGAGGAGAGCAATTTTCCATAATTTGATCAATCTTAGAACCTTATTGTGTAATAAACAAAGGGGGAACAGAATCCGACGGCAAATAGTTCAGCTGTCGAAATCCGTTCCCCCACCCCAATGATGAGAGATGTTGATGTATCGGCTTAAAATACGCTTATTCTATTCTGTGTGTGGATGGAGCTTAAACAGCATCAATTTGATAAATATTAGAACCTCAGTGTGTCAGAAAAATGGGGGGAACAGAATCCGACGGCAAAAAAAAACAAAAAACACAGCTGTCGGAATCCGTTCCCCCACTCCCATTATGAGAGGTGTTGATGTAATGGCTTAAAAAATGTTGATTTTATTTTTGTGTGTGGATGGAGCTTAACTTGCATCAGTTTTTATTTTATTTTTTTGCCTTTTATTATGATAGGACAGTATAGCATCAAAAAAGTTTGACGAACCGGGACTTGAACTCGGGTCGCCCAAAGCTAAAAAAAAGAGTTTGTCAGAGAACTGACCACTAGGCTATTGAGGAGAGTAATTTTCCATAATTTGATCAATCTTAGAACCTTATTGTGTAATAAACACAGGGGGAACAGAATCCGACGGCAAATAGTTCAGCTGTCGAAATCCGTTCCCCCACCCCAATGATGAGAGATGTTGATGTATCGGCTTAAAATACGCTTATTCTATTCTGTGTGTGGATGGAGCTTAAACAGCATCAATTTGATAAATATTAGAACCTCAGTGTGTCAGAAAAATGGGGGGAACAGAATCCGACGGCAAAAAAAAAAAAAAAAAAAAAAACAGCTGTCGGAATCCGTTCCCCACTCCCATTATGAGAGGTGTTGATGTAATGGCTTAAAAAATGCTGATTTTATTTTTGTGTGTGGATGGAGCTTAACTTGCATCAGTTTTTGTTTAACTTTTTTGCCTTTTATTATGATAGGACAGTATAGCATCAAAAAAGTTTGACGAACCGGGACTTGAACTCGGGTCGCCCAAAGCTAAAAAAAAGACATTGTCAGGGAACTGACCACTAGGCTATTGAGGAGAGCAATTTTCCATAATTTGATCAATCTTAGAACCTTATTGTGTAATAAACACAGGGGGAACAGAATCCGACGGCAAATAGTTCAGCTGTCGAAATCCGTTCCCCCACCCCAATGATGAGAGATGTTGATGTATCGGCTTAAAATACGCTTATTCTATTCTGTGTGTGGATGGAGCTTAAACAGCATCAATTTGATAAATATTAGAACCTCAGTGTGTCAGAAAAATGGGGGGAACAGAATCCGACGGCAAAAAACAACAACAATAGCTGTCGGAATCCGTTCCCCCACTCCCATTATGAGAGGTGTTGATGTAATGGCTTAAAAATGCTGATTTTATTTTTGTGTGTGGATGGAGCTTAACTTGCATCAGTTTTTATTTTATTTTTTTGCCTTTTATTATGATAGGACAGTACCTATAGCATCAAAAAAGTTTGACGAACCGGGACTTGAACTCGGGTCGCCCAAAGCTAAAAAAAAGACATTGTCAGGGAACTGACCACTAGGCTATTGAGGAGAGTAATTTTCCTTAATTTGATCAATCTTAGAACCTTATTGTGTAATAAACACAGGGGGAACAGAATCCGACGGCAAATAGTTCAGCTGTCGAAATCCGTTCCCCCACCCCAATGATGAGAGATGTTGATGTATCGGCTTAAAATACGCTTATTCTATTCTGTGTGTGGATGGAGCTTAAACAGCATCAATTTGATAAATATTAGAACCTCAGTGTGTCAGAAAAATGGGGGGAACAGAATCCGACGGCAAAAAACAACAACAATAGCTGTCGGAATCCGTTCCCCCACTCCCATTATGAGAGGTGTTGATGTAATGGCTTAAAAAATGCTGATTTTATTTTTGTGTGTGGATGGAGCTTAACTTGCATCAGTTTTTATTTTATTTTTTTGCCTTTTATTATGATAGGACAGTATAGCATCAAAAAAGTTTGACGAACCGGGACTTGAACTCGGGTCGCCCAAAGCTAAAAAAAAGACATTGTCAGGGAACTGACCACTAGGCTATTGAGGAGAGTAATTTCTCATAATTTGATCAATCTTAGAACCTTATTGTGTAATAAACACAGGGGGAACAGAATCCGACGGCAAATAGTTCAGCTGTCGAAATCCGTTCCCCCACCCCAATGATGAGAGATGTTGATGTATCGGCTTAAAATACGCTTATTCTATTCTGTGTGTGGATGGAGCTTAAACAGCATCAATTTGATAAATATTAGAACCTCAGTGTGTCAGAAAAATGGGGGGAACAGAATCCGACGGCAAAAAAAAAATAAAACACAGCTGTCGGAATCCGTTCCCCCACTCCCATTATGAGAGGTGTTGATGTAATGGCTTAAAAATGCTGATTTTATTTTTGTGTGTGGATGGAGCTTAACTTGCATCAGTTTTTATTTTATTTTTTTGCCTTTTATTATGATAGGACAGTACCTATAGCATCAAAAAAGTTTGACGAACCGGGACTTGAACTCGGGTCGCCCAAAGCTAAAAAAAAGACATTGTCAGGGAACTGACCACTAGTCTATTGAGGAGAGTAATTTTCCTTAATTTGATCAATCTTAGAACCTTATTGTGTAATAAACACAGGGGGAACAGAATCCGACGGCAAATAGTTCAGCTGTCGAAATCCGTTCCCCCACCCCAATGATGAGAGATGTTGATGTATCGGCTTAAAATACGCTTATTCTATTCTGTGTGTGGATGGAGCTTAAACAGCATCAATTTGATAAATATTAGAACCTCAGTGTGTCAGAAAAATGGATGGAACAGAATCCGACGGCAAAAAAAAAAAAAAAACACTGCTGTCGGAATCCGTTCCCCCACTCCCATTATGAGAGGTGTTGATGTAATGGCTTAAAAAATGCTGATTTTATTTTTGTGTGTGGATGGAGCTTAACTTGCATCAGTTTTTATTTTATTTTTTTGCCTTTTATTATGATAGGACAGTATAGCATCAAAAAAGTTTGACGAACCGGGACTTGAACTCTGGTCGCCCAAAGCTAAAAAAAAGACATTGTCAGGGAACTGACCACTAGGCTATTGAGGAGAGTAATTTTCCATAATTTGATCAATCTTAGAACCTTATTGTGTAATAAACACAGGGGGAACAGAATCCGACGGCAAATAGTTCAGCTGTCGAAATCCGTTCCCCCACCCCAATGATGAGAGATGTTGATGTATCGGCTTAAAATACGCTTATTCTATTCTGTGTGTGGATGGAGCTTAAACAGCATCAATTTGATAAATATTAGAACCTCAGTGTGTCAGAAAAATGGGGGGAACAGAATCCGAGGGCAAAAAAAAACAAAAAACACAGCTGTCGGAATCCGTTCCCCCACTCCCATTATGAGAGGTGTTGATGTAATGGCTTAAAAAATGCTGATTTTATTTTTGTGTGTGGATGGAGCTTAACTTGCATCAGTTTTTATTTTACTTTTTTGCCTTTTATTATGATAGGACAGTATAGCATCAAAAAAGTTTGACGAACCGGGACTTGAACTCGGGTCGCCCAAAGCTAAAAAAAAAGACATTGTCAGGGAACTGACCACTAGGCTATTGAGGAGAGCAATTTTCCATAATTTGATCAATCTTAGAACCTTATTGTGTAATAAACAAAGGGGGAACAGAATCCGACGGCAAATAGTTCAGCTGTCGAAATCCGTTCCCCCACCCCAATGATGAGAGATGTTGATGTATCGGCTTAAAATACGCTTATTCTATTCTGTGTGTGGATGGAGCTTAAACAGCATCAATTTGATAAATATTAGAACCTCAGTGTGTCAGAAAAATGGGGGGAACAGAATCCGAGGGCAAAAAAAAACAAAAAACACAGCTGTCGGAATCCGTTCCCCCACTCCCATTATGAGAGGTGTTGATGTAATGGCTTAAAAAATGCTGATTTTATTTTTGTGTGTGGATGGAGCTTAACTTGCATCAGTTTTTATTTTACTTTTTTGCCTTTTATTATGATAGGACAGTATAGCATCAAAAAAGTTTGACGAACCGGGACTTGAACTCGGGTCGCCCAAAGCTAAAAAAAAGACATTGTCAGGGAACTGACCACTAGGCTATTGAGGAGAGCAATTTTCCATAATTTGATCAATCTTAGAACCTTATTGTGTAATAAACAAAGGGGGAACAGAATCCGACGGCAAATAGTTCAGCTGTCGAAATCCGTTCCCCCACCCCAATGATGAGAGATGTTGATGTATCGGCTTAAAATACGCTTATTCTATTCTGTGTGTGGATGGAGCTTAAACAGCATCAATTTGATAAATATTAGAACCTCAGTGTGTCAGAAAAATGGGGGGAACAGAATCCGACGGCAAAAAAAAACAAAAAACACAGCTGTCGGAATCCGTTCCCCCACTCCCATTATGAGAGGTGTTGATGTAATGGCTTAAAAAATGCTGATTTTATTTTTGTGTGTGGATGGAGCTTAACTTGCATCAGTTTTTATTTTACTTTTTTGCCTTTTATTATGATAGGACAGTATAGCATCAAAAAAGTTTGACGAACCGGGACTTGAACTCGGGTCGCCCAAAGCTAAAAAAAAGACATTGTCAGGGAACTGACCACTAGGCTATTGAGGAGAGCAATTTTCCATAATTTGATCAATCTTAGAACCTTATTGTGTAATAAACAAAGGGGGAACAGAATCCGACGGCAAATAGTTCAGCTGTCGAAATCCGTTCCCCCACCCCAATGATGAGAGATGTTGATGTATCGGCTTAAAATACGCTTATTCTATTCTGTGTGTGGATGGAGCTTAAACAGCATCAATTTGATAAATATTAGAACCTCAGTGTGTCAGAAAAATGGGGGGAACAGAATCCGACGGCAAAAAAAAAAAAAAACACAGCTGTCGGAATCCGTTCCCCCACTCCCATTATGAGAGGTGTTGATGTAATGGCTTAAAAAATGTTGATTTTATTTTTGTGTGTGGATGGAGCTTAACTTGCATCAGTTTTTATTTTATTTTTTTGCCTTTTATTATGATAGGACAGTATAGCATCAAAAAAGATTGACGAACCGGGACTTGAACTCGGGTCGCCCAAAGCTAAAAAAAAGACTTTGTCAGAGAACTGACCACTAGGCTATTGAGGAGAGTAATTTTCCATAATTTGATCAATCTTAGAACCTTATTGTGTAATAAACACAGGGGGAACAGAATCCGACGGCAAATAGTTCAGCTGTCGAAATCCGTTCCCCCACCCCAATGATGAGAGATGTTGATGTATCGGCTTAAAATACGCTTATTCTATTCTGTGTGTGGATGGAGCTTAAACAGCATCAATTTGATAAATATTAGAACCTCAGTGTGTCAGAAAAATGGGGGGAACAGAATCCGACGGCAAAAAAAAAAAACCAGCTGTCGGAATCCGTTCCCCCACTCCCATTATGAGAGGTGTTGATGTAATGGCTTAAAAATGCTGATTTTATTTTTGTGTGTGGATGGAGCTTAACTTGCATCAGTTTTTATTTTACTTTTTTGCCTTTTATTATGATAGGACAGTATAGCATCAAAAAAGTTTGACGAACCGGGACTTGAACTCGGGTCGCCCAAAGCTAAAAAAAAGACATTGTCAGGGAACTGACCACTAAGCTATTGAGGAGAGTAATTTTCCAGAATTTGATCAATCTTAGAACCTTATTGTGTAATAAACACAGGGGGAACAGAATCCGACGGCAAATAGTTCAGCTGTCGAAATCCGTTCCCCCACCCCAATGATGAGAGATGTTGATGTATCGGCTTAAAATACGCTTATTCTATTCTGTGTGTGGATGGAGCTTAAACAGCATCAATTTGATAAATATTAGAACCTCAGTGTGTCAGAAAAATGGGGGGAACAGAATCCGACGGCAAAAAACAACAACAATAGCTGTCGGAATCCGTTCCCCCACTCCCATTATGAGAGGTGTTGATGTAATGGCTTAAAAAATGCTGATTTTATTTTTGTGTGTGGATGGAGCTTAACTTGCATCAGTTTTTATTTAATTTTTTTGCCTTTTATTATGATAGGACAGTACCTATAGCATCAAAAAAGTTTGACGAACCGGGACTTGAACTCGGGTCGCCCAAAGCTAAAAAAAAGACATTGTCAGGGAACTGACCACTAGGCTATTGAGGAGAGTAATTTTCCATAATTTGATCAATCTTAGAACCTTATTGTGTAATAAACACAGGGGGAACAGAATCCGACGGCAAATAGTTCAGCTGTCGAAATCCGTTCCCCCACCCCAATGATGAGAGATGTTGATGTATCGGCTTAAAATACGCTTATTCTATTCTGTGTGTGGATGGAGCTTAAACAGCATCAATTTGATAAATATTAGAACCTCAGTGTGTCAGAAAAATGGGGGGAACAGAATCCGACGGCAAAAAAAAAAAAAAAAAAAAAACAGCTGTCGGAATCCGTTCCCCCACTCCCATTATGAGAGGTGTTGATGTAATGGCTTAAAAAATGCTGATTTTATTTTTGTGTGTGGATGGAGCTTAACTTGCATCAGTTTTTATTTTACTTTTTTGCCTTTTATTATGATAGGACAGTATAGCATCAAAAAAGTTTGACGAACCGGGACTTGAACTCGGGTCGCCCAAAGCTAAAAAAAAGACATTGTCAGGGAACTGACCACTAGGCTATTGAGGAGAGCAATTTTCCATAATTTGATCAATCTTAGAACCTTATTGTGTAATAAACAAAGGGGGAACAGAATCCGACGGCAAATAGTTCAGCTGTCGAAATCCGTTCCCCCACCCCAATGATGAGAGATGTTGATGTATCGGCTTAAAATACGCTTATTCTATTCTGTGTGTGGATGGAGCTTAAACAGCATCAATTTGATAAATATTAGAACCTCAGTGTGTCAGAAAAATGGGGGGAACAGAATCCGACGGCAAAAACAAAACAAAAAAAAAAACAGCTGTCGGAATCCGTTCCCCCACTCCCATTATGAGAGGTGTTGATGTAATGGCTTAAAAAATGCTGATTTTATTTTTGTGTGTGGATGGAGCTTAACTTGCATCAGTTTTTATTTTATTTTTTTGCCTTTTATTATGATAGGACAGTATAGCATCAAAAAAGATTGACGAACCGGGACTTGAACTCGGGTCGCCCAAAGCTAAAAAAAAGAAATTGTCAGGGAACTGACCACTAGGCTATTGAGGACAGTAATTTTCCATAATTTGATCAATCTTAGAACCTTATTGTGTAATAAACACAGGGGGAACAGAATCCGACGGCAAATAGTTCAGCTGTCGAAATCCGTTCCCCCACCCCAATGATGAGAGATGTTGATGTATCGGCTTAAAATACGCTTATTCTATTCTGTGTGTGGATGGAGCTTAAACAGCATCAATTTGATAAATATTAGAACCTCAGTGTGTCAGAAAAATGGGGGGAACAGAATCCGACGGCAAAAAAAACAACAACAGCTGTCGGAATCCGTTCCCCCACTCCCATTATGAGAGGTGTTGATGTAATGGCTTAAAAATGCTGATTTTATTTTTGTGTGTGGATGGAGCTTAACTTGCATCAGTTTTTATTTTATTTTTTTGCCTTTTATTATGATAGGACAGTATAGCATCAAAAAAGTTTGACGAACCGGGACTTGAACTCGGGTCGCCCAAAGCTAAAAAAAAGACATTGTCAGGGAACTGACCACTAGGCTATTGAGGAGAGCAATTTTCCATAATTTGATCAATCTTAGAACCTTATTGTGTAATAAACACAGGGGGAACAGAATCCGACGGCAAATAGTTCAGCTGTCGAAATCCGTTCCCCCACCCCAATGATGAGAGATGTTGATGTATCGGCTTAAAATACGCTTATTCTATTCTGTGTGTGGATGGAGCTTAAACAGCATCAATTTGATAAATATTAGAACCTCAGTGTGTCAGAAAAATGGGGGGAACAGAATCCGTCGGCAAAAAAAAAAAAAAAAAAAAAACAGCTGTCGGAATCCGTTCCCCCACTCCCATTATGAGAGGTGTTGATGTAATGGCTTAAAAAATGCTGATTTTATTTTTGTGTGTGGATGGAGCTTAACTTGCATCAGTTTTTATTTTACTTTTTTGCCTTTTATTATGATAGGACAGTATAGCATCAAAAAAGTTTGACGAACCGGGACTTGAACTCGGGTCGCCCAAAGCTAAAAAAAAGACATTGTCAGGGAACTGACCACTAGGCTATTGAGGAGAGCAATTTTCCATAATTTGATCAATCTTAGAACCTTATTGTGTAATAAACACAGGGGGAACAGAATCCGACGGCAAATAGTTCAGCTGTCGAAATCCGTTCCCCCACCCCAATGATGAGAGATGTTGATGTATCGGCTTAAAATACGCTTATTCTATTCTGTGTGTGGATGGAGCTTAAACAGCATCAATTTGATAAATATTAGAACCTCAGTGTGTCAGAAAAATGGGGGGAACAGAATCCGAGGGCAAAAAAAAACAAAAAACACAGCTGTCGGAATCCGTTCCCCCACTCCCATTATGAGAGGTGTTGATGTAATGGCTTAAAAAATGCTGATTTTATTTTTGTGTGTGGATGGAGCTTAACTTGCATCAGTTTTTATTTTACTTTTTTGCCTTTTATTATGATAGGACAGTATAGCATCAAAAAAGTTTGACGAACCGGGACTTGAACTCGGGTCGCCCAAAGCTAAAAAAAAGACATTGTCAGGGAACTGACCACTAGGCTATTGAGGAGAGCAATTTTCTATAATTTGATCAATCTTAGAACCTTATTGTGTAATAAACAAAGGGGGAACAGAATCCGACGGCAAATAGTTCAGCTGTCGAAATCCGTTCCCCCACCCCAATGATGAGAGATGTTGATGTATCGGCTTAAAATACGCTTATTCTATTCTGTGTGTGGATGGAGCTTAAACAGCATCAATTTGATAAATATTAGAACCTCAGTGTGTCAGAAAAATGGGGGGAACAGAATCCGACGGCAAAAAAACCCCAAAAACACAGCTGTCGGAATCCGTTCCCCCACTCCCATTATGAGAGGTGTTGATGTAATGGCTTAAAAAATGTTGATTTTATTTTTGTGTGTGGATGGAGCTTAACTTGCATCAGTTTTTATTTTATTTTTTTGCCTTTTATTATGATAGGACAGTATAGCATCAAAAAAGATTGACGAACCGGGACTTGAACTCGGGTCGCCCAAAGCTAAAAAAAAGACTTTGTCAGAGAACTGACCACTAGGCTATTGAGGAGAGTAATTTTCCATAATTTGATCAATCTTAGAACCTTATTGTGTAATAAACACAGGGGGAACAGAATCCGACGGCAAATAGTTCAGCTGTCGAAATCCGTTCCCCCACCCCAATGATGAGAGATGTTGATGTATCGGCTTAAAATACGCTTATTCTATTCTGTGTGTGGATGGAGCTTAAACAGCATCAATTTGATAAATATTAGAACCTCAGTGTGTCAGAAAAATGGGGGGAACAGAATCCGACGGCAAAAAAAACCCACAGCTGTCGGAATCCGTTCCCCCACTCCCATTATGAGAGGTGTTGATGTAATGGCTTAAAAAATGCTGATTTTATTTTTGTGTGTGGATGGAGCTTAACTTGCATCAGTTTTTATTTTATTTTTTTGCCTTTTATTATGATAGGACAGTATAGCATCAAAAAAGTTTGACGAACCGGGACTTGAACTCGGGTCGCCCAAAGCTAAAAAAAAGACATTGTCAGGGAACTGACCACTAGGCTATTGAGGAGAGTAATTTTCTATAATTTGATCAATCTTAGAACCTTATTGTGTAATAAACACAGGGGGAACAGAATCCGACGGCAAATAGTTCAGCTGTCGAAATCCGTTCCCCCACCCCAATGATGAGAGATGTTGATGTATCGGCTTAAAATACGCTTATTCTATTCTGTGTGTGGATGGAGCTTAACTTGCATTAGTTTTTATTTTATTTTTTTGCCTTTTATTATGATAGGACAGTATAGCATCAAAAAAGTTTGACGAACCGGGACTTGAACTCGGGTCGCCCAAAGCTAAAAAAAGACATTGTTAGGGAACTGACCACTAGGCTATTGAGGAGAGTAATTTTCCATAATTTGATCAATCTTAGAACCTTATTGTGTAATAAACACAGGGGGAACAGAATCCGACGGCAAATAGTTCAGCTGTTGAAATCCGTTCCCCCACCCCAATGATGAGAGATGTTGATGTATCGGCTTAAAATACGCTTATTCTATTCTGTGTGTGGATGGAGCTTAAACAGCATCAATTTGATAAATATTAGAACCTCAGTGTGTCAGAAAAATGGGGGGAACAGAATCCGACGGCAAAAAAAAACAAAAAACACAGCTGTCGGAATCCGTTCCCCCACTCCCATTATGAGAGGTGTTGATGTAATGGCTTAAAAAATGCTGATTTTATTTTTGTGTGTGGATGGAGCTTAACTTGCATCAGTTTTTATTTTACTTTTTTGCCTTTTATTATGATAGGACAGTATAGCATCAAAAAAGTTTGACGAACCGGGACTTGAACTCGGGTCGCCCAAAGCTAAAAAAAAGACATTGTCAGGGAACTGACCACTAGGCTATTGAGGAGAGCAATTTTCCATAATTTGATCAATCTTAGAACCTTATTGTGTAATAAACAAAGGGGGAACAGAATCCGACGGCAAATAGTTCAGCTGTCGAAATCCGTTCCCCCACCCCAATGATGAGAGATGTTGATGTATCGGCTTAAAATACGCTTATTCTATTCTGTGTGTGGATGGAGCTTAAACAGCATCAATTTGATAAATATTAGAACCTCAGTGTGTCAGAAAAATGGGGGGAACAGAATCCGACGGCAAAAAAAAAAAAAAACACAGCTGTCGGAATCCGTTCCCCCACTCCCATTATGAGAGGTGTTGATGTAATGGCTTAAAAAATGTTGATTTTATTTTTGTGTGTGGATGGAGCTTAACTTGCATCAGTTTTTATTTTATTTTTTTGCCTTTTATTATGATAGGACAGTATAGCATCAAAAAAGATTGACGAACCGGGACTTGAACTCGGGTCGCCCAAAGCTAAAAAAAAGACTTTGTCAGAGAACTGACCACTAGGCTATTGAGGAGAGTAATTTTCCATAATTTGATCAATCTTAGAACCTTATTGTGTAATAAACACAGGGGGAACAGAATCCGACGGCAAATAGTTCAGCTGTCGAAATCCGTTCCCCCACCCCAATGATGAGAGATGTTGATGTATCGGCTTAAAATACGCTTATTCTATTCTGTGTGTGGATGGAGCTTAAACAGCATCAATTTGATAAATATTAGAACCTCAGTGTGTCAGAAAAATGGGGGGAACAGAATCCGACGGCAAAAAAAAAAAACCAGCTGTCGGAATCCGTTCCCCCACTCCCATTATGAGAGGTGTTGATGTAATGGCTTAAAAATGCTGATTTTATTTTTGTGTGTGGATGGAGCTTAACTTGCATCAGTTTTTATTTTACTTTTTTGCCTTTTATTATGATAGGACAGTATAGCATCAAAAAAGTTTGACGAACCGGGACTTGAACTCGGGTCGCCCAAAGCTAAAAAAAAGACATTGTCAGGGAACTGACCACTAAGCTATTGAGGAGAGTAATTTTCCAGAATTTGATCAATCTTAGAACCTTATTGTGTAATAAACACAGGGGGAACAGAATCCGACGGCAAATAGTTCAGCTGTCGAAATCCGTTCCCCCACCCCAATGATGAGAGATGTTGATGTATCGGCTTAAAATACGCTTATTCTATTCTGTGTGTGGATGGAGCTTAAACAGCATCAATTTGATAAATATTAGAACCTCAGTGTGTCAGAAAAATGGGGGGAACAGAATCCGACGGCAAAAAACAACAACAATAGCTGTCGGAATCCGTTCCCCCACTCCCATTATGAGAGGTGTTGATGTAATGGCTTAAAAAATGCTGATTTTATTTTTGTGTGTGGATGGAGCTTAACTTGCATCAGTTTTTATTTAATTTTTTTGCCTTTTATTATGATAGGACAGTACCTATAGCATCAAAAAAGTTTGACGAACCGGGACTTGAACTCGGGTCGCCCAAAGCTAAAAAAAAGACATTGTCAGGGAACTGACCACTAGGCTATTGAGGAGAGTAATTTTCCATAATTTGATCAATCTTAGAACCTTATTGTGTAATAAACACAGGGGGAACAGAATCCGACGGCAAATAGTTCAGCTGTCGAAATCCGTTCCCCCACCCCAATGATGAGAGATGTTGATGTATCGGCTTAAAATACGCTTATTCTATTCTGTGTGTGGATGGAGCTTAAACAGCATCAATTTGATAAATATTAGAACCTCAGTGTGTCAGAAAAATGGGGGGAACAGAATCCGACGGCAAAAAAAAAAAAAAAAAAAAAACAGCTGTCGGAATCCGTTCCCCCACTCCCATTATGAGAGGTGTTGATGTAATGGCTTAAAAAATGCTGATTTTATTTTTGTGTGTGGATGGAGCTTAACTTGCATCAGTTTTTATTTTATTTTTTTGCCTTTTATTATGATAGGACAGTATAGCATCAAAAAAGATTGACGAACCGGGACTTGAACTCGGGTCGCCCAAAGCTAAAAAAAAGAAATTGTCAGGGAACTGACCACTAGGCTATTGAGGAGAGTAATTTTCCATAATTTGATCAATCTTAGAACCTTATTGTGTAATAAACACAGGGGGAACAGAATCCGACGGCAAATAGTTCAGCTGTCGAAATCCGTTCCCCCACCCCAATGATGAGAGATGTTGATGTATCGGCTTAAAATACGCTTATTCTATTCTGTGTGTGGATGGAGCTTAAACAGCATCAATTTGATAAATATTAGAACCTCAGTGTGTCAGAAAAATGGGGGGAACAGAATCCGACGGCAAAAAAAACAACAACAGCTGTCGGAATCCGTTCCCCCACTCCCATTATGAGAGGTGTTGATGTAATGGCTTAAAAATGCTGATTTTATTTTTGTGTGTGGATGGAGCTTAACTTGCATCAGTTTTTATTTTATTTTTTTGCCTTTTATTATGATAGGACAGTATAGCATCAAAAAAGTTTGACGAACCGGGACTTGAACTCGGGTCGCCCAAAGCTAAAAAAAAGACATTGTCAGGGAACTGACCACTAGGCTATTGAGGAGAGCAATTTACCATAATTTGATCAATCTTAGAACCTTATTGTGTAATAAACACAGGGGGAACAGAATCCGACGGCAAATAGTTCAGCTGTCGAAATCCGTTCCCCCACCCCAATGATGAGAGATGTTGATGTATCGGCTTAAAATACGCTTATTCTATTCTGTGTGTGGATGGAGCTTAAACAGCATCAATTTGATAAATATTAGAACCTCAGTGTGTCAGAAAAATGGGGGGAACAGAATCCGTCGGCAAAAAAAAAAAAAAAAAAAAAACAGCTGTCGGAATCCGTTCCCCCACTCCCATTATGAGAGGTGTTGATGTAATGGCTTAAAAAATGCTGATTTTATTTTTGTGTGTGGATGGAGCTTAACTTGCATCAGTTTTTATTTTACTTTTTTGCCTTTTATTATGATAGGACAGTATAGCATCAAAAAAGTTTGACGAACCGGGACTTGAACTCGGGTCGCCCAAAGCTAAAAAAAAGACATTGTCAGGGAACTGACCACTAGGCTATTGAGGAGAGCAATTTTCCATAATTTGATCAATCTTAGAACCTTATTGTGTAATAAACACAGGGGGAACAGAATCCGACGGCAAATAGTTCAGCTGTCGAAATCCGTTCCCCCACCCCAATGATGAGAGATGTTGATGTATCGGCTTAAAATACGCTTATTCTATTCTGTGTGTGGATGGAGCTTAAACAGCATCAATTTGATAAATATTAGAACCTCAGTGTGTCAGAAAAATGGGGGGAACAGAATCCGAGGGCAAAAAAAAACAAAAAACACAGCTGTCGGAATCCGTTCCCCCACTCCCATTATGAGAGGTGTTGATGTAATGGCTTAAAAAATGCTGATTTTATTTTTGTGTGTGGATGGAGCTTAACTTGCATCAGTTTTTATTTTACTTTTTTGCCTTTTATTATGATAGGACAGTATAGCATCAAAAAAGTTTGACGAACCGGGACTTGAACTCGGGTCGCCCAAAGCTAAAAAAAAGACATTGTCAGGGAACTGACCACTAGGCTATTGAGGAGAGCAATTTTCTATAATTTGATCAATCTTAGAACCTTATTGTGTAATAAACAAAGGGGGAACAGAATCCGACGGCAAATAGTTCAGCTGTCGAAATCCGTTCCCCCACCCCAATGATGAGAGATGTTGATGTATCGGCTTAAAATACGCTTATTCTATTCTGTGTGTGGATGGAGCTTAAACAGCATCAATTTGATAAATATTAGAACCTCAGTGTGTCAGAAAAATGGGGGGAACAGAATCCGACGGCAAAAAAACCCCAAAAACACAGCTGTCGGAATCCGTTCCCCCACTCCCATTATGAGAGGTGTTGATGTAATGGCTTAAAAAATGTTGATTTTATTTTTGTGTGTGGATGGAGCTTAACTTGCATCAGTTTTTATTTTATTTTTTTGCCTTTTATTATGATAGGACAGTATAGCATCAAAAAAGATTGACGAACCGGGACTTGAACTCGGGTCGCCCAAAGCTAAAAAAAAGACTTTGTCAGAGAACTGACCACTAGGCTATTGAGGAGAGTAATTTTCCATAATTTGATCAATCTTAGAACCTTATTGTGTAATAAACACAGGGGGAACAGAATCCGACGGCAAATAGTTCAGCTGTCGAAATCCGTTCCCCCACCCCAATGATGAGAGATGTTGATGTATCGGCTTAAAATACGCTTATTCTATTCTGTGTGTGGATGGAGCTTAAACAGCATCAATTTGATAAATATTAGAACCTCAGTGTGTCAGAAAAATGGGGGGAACAGAATCCGACGGCAAAAAAAACCCACAGCTGTCGGAATCCGTTCCCCCACTCCCATTATGAGAGGTGTTGATGTAATGGCTTAAAAAATGCTGATTTTATTTTTGTGTGTGGATGGAGCTTAACTTGCATCAGTTTTTATTTTATTTTTTTGCCTTTTATTATGATAGGACAGTATAGCATCAAAAAAGTTTGACGAACCGGGACTTGAACTCGGGTCGCCCAAAGCTAAAAAAAAGACATTGTCAGGGAACTGACCACTAGGCTATTGAGGAGAGTAATTTTCTATAATTTGATCAATCTTAGAACCTTATTGTGTAATAAACACAGGGGGAACAGAATCCGACGGCAAATAGTTCAGCTGTCGAAATCCGTTCCCCCACCCCAATGATGAGAGATGTTGATGTATCGGCTTAAAATACGCTTATTCTATTCTGTGTGTGGATGGAGCTTAACTTGCATTAGTTTTTATTTTATTTTTTTGCCTTTTATTATGATAGGACAGTATAGCATCAAAAAAGTTTGACGAACCGGGACTTGAACTCGGGTCGCCCAAAGCTAAAAAAAGACATTGTTAGGGAACTGACCACTAGGCTATTGAGGAGAGTAATTTTCCATAATTTGATCAATCTTAGAACCTTATTGTGTAATAAACACAGGGGGAACAGAATCCGACGGCAAATAGTTCAGCTGTTGAAATCCGTTCCCCCACCCCAATGATGAGAGATGTTGATGTATCGGCTTAAAATACGCTTATTCTATTCTGTGTGTGGATGGAGCTTAAACAGCATCAATTTGATAAATATTAGAACCTCAGTGTGTCAGAAAAATGGGGGGAACAGAATCCGACGGCAAAAAAACCCCACAGCTGTCGGAATCCGTTCCCCCACTCCCATTATGAGAGGTGTTGATGTAATGGCTTAAAAGATGCTGATTTTATTTTTGTGTGTGGATGGAGCTTAACTTGCATCAGTTTTTATATTTTTTTGCCTTTTATTATGATAGGACAGTATAGCATCAAAAAAGTTTGACGAACCGGGACTTGAACTCGGGTCGCCCAAAGCTAAAAAAAAGACAGTGTTAGGGAACTGACCACTAGGCTATTGAGGAGAGTAATTTTCTGTAATCTGATCAATCTTAGAACCTTATTGTGTAATAAACACAGGGGGAACAGAATCCGACGGCAAATAGTTCAGCTGTCGAAATCCGTTCCCCCACCCCAATGATGAGAGATGTTGATGTATCGGCTTAAAATACGCTTATTCTATTCTGTGTGTGGATGGAGCTTAAACAGCATCAATTTGATAAATATTAGAACCTCAGTGTGTCAGAAAAATGGGGGGAACAGAATCCGACGGCAAAAAAAAAAAAAAACAGCTGTCGGAATCCGTTCCCCCACTCCCATTATGAGAGGTGTTGATGTAATGGCTTAAAAATACTGATTTTATTTTTGTTTGTGGATGGAGCTTAACTTGCATCAGTTTTTATTTTATTTTTTTGCCTTTTATTATGATAGGACAGTATAGCATCAAAAAAGTTTGACGAACCGGGACTTGAACTCGGGTCGCCCAAAGCTAAAAAAAAGACATTGTCAGGGAACTGACCACTAGGCTATTGAGGTGAGCAATTTTCCAGAATTTGATCAATCTTAGAACCTTATTGTGTAATAAACACAGGGGGAACAGAATCCGACGGCAAATAGTTCAGCTGTCGAAATCCGTTCCCCCACCCCAATGATGAGAGATGTTGATGTATCGGCTTAAAATACGCTTATTCTATTCTGTGTGTGGATGGAGCTTAAACAGCATCAATTTGATAAATATTAGAACCTCAGTGTGTCAGAAAAATGGGGGGAACAGAATCCGACGGCAAAAAAAAAAAAAAAAAAAAAACAGCTGTCGGAATCCGTTCCCCCACTCCCATTATGAGAGGTGTTGATGTAATGGCTTAAAAAATGCTGATTTTATTTTTGTGTGTGGATGGAGCTTAACTTGCATCAGTTTTTATTTTACTTTTTTGCCTTTTATTATGATAGGACAGTATAGCATCAAAAAAGTTTGACGAACCGGGACTTGAACTCGGGTCGCCCAAAGCTAAAAAAAAGACATTGTCAGGGAACTGACCACTAGCTATTGAGGAGAGTAATTTTCCATAATTTGATCAATCTTAGAACCTTATTGTGTAATAAACACAGGGGGAACAGAATCCGACGGCAAATAGTTCAGCTGTCGAAATCCGTTCCCCCACCCCAATGATGAGAGATGTTGATGTATCGGCTTAAAATACGCTTATTCTATTCTGTGTGTGGATGGAGCTTAAACAGCATCAATTTGATAAATATTAGAACCTCAGTGTGTCAGAAAAATGGGGGGAACAGAATCCGACGGCAAAAAAAAACAAAAAAAAAAACAGCTGTCGGAATCCGTTCCCCCACTCCCATTATGAGAGGTGTTGATGTAATGGCTTAAAAAATGCTGATTTTATTTTTGTGTGTGGATGGAGCTTAACTTGCATCAGTTTTTATTTTATTTTTTTGCCTTTTATTATGATAGGACAGTATAGCATCAAAAAAGATTGACGAACCGGGACTTGAACTCGGGTCGCCCAAAGCTAAAAAAAAGAAATTATCAGGGAACTGACCACTAGGCTATTGAGGAGAGTAATTTTCCATAATTTGATCAATCTTAGAACCTTATTGTGTAATAAACACAGGGGGAACAGAATCCGACGGCAAATAGTTCAGCTGTCGAAATCCGTTCCCCCACCCCAATGATGAGAGATGTTGATGTATCGGCTTAAAATACGCTTATTCTATTCTGTGTGTGGATGGAGCTTAAACAGCATCAATTTGATAAATATTAGAACCTCAGTGTGTCAGAAAAATGGGGGGAACAGAATCCGACGGCAAAAAAAAAAAAAAAAACACAGCTGTCGGAATCCGTTCCCCCACTCCCATTATGAGAGGTGTTGATGTAATGGCTTAAAAGATGCTGATTTTATTTTTGTGTGTGGATGGAGCTTAACTTGCATCAGTTTTTATTTTATTTTTTTTGCCTTTTATTATGATAGGACAGTATAGCATCAAAAAAGTTTGACGAACCGGGACTTGAACTCGGGTCGCCCAAAGCTAAAAAAAAGACATTGTCAGGGAACTGACCACTAGGCTATTGAGGAGAGCAATTTTCCAGAATTTGATCAATCTTAGAACCTTATTGTGTAATAAACACAGGGGGAACAGAATCCGACGGCAAATAGTTCAGCTGTCGAAATCCGTTCCCCCACCCCAATGATGAGAGATGTTGATGTATCGGCTTAAAATACGCTTATTCTATTCTGTGTGTGGATGGAGCTTAAACAGCATCAATTTGATAAATATTAGAACCTCAGTGTGTCAGAAAAATGGGGGGAACAGAATCCGACGGCAAAAAAAAACAACAACAGCTGTCGGAATCCGTTCCCCCACTCCCATTATGAGAGGTGTTGATGTAATGGCTTAAAAAATGCTGATTTTATTTTTGTGTGTGGATGGAGCTTAACTTGCATCAGTTTTTATTTTATTTTTTGCCTTTTATTATGATAGGACAGTATAGCATCAAAAAAGTTTGACGAACCGGGACTTGAACTCGGGTCGCCCAAAGCTAAAAAAAGACATTGTTAGGGAACTGACCACTAGGCTATTGAGGAGAGTAATTTTCCATAATTTGATCAATCTTAGAACCTTATTGTGTAATAAACACAGGGGGAACAGAATCCGACGGCAAATAGTTCAGCTGTTGAAATCCGTTCCCCCACCCCAATGATGAGAGATGTTGATGTATCGGCTTAAAATACGCTTATTCTATTCTGTGTGTGGATGGAGCTTAAACAGCATCAATTTGATAAATATTAGAACGTCAGTGTGTCAGAAAAATGGGGGGAACAGAATCCGACGGCAAAAAAACCCCACAGCTGTCGGAATCCGTTCCCCCACTCCCATTATGAGAGGTGTTGATGTAATGGCTTAAAAGATGCTGATTTTATTTTTGTGTGTGGATGGAGCTTAACTTGCATCAGTTTTTATATTTTTTTGCCTTTTATTATGATAGGACAGTATAGCATCAAAAAAGATTGACGAACCGGGACTTGAACTCGGGTCGCCCAAAGCTAAAAAAAAGACATTGTCAGGGAACTGACCACTAGGCTATTGAGGAGAGCAATTTTCCATAATTTGATCAATCTTAGAACCTTATTGTGTAATAAACACAGGGGGAACAGAATCCGACGGCAAATAGTTCAGCTGTCGAAATCCGTTCCCCCACCCCAATGATGAGAGATGTTGATGTATCGGCTTAAAATACGCTTATTCTATTCTGTGTGTGGATGGAGCTTAAACAGCATCAATTTGATAAATATTAGAACCTCAGTGTGTCAGAAAAATGGGGGGAACAGAATCCGACGGCAAAAAAAAAAAAAAACAGCTGTCGGAATCCGTTCCCCCACTCCCATTATGAGAGGTGTTGATGTAATGGCTTAAAAATACTGATTTTATTTTTGTTTGTGGATGGAGCTTAACTTGCATCAGTTTTTATTTTATTTTTTTGCCTTTTATTATGATAGGACAGTATAGCATCAAAAAAGTTTGACGAACCGGGACTTGAACTCGGGTCGCCCAAAGCTAAAAAAAAGACATTGTCAGGGAACTGACCACTAGGCTATTGAGGAGAGCAATTTTCCATAATTTGATCAATCTTAGAACCTTATTGTGTAATAAACACAGGGGGAACAGAATCCGACGGCAAATAGTTCAGCTGTCGAAATCCGTTCCCCCACCCCAATGATGAGAGATGTTGATGTATCGGCTTAAAATACGCTTATTCTATTCTGTGTGTGGATGGAGCTTAAACAGCATCAATTTGATAAATATTAGAACCTCAGTGTGTCAGAAAAATGGGGGGAACAGAATCCGACGGCAAAAAAAACCCACAGCTGTCGGAATCCGTTCCCCCACTCCCATTATGAGAGGTGTTGATGTAATGGCTTAAAAGATGCTGATTTTATTTTTGTGTGTGGATGGAGCTTAACTTGCATCAGTTTTTATTTTATTTTTTTTGCCTTTTATTATGATAGGACAGTATAGCATCAAAAAAGTTTGACGAACCGGGACTTGAACTCGGGTCGCCCAAAGCTAAAAAAAAGGACAGTGTTAGGGAACTGACCACTAGGCTATTGAGGAGAGTAATTTTCAATAATTTGATCAATCTTAGAACCTTTATTGTGTAATAAACACAGGGGGAACAGAATCCGACGGCAAATAGTTAAGCTGTCGAAATCCGTTCCCCCACCCCAATGATGAGAGATGTTGATGTATCGGCTTAAAATACGCTTATTCTATTCTGTGTGTGGATGGAGCTTAAACAGCATCAATTTGATAAATATTAGAACCTCAGTGTGTCAGAAAAATGGGGGGAACAGAATCCGACGGCAAAAAAAACCCACAGCTGTCGGAATCCGTTCCCCCACTCCCATTATGAGAGGTGTTGATGTAATGGCTTAAAAGATGCTGATTTTATTTTTGTGTGTGGATGGAGCTTAACTTGCATCAGTTTTTATTTTATTTTTTTGCCTTTTATTATGATAGGACAGTATAGCATCAAAAAAGTTTGACGAACCGGGACTTGAACTCGGGTCGCCCAAAGCTAAAAAAAGACAGTGTTAGGGAACTGACCACTAGGCTATTGAGGAGACTAATTTTCCATAATTTGATCAATCTTAGAACCTTATTGTGTAATAAACAAAGGGGGAACAGAATCCGACGGCAAATAGTTCAGCTGTCGAAATCCGTTCCCCCACCCCAATGATGAGAGATGTTGATGTATCGGCTTAAAATACGCTTATTCTATTCTGTGTGTGGATGGAGCTTAAACAGCATCAATTTGATAAATATTAGAACCTCAGTGTGTCAGAAAAATGGGGGGAACAGAATCCGACTGCAAAAAAAAAAAAACAGCTGTCGGAATCCGTTCCCCCACTCCCATTATGAGAGGTGTTGATGTAATGGCTTAAAAATGCTGATTTTATTTTTGTGTGTGGATGGAGCTTATCTTGCATCAGTTTTTATTTAATTTTTTTGCCTTTTATTATGATAGGACAGTATAGCATCAAAAAAGTTTGACGAACCGGGACTTGAACTCGGGTCGCCCAAAGCTAAAAAAAAGACATTGTCAGGGAACTGACCACTAGGCTATTGAGGAGAGTAATTTTCCATAATTTGATCAATCTTAGAACCTTATTGTGTAATAAACACAGGGGGAACAGAATCCGACGGCAAATAGTTCAGCTGTCGAAATCCGTTCCCCCACCCCAATGATGAGAGATGTTGATGTATCGGCTTAAAATACGCTTATTCTATTCTGTGTGTGGATGGAGCTTAAACAGCTTCAATTTGATAAATATTAGAACCTCAGTGTGTCAGAAAAATGGGGGGAACAGAATCCGACGGCAAAAAAAAAAAAAAAAACACAGCTGTCGGAATCCGTTCCCCCACTCCCATTATGAGAGGTGTTGATGTAATGGCTTAAAAAATGCTGATTTTATTTTTGTGTGTGGATGGAGCTTAACTTGCATCAGTTTTTATTTTATTTTTTTGCCTTTTATTATGATAGGACAGTATAGCATCAAAAAAGTTTGACGAACCGGGACTTGAACTCGGGTCGCCCAAAGCTAAAAAAAAGACATTGTCAGGGAACTGACCACTAGGCTATTGAGGAGAGTAATTTTCCTTAATTTGATCAATCTTAGAACCTTATTGTGTAATAAACACAGGGGGAACAGAATCCGACGGCAAATAGTTCAGCTGTCGAAATCCGTTCCCCCACCCCAATGATGAGAGATGTTGATGTATCGGCTTAAAATACGCTTATTCTATTCTGTGTGTGGATGGAGCTTAAACAGCATCAATTTGATAAATATTAGAACCTCAGTGTGTCAGAAAAATGGGGGGAACAGAATCCGACGGCAAATAGTTCAGCTGTCGAAATCCGTTCCCCCACCCCAATGATAAGAGATGTTGATGTATCGGCTTAAAATACGCTTATTCTATTCTGTGTGTGGATGGAGCTTAAACAGCATCAATTTGATAAATATTAGAACCTCAGTGTGTCAGAAAAATGGGGGGAACAGAATCCGACGGCAAAAAAAAAAACCCCAGCTGTCGGAATCCGTTCCCCCACTCCCATTATGAGAGGTGTTGATGTAATGGCTTAAAAATGCTGATTTTATTTTTGTGTGTGGATGGAGCTTAACTTGCATCAGTTTTTATTTTACTTTTTTGCCTTTTATTATGATAGGACAGTATAGCATCAAAAAAGTTTGACGAACCGGGACTTGAACTCGGGTCGCCCAAAGCTAAAAAAAAGACATTGTCAGGGAACTGACCACTAAGCTATTGAGGAGAGTAATTTTCCATAATTTGATCAATCTTAGAACCTTATTGTGTAATAAACACAGGGGGAACAGAATCCGACGGCAAATAGTACAGCTGTCGAAATCCGTTCCCCCACCCCAATGATGAGAGATGTTGATGTATCGGCTTAAAATACGCTTATTCTATTCTGTGTGTGGATGGAGCTTAAACAGCATCAATTTGATAAATATTAGAACCTCAGTGTGTCAGAAAAATGGGGGGAACAGAATCCGACGGCAAAAAACAACAACAATAGCTGTCGGAATCCGTTCCCCCACTCCCATTATGAGAGGTGTTGATGTAATGGCTTAAAAAATGCTGATTTTATTTTTGTGTGTGGATGGAGCTTAACTTGCATCAGTTTTTATTTAATTTTTTTGCCTTTTATTATGATAGGACAGTACCTATAGCATCAAAAAAGTTTGACGAACCGGGACTTGAACTCGGGTCGCCCAAAGCTAAAAAAAAGACATTGTCAGGGAACTGACCACTAGGCTATTGAGGAGAGTAATTTTCCATAATTTGATCAATCTTAGAACCTTATTGTGTAATAAACACAGGGGGAACAGAATCCGACGGCAAATAGTTCAGCTGTCGAAATCCGTTCCCCCACCCCAATGATGAGAGATGTTGATGTATCGGCTTAAAATACGCTTATTCTATTCTGTGTGTGGATGGAGCTTAAACAGCATCAATTTGATAAATATTAGAACCTCAGTGTGTCAGAAAAATGGGGGGAACAGAATCCGACGGCAAAAAAAAAAAAAAAAAAAAACAGCTGTCGGAATCCGTTCCCCCACTCCCATTATGAGAGGTGTTGATGTAATGGCTTAAAAAATGCTGATTTTATTTTTGTGTGTGGATGGAGCTTAACTTGCATCAGTTTTTATTTTACTTTTTTGCCTTTTATTATGATAGGACAGTATAGCATCAAAAAAGTTTGACGAACCGGGACTTGAACTCGGGTCGCCCAAAGCTAAAAAAAAGACATTGTCAGGGAACTGACCACTAAGCTATTGAGGAGAGTAATTTTCCATAATTTGATCAATCTTAGAACCTTATTGTGTAATAAACACAGGGGGAACAGAATCCGACGGCAAATAGTACAGCTGTCGAAATCCGTTCCCCCACCCCAATGATGAGAGATGTTGATGTATCGGCTTAAAATACGCTTATTCTATTCTGTGTGTGGATGGAGCTTAAACAGCATCAATTTGATAAATATTAGAACCTCAGTGTGTCAGAAAAATGGGGGGAACAGAATCCGACGGCAAAAAACAACAACAATAGCTGTCGGAATCCGTTCCCCCACTCCCATTATGAGAGGTGTTGATGTAATGGCTTAAAAAATGCTGATTTTATTTTTGTGTGTGGATGGAGCTTAACTTGCATCAGTTTTTATTTAATTTTTTTGCCTTTTATTATGATAGGACAGTACCTATAGCATCAAAAAAGTTTGACGAACCGGGACTTGAACTCGGGTCGCCCAAAGCTAAAAAAAAGACATTGTCAGGGAACTGACCACTAGGCTATTGAGGAGAGTAATTTTCCATAATTTGATCAATCTTAGAACCTTATTGTGTAATAAACACAGGGGGAACAGAATCCGACGGCAAATAGTTCAGCTGTCGAAATCCGTTCCCCCACCCCAATGATGAGAGATGTTGATGTATCGGCTTAAAATACGCTTATTCTATTCTGTGTGTGGATGGAGCTTAAACAGCATCAATTTGATAAATATTAGAACCTCAGTGTGTCAGAAAAATGGGGGGAACAGAATCCGACGGCAAAAAAAAAAAAAAAAAAAAAACAGCTGTCGGAATCCGTTCCCCCACTCCCATTATGAGAGGTGTTGATGTAATGGCTTAAAAAATGCTGATTTTATTTTTGTGTGTGGATGGAGCTTAACTTGCATCAGTTTTTATTTTACTTTTTTGCCTTTTATTATGATAGGACAGTATAGCATCAAAAAAGTTTGACGAACCGGGACTTGAACTCGGGTCGCCCAAAGCTAAAAAAAAGACATTGTCAGGGAACTGACCACTAGGCTATTGAGGAGAGCAATTTTCCATAATTTGATCAATCTTAGAACCTTATTGTGTAATAAACAAAGGGGGAACAGAATCCGACGGCAAATAGTTCAGCTGTCGAAATCCGTTCCCCCACCCCAATGATGAGAGATGTTGATGTATCGGCTTAAAATACGCTTATTCTATTCTGTGTGTGGATGGAGCTTAAACAGCATCAATTTGATAAATATTAGAACCTCAGTGTGTCAGAAAAATGGGGGGAACAGAATCCGACGGCAAAAAAAAAAAAAACAGCTGTCGGAATCCGTTCCCCCACTCCCATTATGAGAGGTGTTGATGTAATGGCTTAAAAATGCTGATTTTATTTTTGTTTGTGGATGGAGCTTAACTTGCATCAGTTTTTATTTTATTTTTTTGCCTTTTATTATGATAGGACAGTATAGCATTAAAAAAGTTTGACGAACCGGGACTTGAACTCGGGTCGCCCAAAGCTAAAAAAAAGACATTGTCAGGGAACTGACCACTAGGCTATTGAGGAGAGCAATTTTCCAGAATTTGATCAATCTTAGAACCTTATTGTGTAATAAACACAGGGGGAACAGAATCCGACGGCAAATTATAGTTCAGCTGTCGAAATCCGTTCCCCCACCCCAATGATGAGAGATGTTGATGTATCGGCTTAAAATACGCTTATTCTATTCTGTGTGTGGATGGAGCTTAAACAGCATCAATTTGATAAATATTAGAACCTCAGTGTGTCAGAAAAATGGGGGGAACAGAATCCGAGGGCAAAAAAAAACAAAAAACACAGCTGTCGGAATCCGTTCCCCCACTCCCATTATGAGAGGTGTTGATGTAATGGCTTAAAAAATGCTGATTTTATTTTTGTGTGTGGATGGAGCTTAACTTGCATCAGTTTTTATTTTACTTTTTTGCCTTTTATTATGATAGGACAGTATAGCATCAAAAAAGTTTGACGAACCGGGACTTGAACTCGGGTCGCCCAAAGCTAAAAAAAAAGACATTGTCAGGGAACTGACCACTAGGCTATTGAGGAGAGCAATTTTCCATAATTTGATCAATCTTAGAACCTTATTGTGTAATAAACAAAGGGGGAACAGAATCCGACGGCAAATAGTTCAGCTGTCGAAATCCGTTCCCCCACCCCAATGATGAGAGATGTTGATGTATCGGCTTAAAATACGCTTATTCTATTCTGTGTGTGGATGGAGCTTAAACAGCATCAATTTGATAAATATTAGAACCTCAGTGTGTCAGAAAAATGGGGGGAACAGAATCCGAGGGCAAAAAAAAACAAAAAACACAGCTGTCGGAATCCGTTCCCCCACTCCCATTATGAGAGGTGTTGATGTAATGGCTTAAAAAATGCTGATTTTATTTTTGTGTGTGGATGGAGCTTAACTTGCATCAGTTTTTATTTTACTTTTTTGCCTTTTATTATGATAGGACAGTATAGCATCAAAAAAGTTTGACGAACCGGGACTTGAACTCGGGTCGCCCAAAGCTAAAAAAAAGACATTGTCAGGGAACTGACCACTAGGCTATTGAGGAGAGCAATTTTCCATAATTTGATCAATCTTAGAACCTTATTGTGTAATAAACAAAGGGGGAACAGAATCCGACGGCAAATAGTTCAGCTGTCGAAATCCGTTCCCCCACCCCAATGATGAGAGATGTTGATGTATCGGCTTAAAATACGCTTATTCTATTCTGTGTGTGGATGGAGCTTAAACAGCATCAATTTGATAAATATTAGAACCTCAGTGTGTCAGAAAAATGGGGGGAACAGAATCCGACGGCAAAAAAAAACAAAAAACACAGCTGTCGGAATCCGTTCCCCCACTCCCATTATGAGAGGTGTTGATGTAATGGCTTAAAAAATGCTGATTTTATTTTTGTGTGTGGATGGAGCTTAACTTGCATCAGTTTTTATTTTACTTTTTTGCCTTTTATTATGATAGGACAGTATAGCATCAAAAAAGTTTGACGAACCGGGACTTGAACTCGGGTCGCCCAAAGCTAAAAAAAAGACATTGTCAGGGAACTGACCACTAGGCTATTGAGGAGAGCAATTTTCCATAATTTGATCAATCTTAGAACCTTATTGTGTAATAAACAAAGGGGGAACAGAATCCGACGGCAAATAGTTCAGCTGTCGAAATCCGTTCCCCCACCCCAATGATGAGAGATGTTGATGTATCGGCTTAAAATACGCTTATTCTATTCTGTGTGTGGATGGAGCTTAAACAGCATCAATTTGATAAATATTAGAACCTCAGTGTGTCAGAAAAATGGGGGGAACAGAATCCGACGGCAAAAAAAAAAAAAAACACAGCTGTCGGAATCCGTTCCCCCACTCCCATTATGAGAGGTGTTGATGTAATGGCTTAAAAAATGTTGATTTTATTTTTGTGTGTGGATGGAGCTTAACTTGCATCAGTTTTTATTTTATTTTTTTGCCTTTTATTATGATAGGACAGTATAGCATCAAAAAAGATTGACGAACCGGGACTTGAACTCGGGTCGCCCAAAGCTAAAAAAAAGACTTTGTCAGAGAACTGACCACTAGGCTATTGAGGAGAGTAATTTTCCATAATTTGATCAATCTTAGAACCTTATTGTGTAATAAACACAGGGGGAACAGAATCCGACGGCAAATAGTTCAGCTGTCGAAATCCGTTCCCCCACCCCAATGATGAGAGATGTTGATGTATCGGCTTAAAATACGCTTATTCTATTCTGTGTGTGGATGGAGCTTAAACAGCATCAATTTGATAAATATTAGAACCTCAGTGTGTCAGAAAAATGGGGGGAACAGAATCCGACGGCAAAAAAAAAAAACCAGCTGTCGGAATCCGTTCCCCCACTCCCATTATGAGAGGTGTTGATGTAATGGCTTAAAAATGCTGATTTTATTTTTGTGTGTGGATGGAGCTTAACTTGCATCAGTTTTTATTTTACTTTTTTGCCTTTTATTATGATAGGACAGTATAGCATCAAAAAAGTTTGACGAACCGGGACTTGAACTCGGGTCGCCCAAAGCTAAAAAAAAGACATTGTCAGGGAACTGACCACTAAGCTATTGAGGAGAGTAATTTTCCATAATTTGATCAATCTTAGAACCTTATTGTGTAATAAACACAGGGGGAACAGAATCCGACGGCAAATAGTTCAGCTGTCGAAATCCGTTCCCCCACCCCAATGATGAGAGATGTTGATGTATCGGCTTAAAATACGCTTATTCTATTCTGTGTGTGGATGGAGCTTAAACAGCATCAATTTGATAAATATTAGAACCTCAGTGTGTCAGAAAAATGGGGGGAACAGAATCCGACGGCAAAAAACAACAACAATAGCTGTCGGAATCCGTTCCCCCACTCCCATTATGAGAGGTGTTGATGTAATGGCTTAAAAAATGCTGATTTTATTTTTGTGTGTGGATGGAGCTTAACTTGCATCAGTTTTTATTTAATTTTTTTGCCTTTTATTATGATAGGACAGTACCTATAGCATCAAAAAAGTTTGACGAACCGGGACTTGAACTCGGGTCGCCCAAAGCTAAAAAAAAGACATTGTCAGGGAACTGACCACTAGGCTATTGAGGAGAGTAATTTTCCATAATTTGATCAATCTTAGAACCTTATTGTGTAATAAACACAGGGGGAACAGAATCCGACGGCAAATAGTTCAGCTGTCGAAATCCGTTCCCCCACCCCAATGATGAGAGATGTTGATGTATCGGCTTAAAATACGCTTATTCTATTCTGTGTGTGGATGGAGCTTAAACAGCATCAATTTGATAAATATTAGAACCTCAGTGTGTCAGAAAAATGGGGGGAACAGAATCCGACGGCAAAAAAAAAAAAAAAAAAAAAACAGCTGTCGGAATCCGTTCCCCCACTCCCATTATGAGAGGTGTTGATGTAATGGCTTAAAAAATGCTGATTTTATTTTTGTGTGTGGATGGAGCTTAACTTGCATCAGTTTTTATTTTACTTTTTTGCCTTTTATTATGATAGGACAGTATAGCATCAAAAAAGTTTGACGAACCGGGACTTGAACTCGGGTCGCCCAAAGCTAAAAAAAAGACATTGTCAGGGAACTGACCACTAGGCTATTGAGGAGAGCAATTTTCCATAATTTGATCAATCTTAGAACCTTATTGTGTAATAAACAAAGGGGGAACAGAATCCGACGGCAAATAGTTCAGCTGTCGAAATCCGTTCCCCCACCCCAATGATGAGAGATGTTGATGTATCGGCTTAAAATATGCTTATTCTATTCTGTGTGTGGATGGAGCTTAAACAGCATCAATTTGATAAATATTAGAACCTCAGTGTGTCAGAAAAATGGGGGGAACAGAATCCGACGGCAAAAACAAAACAAAAAAAAAAACAGCTGTCGGAATCCGTTCCCCCACTCCCATTATGAGAGGTGTTGATGTAATGGCTTAAAAAATGCTGATTTTATTTTTGTGTGTGGATGGAGCTTAACTTGCATCAGTTTTTATTTTATTTTTTTGCCTTTTATTATGATAGGACAGTATAGCATCAAAAAAGATTGACGAACCGGGACTTGAACTCGGGTCGCCCAAAGCTAAAAAAAAGAAATTGTCAGGGAACTGACCACTAGGCTATTGAGGAGAGTAATTTTCCATAATTTGATCAATCTTAGAACCTTATTGTGTAATAAACACAGGGGGAACAGAATCCGACGGCAAATAGTTCAGCTGTCGAAATCCGTTCCCCCACCCCAATGATGAGAGATGTTGATGTATCGGCTTAAAATACGCTTATTCTATTCTGTGTGTGGATGGAGCTTAAACAGCATCAATTTGATAAATATTAGAACCTCAGTGTGTCAGAAAAATGGGGGGAACAGAATCCGACGGCAAAAAAAACAACAACAGCTGTCGGAATCCGTTCCCCCACTCCCATTATGAGAGGTGTTGATGTAATGGCTTAAAAATGCTGATTTTATTTTTGTGTGTGGATGGAGCTTAACTTGCATCAGTTTTTATTTTATTTTTTTGCCTTTTATTATGATAGGACAGTATAGCATCAAAAAAGTTTGACGAACCGGGACTTGAACTCGGGTCGCCCAAAGCTAAAAAAAAGACATTGTCAGGGAACTGACCACTAGGCTATTGAGGAGAGCAATTTTCCATAATTTGATCAATCTTAGAACCTTATTGTGTAATAAACACAGGGGGAACAGAATCCGACGGCAAATAGTTCAGCTGTCGAAATCCGTTCCCCCACCCCAATGATGAGAGATGTTGATGTATCGGCTTAAAATACGCTTATTCTATTCTGTGTGTGGATGGAGCTTAAACAGCATCAATTTGATAAATATTAGAACCTCAGTGTGTCAGAAAAATGGGGGGAACAGAATCCGTCGGCAAAAAAAAAAAAAAAAAAAAAACAGCTGTCGGAATCCGTTCCCCCACTCCCATTATGAGAGGTGTTGATGTAATGGCTTAAAAAATGCTGATTTTATTTTTGTGTGTGGATGGAGCTTAACTTGCATCAGTTTTTATTTTACTTTTTTGCCTTTTATTATGATAGGACAGTATAGCATCAAAAAAGTTTGACGAACCGGGACTTGAACTCGGGTAGCCCAAAGCTAAAAAAAAGACATTGTCAGGGAACTGACCACTAGGCTATTGAGGAGAGCAATTTTCCATAATTTGATCAATCTTAGAACCTTATTGTGTAATAAACACAGGGGGAACAGAATCCGACGGCAAATAGTTCAGCTGTCGAAATCCGTTCCCCCACCCCAATGATGAGAGATGTTGATGTATCGGCTTAAAATACGCTTATTCTATTCTGTGTGTGGATGGAGCTTAAACAGCATCAATTTGATAAATATTAGAACCTCAGTGTGTCAGAAAAATGGGGGGAACAGAATCCGAGGGCAAAAAAAAACAAAAAACACAGCTGTCGGAATCCGTTCCCCCACTCCCATTATGAGAGGTGTTGATGTAATGGCTTAAAAAATGCTGATTTTATTTTTGTGTGTGGATGGAGCTTAACTTGCATCAGTTTTTATTTTACTTTTTTGCCTTTTATTATGATAGGACAGTATAGCATCAAAAAAGTTTGACGAACCGGGACTTGAACTCGGGTCGCCCAAAGCTAAAAAAAAGACATTGTCAGGGAACTGACCACTAGGCTATTGAGGAGAGCAATTTTCTATAATTTGATCAATCTTAGAACCTTATTGTGTAATAAACAAAGGGGGAACAGAATCCGACGGCAAATAGTTCAGCTGTCGAAATCCGTTCCCCCACCCCAATGATGAGAGATGTTGATGTATCGGCTTAAAATACGCTTATTCTATTCTGTGTGTGGATGGAGCTTAAACAGCATCAATTTGATAAATATTAGAACCTCAGTGTGTCAGAAAAATGGGGGGAACAGAATCCGACGGCAAAAAAAACCCACAGCTGTCGGAATCCGTTCCCCCACTCCCATTATGAGAGGTGTTGATGTAATGGCTTAAAAAATGCTGATTTTATTTTTGTGTGTGGATGGAGCTTAACTTGCATCAGTTTTTATTTTATTTTTTTGCCTTTTATTATGATAGGACAGTATAGCATCAAAAAAGTTTGACGAACCGGGACTTGAACTCGGGTCGCCCAAAGCTAAAAAAAAGACATTGTCAGGGAACTGACCACTAGGCTATTGAGGAGAGTAATTTTCTATAATTTGATCAATCTTAGAACCTTATTGTGTAATAAACACAGGGGGAACAGAATCCGACGGCAAATAGTTCAGCTGTCGAAATCCGTTCCCCCACCCCAATGATGAGAGATGTTGATGTATCGGCTTAAAATACGCTTATTCTATTCTGTGTGTGGATGGAGCTTAACTTGCATTAGTTTTTATTTTATTTTTTTGCCTTTTATTATGATAGGACAGTATAGCATCAAAAAAGTTTGACGAACCGGGACTTGAACTCGGGTCGCCCAAAGCTAAAAAAAGACATTGTTAGGGAACTGACCACTAGGCTATTGAGGAGAGTAATTTTCCATAATTTGATCAATCTTAGAACCTTATTGTGTAATAAACACAGGGGGAACAGAATCCGACGGCAAATAGTTCAGCTGTTGAAATCCGTTCCCCCACCCCAATGATGAGAGATGTTGATGTATCGGCTTAAAATACGCTTATTCTATTCTGTGTGTGGATGGAGCTTAAACAGCATCAATTTGATAAATATTAGAACCTCAGTGTGTCAGAAAAATGGGGGGAACAGAATCCGACGGCAAAAAAACCCCACAGCTGTCGGAATCCGTTCCCCCACTCCCATTATGAGAGGTGTTGATGTAATGGCTTAAAAGATGCTGATTTTATTTTTGTGTGTGGATGGAGCTTAACTTGCATCAGTTTTTATATTTTTTTGCCTTTTATTATGATAGGACAGTATAGCATCAAAAAAGTTTGACGAACCGGGACTTGAACTCGGGTCGCCCAAAGCTAAAAAAAAGACAGTGTTAGGGAACTGACCACTAGGCTATTGAGGAGAGTAATTTTCTGTAATCTGATCAATCTTAGAACCTTATTGTGTAATAAACACAGGGGGAACAGAATCCGACGGCAAATAGTTCAGCTGTCGAAATCCGTTCCCCCACCCCAATGATGAGAGATGTTGATGTATCGGCTTAAAATACGCTTATTCTATTCTGTGTGTGGATGGAGCTTAAACAGCATCAATTTGATAAATATTAGAACCTCAGTGTGTCAGAAAAATGGGGGGAACAGAATCCGACGGCAAAAAAAAAAAAAAACAGCTGTCGGAATCCGTTCCCCCACTCCCATTATGAGAGGTGTTGATGTAATGGCTTAAAAATACTGATTTTATTTTTGTTTGTGGATGGAGCTTAACTTGCATCAGTTTTTATTTTATTTTTTTGCCTTTTATTATGATAGGACAGTATAGCATCAAAAAAGTTTGACGAACCGGGACTTGAACTCGGGTCGCCCAAAGCTAAAAAAAAGACATTGTCAGGGAACTGACCACTAGGCTATTGAGGTGAGCAATTTTCCAGAATTTGATCAATCTTAGAACCTTATTGTGTAATAAACACAGGGGGAACAGAATCCGACGGCAAATAGTTCAGCTGTCGAAATCCGTTCCCCCACCCCAATGATGAGAGATGTTGATGTATCGGCTTAAAATACGCTTATTCTATTCTGTGTGTGGATGGAGCTTAAACAGCATCAATTTGATAAATATTAGAACCTCAGTGTGTCAGAAAAATGGGGGGAACAGAATCCGACGGCAAAAAAAAAAAAAAAAAAAAAACAGCTGTCGGAATCCGTTCCCCCACTCCCATTATGAGAGGTGTTGATGTAATGGCTTAAAAAATGCTGATTTTATTTTTGTGTGTGGATGGAGCTTAACTTGCATCAGTTTTTATTTTACTTTTTTGCCTTTTATTATGATAGGACAGTATAGCATCAAAAAAGTTTGACGAACCGGGACTTGAACTCGGGTCGCCCAAAGCTAAAAAAAAGACATTGTCAGGGAACTGACCACTAGGCTATTGAGGAGAGCAATTTTCCATAATTTGATCAATCTTAGAACCTTATTGTGTAATAAACAAAGGGGGAACAGAATCCGACGGCAAATAGTTCAGCTGTCGAAATCCGTTCCCCCACCCCAATGATGAGAGATGTTGATGTATCGGCTTAAAATACGCTTATTCTATTCTGTGTGTGGATGGAGCTTAAACAGCATCAATTTGATAAATATTAGAACCTCAGTGTGTCAGAAAAATGGGGGGAACAGAATCCGACGGCAAAAAAAAACAAAAAACACAGCTGTCGGAATCCGTTCCCCCACTCCCATTATGAGAGGTGTTGATGTAATGGCTTAAAAAATGCTGATTTTATTTTTGTGTGTGGATGGAGCTTAACTTGCATCAGTTTTTATTTTATTTTTTTGCCTTTTATTATGATAGGACAGTATAGCATCAAAAAAGTTTGACGAACCGGGACTTGAACTCGGGTCGCCCAAAGCTAAAAAAAAGACATTGTCAGGGAACTGACCACTAGCTATTGAGGAGAGTAATTTTCCATAATTTGATCAATCTTAGAACCTTATTGTGTAATAAACACAGGGGGAACAGAATCCGACGGCAAATAGTTCAGCTGTCGAAATCCGTTCCCCCACCCCAATGATGAGAGATGTTGATGTATCGGCTTAAAATACGCTTATTCTATTCTGTGTGTGGATGGAGCTTAAACAGCATCAATTTGATAAATATTAGAACCTCAGTGTGTCAGAAAAATGGGGGGAACAGAATCCGACGGCAAAAAAAAACAAAAAAAAAAACAGCTGTCGGAATCCGTTCCCCCACTCCCATTATGAGAGGTGTTGATGTAATGGCTTAAAAAATGCTGATTTTATTTTTGTGTGTGGATGGAGCTTAACTTGCATCAGTTTTTATTTTATTTTTTTGCCTTTTATTATGATAGGACAGTATAGCATCAAAAAAGATTGACGAACCGGGACTTGAACTCGGGTCGCCCAAAGCTAAAAAAAAGAAATTATCAGGGAACTGACCACTAGGCTATTGAGGAGAGTAATTTTCCATAATTTGATCAATCTTAGAACCTTATTGTGTAATAAACACAGGGGGAACAGAATCCGACGGCAAATAGTTCAGCTGTCGAAATCCGTTCCCCCACCCCAATGATGAGAGATGTTGATGTATCGGCTTAAAATACGCTTATTCTATTCTGTGTGTGGATGGAGCTTAAACAGCATCAATTTGATAAATATTAGAACCTCAGTGTGTCAGAAAAATGGGGGGAACAGAATCCGACGGCAAAAAAAAACAACAACAGCTGTCGGAATCCGTTCCCCCACTCCCATTATGAGAGGTGTTGATGTAATGGCTTAAAAAATGCTGATTTTATTTTTGTGTGTGGATGGAGCTTAACTTGCATCAGTTTTTATTTTATTTTTTGCCTTTTATTATGATAGGACAGTATAGCATCAAAAAAGTTTGACGAACCGGGACTTGAACTCGGGTCGCCCAAAGCTAAAAAAAGACATTGTTAGGGAACTGACCACTAGGCTATTGAGGAGAGTAATTTTCCATAATTTGATCAATCTTAGAACCTTATTGTGTAATAAACACAGGGGGAACAGAATCCGACGGCAAATAGTTCAGCTGTTGAAATCCGTTCCCCCACCCCAATGATGAGAGATGTTGATGTATCGGCTTAAAATACGCTTATTCTATTCTGTGTGTGGATGGAGCTTAAACAGCATCAATTTGATAAATATTAGAACGTCAGTGTGTCAGAAAAATGGGGGGAACAGAATCCGACGGCAAAAAAACCCCACAGCTGTCGGAATCCGTTCCCCCACTCCCATTATGAGAGGTGTTGATGTAATGGCTTAAAAGATGCTGATTTTATTTTTGTGTGTGGATGGAGCTTAACTTGCATCAGTTTTTATATTTTTTTGCCTTTTATTATGATAGGACAGTATAGCATCAAAAAAGATTGACGAACCGGGACTTGAACTCGGGTCGCCCAAAGCTAAAAAAAAGACATTGTCAGGGAACTGACCACTAGGCTATTGAGGAGAGCAATTTTCCATAATTTGATCAATCTTAGAACCTTATTGTGTAATAAACACAGGGGGAACAGAATCCGACGGCAAATAGTTCAGCTGTCGAAATCCGTTCCCCCACCCCAATGATGAGAGATGTTGATGTATCGGCTTAAAATACGCTTATTCTATTCTGTGTGTGGATGGAGCTTAAACAGCATCAATTTGATAAATATTAGAACCTCAGTGTGTCAGAAAAATGGGGGGAACAGAATCCGACGGCAAAAAAAACCCACAGCTGTCGGAATCCGTTCCCCCACTCCCATTATGAGAGGTGTTGATGTAATGGCTTAAAAGATGCTGATTTTATTTTTGTGTGTGGATGGAGCTTAACTTGCATCAGTTTTTATTTTATTTTTTTTGCCTTTTATTATGATAGGACAGTATAGCATCAAAAAAGTTTGACGAACCGGGACTTGAACTCGGGTCGCCCAAAGCTAAAAAAAAGGACAGTGTTAGGGAACTGACCACTAGGCTATTGAGGAGAGTAATTTTCAATAATTTGATCAATCTTAGAACCTTTATTGTGTAATAAACACAGGGGGAACAGAATCCGACGGCAAATAGTTAAGCTGTCGAAATCCGTTCCCCCACCCCAATGATGAGAGATGTTGATGTATCGGCTTAAAATACGCTTATTCTATTCTGTGTGTGGATGGAGCTTAAACAGCATCAATTTGATAAATATTAGAACCTCAGTGTGTCAGAAAAATGGGGGGAACAGAATCCGACGGCAAAAAAAAAAAAAACAGCTGTCGGAATCCGTTCCCCCACTCCCATTATGAGAGGTGTTGATGTAATGGCTTAAAAATACTGATTTTATTTTTGTTTGTGGATGGAGCTTAACTTGCATCAGTTTTTATTTTATTTTTTTGCCTTTTATTATGATAGGACAGTATAGCATCAAAAAAGTTTGACGAACCGGGACTTGAACTCGGGTCGCCCAAAGCTAAAAAAAAGACATTGTCAGGGAACTGACCACTAGGCTATTGAGGAGAGCAATTTTCCATAATTTGATCAATCTTAGAACCTTATTGTGTAATAAACACAGGGGGAACAGAATCCGACGGCAAATAGTTCAGCTGTCGAAATCCGTTCCCCCACCCCAATGATGAGAGATGTTGATGTATCGGCTTAAAATACGCTTATTCTATTCTGTGTGTGGATGGAGCTTAAACAGCATCAATTTGATAAATATTAGAACCTCAGTGTGTCAGAAAAATGGGGGGAACAGAATCCGACGGCAAAAAAAACCCACAGCTGTCGGAATCCGTTCCCCCACTCCCATTATGAGAGGTGTTGATGTAATGGCTTAAAAGATGCTGATTTTATTTTTGTGTGTGGATGGAGCTTAACTTGCATCAGTTTTTATTTTATTTTTTTTGCCTTTTATTATGATAGGACAGTATAGCATCAAAAAAGTTTGACGAACCGGGACTTGAACTCGGGTCGCCCAAAGCTAAAAAAAAGGACAGTGTTAGGGAACTGACCACTAGGCTATTGAGGAGAGTAATTTTCAATAATTTGATCAATCTTAGAACCTTTATTGTGTAATAAACACAGGGGGAACAGAATCCGACGGCAAATAGTTAAGCTGTCGAAATCCGTTCCCCCACCCCAATGATGAGAGATGTTGATGTATCGGCTTAAAATACGCTTATTCTATTCTGTGTGTGGATGGAGCTTAAACAGCATCAATTTGATAAATATTAGAACCTCAGTGTGTCAGAAAAATGGGGGGAACAGAATCCGACGGCAAAAAAAACCCACAGCTGTCGGAATCCGTTCCCCCACTCCCATTATGAGAGGTGTTGATGTAATGGCTTAAAAGATGCTGATTTTATTTTTGTGTGTGGATGGAGCTTAACTTGCATCAGTTTTTATTTTATTTTTTTGCCTTTTATTATGATAGGACAGTATAGCATCAAAAAAGTTTGACGAACCGGGACTTGAACTCGGGTCGCCCAAAGCTAAAAAAAGACAGTGTTAGGGAACTGACCACTAGGCTATTGAGGAGACTAATTTTCCATAATTTGATCAATCTTAGAACCTTATTGTGTAATAAACACAGGGGGAACAGAATCCGACGGCAAATAGTTCAGCTGTCGAAATCCGTTCCCCCACCCCAATGATGAGAGATGTTGATGTATCGGCTTAAAATACGCTTATTCTATTCTGTGTGTGGATGGAGCTTAAACAGCATCAATTTGATAAATATTAGAACCTCAGTGTGTCAGAAAAATGGGGGGAACAGAATCCGACTGCAAAAAAAAAAAAACAGCTGTCGGAATCCGTTCCCCCACTCCCATTATGAGAGGTGTTGATGTAATGGCTTAAAAATGCTGATTTTATTTTTGTGTGTGGATGGAGCTTAACTTGCATCAGTTTTTATTTAATTTTTTTGCCTTTTATTATGATAGGACAGTATAGCATCAAAAAAGTTTGACGAACCGGGACTTGAACTCGGGTCGCCCAAAGCTAAAAAAAAGGACAGTGTTAGGGAACTGACCACTAGGCTATTGAGGAGAGTAATTTTCAATAATTTGATCAATCTTAGAACCTTTATTGTGTAATAAACACAGGGGGAACAGAATCCGACGGCAAATAGTTAAGCTGTCGAAATCCGTTCCCCCACCCCAATGATGAGAGATGTTGATGTATCGGCTTAAAATACGCTTATTCTATTCTGTGTGTGGATGGAGCTTAAACAGCATCAATTTGATAAATATTAGAACCTCAGTGTGTCAGAAAAATGGGGGGAACAGAATCCGACGGCAAAAAAAAAAAAAAACAGCTGTCGGAATCCGTTCCCCCACTCCCATTATGAGAGGTGTTGATGTAATGGCTTAAAAATACTGATTTTATTTTTGTTTGTGGATGGAGCTTAACTTGCATCAGTTTTTATTTTATTTTTTTGCCTTTTATTATGATAGGACAGTATAGCATCAAAAAAGTTTGACGAACCGGGACTTGAACTCGGGTCGCCCAAAGCTAAAAAAAAGACATTGTCAGGGAACTGACCACTAGGCTATTGAGGAGAGCAATTTTCCATAATTTGATCAATCTTAGAACCTTATTGTGTAATAAACACAGGGGGAACAGAATCCGACGGCAAATAGTTCAGCTGTCGAAATCCGTTCCCCCACCCCAATGATGAGAGATGTTGATGTATCGGCTTAAAATACGCTTATTCTATTCTGTGTGTGGATGGAGCTTAAACAGCATCAATTTGATAAATATTAGAACCTCAGTGTGTCAGAAAAATGGGGGGAACAGAATCCGACGGCAAAAAAAACCCACAGCTGTCGGAATCCGTTCCCCCACTCCCATTATGAGAGGTGTTGATGTAATGGCTTAAAAGATGCTGATTTTATTTTTGTGTGTGGATGGAGCTTAACTTGCATCAGTTTTTATTTTATTTTTTTTGCCTTTTATTATGATAGGACAGTATAGCATCAAAAAAGTTTGACGAACCGGGACTTGAACTCGGGTCGCCCAAAGCTAAAAAAAAGGACAGTGTTAGGGAACTGACCACTAGGCTATTGAGGAGAGTAATTTTCAATAATTTGATCAATCTTAGAACCTTTATTGTGTAATAAACACAGGGGGAACAGAATCCGACGGCAAATAGTTAAGCTGTCGAAATCCGTTCCCCCACCCCAATGATGAGAGATGTTGATGTATCGGCTTAAAATACGCTTATTCTATTCTGTGTGTGGATGGAGCTTAAACAGCATCAATTTGATAAATATTAGAACCTCAGTGTGTCAGAAAAATGGGGGGAACAGAATCCGACGGCAAAAAAAACCCACAGCTGTCGGAATCCGTTCCCCCACTCCCATTATGAGAGGTGTTGATGTAATGGCTTAAAAGATGCTGATTTTATTTTTGTGTGTGGATGGAGCTTAACTTGCATCAGTTTTTATTTTATTTTTTTGCCTTTTATTATGATAGGACAGTATAGCATCAAAAAAGTTTGACGAACCGGGACTTGAACTCGGGTCGCCCAAAGCTAAAAAAAGACAGTGTTAGGGAACTGACCACTAGGCTATTGAGGAGACTAATTTTCCATAATTTGATCAATCTTAGAACCTTATTGTGTAATAAACACAGGGGGAACAGAATCCGACGGCAAATAGTTCAGCTGTCGAAATCCGTTCCCCCACCCCAATGATGAGAGATGTTGATGTATCGGCTTAAAATACGCTTATTCTATTCTGTGTGTGGATGGAGCTTAAACAGCATCAATTTGATAAATATTAGAACCTCAGTGTGTCAGAAAAATGGGGGGAACAGAATCCGACTGCAAAAAAAAAAAAACAGCTGTCGGAATCCGTTCCCCCACTCCCATTATGAGAGGTGTTGATGTAATGGCTTAAAAATGCTGATTTTATTTTTGTGTGTGGATGGAGCTTAACTTGCATCAGTTTTTATTTAATTTTTTTGCCTTTTATTATGATAGGACAGTATAGCATCAAAAAAGTTTGACGAACCGGGACTTGAACTCGGGTCGCCCAAAGCTAAAAAAAAGACATTGTCAGGGAACTGACCACTAGGCTATTGAGGAGAGTAATTTTCCATAATTTGATCAATCTTAGAACCTTATTGTGTAATAAACACAGGGGGAACAGAATCCGACGGCAAATAGTTCAGCTGTCGAAATCCGTTCCCCCACCCCAATGATGAGAGATGTTGATGTATCGGCTTAAAATACGCTTATTCTATTCTGTGTGTGGATGGAGCTTAAACAGCATCAATTTGATAAATATTAGAACCTCAGTGTGTCAGAAAAATGGGGGGAACAGAATCCGACGGCAAAAAAAAAAAAAAAAACACAGCTGTCGGAATCCGTTCCCCCACTCCCATTATGAGAGGTGTTGATGTAATGGCTTAAAAAATGCTGATTTTATTTTTGTGTGTGGATGGAGCTTAACTTGCATCAGTTTTTATTTTATTTTTTTGCCTTTTATTATGATAGGACAGTATAGCATCAAAAAAGTTTGACGAACCGGGACTTGAACTCGGGTCGCCCAAAGCTAAAAAAAAGACATTGTCAGGGAACTGACCACTAGGCTATTGAGGAGAGTAATTTTCCAGAATTTGATCAATCTTAGAACCTTATTGTGTAATAAACACAGGGGGAACAGAATCCGACGGCAAATAGTTCAGCTGTCGAAATCCGTTCCCCCACCCCAATGATGAGAGATGTTGATGTATCGGCTTAAAATACGCTTATTCTATTCTGTGTGTGGATGGAGCTTAAACAGCATCAATTTGATAAATATTAGAACCTCAGTGTGTCAGAAAAATGGGGGGAACAGAATCCGACGGCAAAAACAAAAACAAAAAAAAAACAGCTGTCGGAATCCGTTCCCCCACTCCCATTATGAGAGGTGTTGATGTAATGGCTTAAAAAATGCTGATTTTATTTTTGTGTGTGGATGGAGCTTAACTTGCATCAGTTTTTATTTTACTTTTTTGCCTTTTATTATGATAGGACAGTATAGCATCAAAAAAGTTTGACGAACCGGGACTTGAACTCGGGTCGCCCAAAGCTAAAAAAAAGACATTGTCAGGGAACTGACCACTAGGCTATTGAGGGGAGCAATTTTCCAGAATTTGATCAATCTTAGAACCTTATTGTGTAATAAACAAAGGGGGAACAGAATCCGACGGCAAATAGTTCAGCTGTCGAAATCCGTTCCCCCACCCCAATGATGAGAGATGTTGATGTATCGGCTTAAAATACGCTTATTCTATTCTGTGTGTGGATGGAGCTTAAACAGCATCAATTTGATAAATATTAGAACCTCAGTGTGTCAGAAAAATGGGGGGAACAGAATCCGACGGCAAAAAAAAAAAAAAAAAAAAACAGCTGTAGGAATCCGTTCCCCCACTCCCATTATGAGAGGTGTTGATGTAATGGCTTAAAAAATGCTGATTTTATTTTTGTGTGTGGATGGAGCTTAACTTGCATCAGTTTTTATTTTACTTTTTTGCCTTTTATTATGATAGGACAGTATAGCATCAAAAAAGTTTGACGAACCGGGACTTGAACTCGGGTCGCCCAAAGCTAAAAAAAAGACATTGTCAGGGAACTGACCACTAGGCTATTGAGGAGAGCAATTTTCCATAATTTGATCAATCTTAGAACCTTATTGTGTAATAAACAAAGGGGGAACAGAATCCGACGGCAAATAGTTCAGCTGTCGAAATCCGTTCCCCCACCCCAATGATGAGAGATGTTGATGTATCGGCTTAAAATACGCTTATTCTATTCTGTGTGTGGATGGAGCTTAAACAGCATCAATTTGATAAATATTAGAACCTCAGTGTGTCAGAAAAATGGGGGGAACAGAATCCGACGGCAAAAAAAAAAAAAAACAGCTGTCGGAATCCGTTCCCCCACTCCCATTATGAGAGGTGTTGATGTAATGGCTTAAAAATACTGATTTTATTTTTGTTTGTGGATGGAGCTTAACTTGCATCAGTTTTTATTTTATTTTTTTGCCTTTTATTATGATAGGACAGTATAGCATCAAAAAAGTTTGACGAACCGGGACTTGAACTCGGGTCGCCCAAAGCTAAAAAAAAGACATTGTCAGGGAACTGACCACTAGGCTATTGAGGAGAGCAATTTTCCAGAATTTGATCAATCTTAGAACCTTATTGTGTAATAAACACAGGGGGAACAGAATCCGACGGCAAATAGTTCAGCTGTCGAAATCCGTTCCCCCACCCCAATGATGAGAGATGTTGATGTATCGGCTTAAAATACGCTTATTCTATTCTGTGTGTGGATGGAGCTTAAACAGCATCAATTTGATAAATATTAGAACCTCAGTGTGTCAGAAAAATGGGGGGAACAGAATCCGTCGGCAAAAAAAAAAAAAAAAAAAAAACAGCTGTCGGAATCCGTTCCCCCACTCCCATTATGAGAGGTGTTGATGTAATGGCTTAAAAAATGCTGATTTTATTTTTGTGTGTGGATGGAGCTTAACTTGCATCAGTTTTTATTTTACTTTTTTGCCTTTTATTATGATAGGACAGTATAGCATCAAAAAAGTTTGACGAACCGGGACTTGAACTCGGGTCGCCCAAAGCTAAAAAAAAGACATTGTCAGGGAACTGACCACTAGGCTATTGAGGAGAGCAATTTTCTATAATTTGATCAATCTTAGAACCTTATTGTGTAATAAACAAAGGGGGAACAGAATCCGACGGCAAATAGTTCAGCTGTCGAAATCCGTTCCCCCACCCCAATGATGAGAGATGTTGATGTATCGGCTTAAAATACGCTTATTCTATTCTGTGTGTGGATGGAGCTTAAACAGCATCAATTTGATAAATATTAGAACCTCAGTGTGTCAGAAAAATGGGGGGAACAGAATCCGACGGCAAAAAAACCCAAAAAACACAGCTGTCGGAATCCGTTCCCCCACTCCCATTATGAGAGGTGTTGATGTAATGGCTTAAAAAATGTTGATTTTATTTTTGTGTGTGGATGGAGCTTAACTTGCATCAGTTTTTATTTTATTTTTTTGCCTTTTATTATGATAGGACAGTATAGCATCAAAAAAGATTGACGAACCGGGACTTGAACTCGGGTCGCCCAAAGCTAAAAAAAAGACTTTGTCAGAGAACTGACCACTAGGCTATTGAGGAGAGTAATTTTCCATAATTTGATCAATCTTAGAACCTTATTGTGTAATAAACACAGGGGGAACAGAATCCGACGGCAAATAGTTCAGCTGTCGAAATCCGTTCCCCCACCCCAATGATGAGAGATGTTGATGTATCGGCTTAAAATACGCTTATTCTATTCTGTGTGTGGATGGAGCTTAAACAGCATCAATTTGATAAATATTAGAACCTCAGTGTGTCAGAAAAATGGGGGGAACAGAATCCGACGGCAAAAAAAACCCACAGCTGTCGGAATCCGTTCCCCCACTCCCATTATGAGAGGTGTTGATGTAATGGCTTAAAAAATGCTGATTTTATTTTTGTGTGTGGATGGAGCTTAACTTGCATCAGTTTTTATTTTATTTTTTTGCCTTTTATTATGATAGGACAGTATAGCATCAAAAAAGTTTGACGAACCGGGACTTGAACTCGGGTCGCCCAAAGCTAAAAAAAAGACATTGTCAGGGAACTGACCACTAGGCTATTGAGGAGAGTAATTTTCTATAATTTGATCAATCTTAGAACCTTATTGTGTAATAAACACAGGGGGAACAGAATCCGACGGCAAATAGTTCAGCTGTCGAAATCCGTTCCCCCACCCCAATGATGAGAGATGTTGATGTATCGGCTTAAAATACGCTTATTCTATTCTGTGTGTGGATGGAGCTTAACTTGCATTAGTTTTTATTTTATTTTTTTGCCTTTTATTATGATAGGACAGTATAGCATCAAAAAAGTTTGACGAACCGGGACTTGAACTCGGGTCGCCCAAAGCTAAAAAAAGACATTGTTAGGGAACTGACCACTAGGCTATTGAGGAGAGTAATTTTCCATAATTTGATCAATCTTAGAACCTTATTGTGTAATAAACACAGGGGGAACAGAATCCGACGGCAAATAGTTCAGCTGTTGAAATCCGTTCCCCCACCCCAATGATGAGAGATGTTGATGTATCGGCTTAAAATACGCTTATTCTATTCTGTGTGTGGATGGAGCTTAAACAGCATCAATTTGATAAATATTAGAACCTCAGTGTGTCAGAAAAATGGGGGGAACAGAATCCGACGGCAAAAAAACCCCACAGCTGTCGGAATCCGTTCCCCCACTCCCATTATGAGAGGTGTTGATGTAATGGCTTAAAAGATGCTGATTTTATTTTTGTGTGTGGATGGAGCTTAACTTGCATCAGTTTTTATATTTTTTTGCCTTTTATTATGATAGGACAGTATAGCATCAAAAAAGTTTGACGAACCGGGACTTGAACTCGGGTCGCCCAAAGCTAAAAAAAAGACAGTGTTAGGGAACTGACCACTAGGCTATTGAGGAGAGTAATTTTCTGTAATCTGATCAATCTTAGAACCTTATTGTGTAATAAACACAGGGGGAACAGAATCCGACGGCAAATAGTTCAGCTGTCGAAATCCGTTCCCCCACCCCAATGATGAGAGATGTTGATGTATCGGCTTAAAATACGCTTATTCTATTCTGTGTGTGGATGGAGCTTAAACAGCATCAATTTGATAAATATTAGAACCTCAGTGTGTCAGAAAAATGGGGGGAACAGAATCCGACGGCAAAAAAAAACAAAAAACACAGCTGTCGGAATCCGTTCCCCCACTCCCATTATGAGAGGTGTTGATGTAATGGCTTAAAAAATGCTGATTTTATTTTTGTGTGTGGATGGAGCTTAACTTGCATCAGTTTTTATTTTACTTTTTTGCCTTTTATTATGATAGGACAGTATAGCATCAAAAAAGTTTGACGAACCGGGACTTGAACTCGGGTCGCCCAAAGCTAAAAAAAAGACATTGTCAGGGAACTGACCACTAGGCTATTGAGGAGAGCAATTTTCCATAATTTGATCAATCTTAGAACCTTATTGTGTAATAAACAAAGGGGGAACAGAATCCGACGGCAAATAGTTCAGCTGTCGAAATCCGTTCCCCCACCCCAATGATGAGAGATGTTGATGTATCGGCTTAAAATACGCTTATTCTATTCTGTGTGTGGATGGAGCTTAAACAGCATCAATTTGATAAATATTAGAACCTCAGTGTGTCAGAAAAATGGGGGGAACAGAATCCGACGGCAAAAAAAAAAAAAAACACAGCTGTCGGAATCCGTTCCCCCACTCCCATTATGAGAGGTGTTGATGTAATGGCTTAAAAAATGTTGATTTTATTTTTGTGTGTGGATGGAGCTTAACTTGCATCAGTTTTTATTTTATTTTTTTGCCTTTTATTATGATAGGACAGTATAGCATCAAAAAAGATTGACGAACCGGGACTTGAACTCGGGTCGCCCAAAGCTAAAAAAAAGACTTTGTCAGAGAACTGACCACTAGGCTATTGAGGAGAGTAATTTTCCATAATTTGATCAATCTTAGAACCTTATTGTGTAATAAACACAGGGGGAACAGAATCCGACGGCAAATAGTTCAGCTGTCGAAATCCGTTCCCCCACCCCAATGATGAGAGATGTTGATGTATCGGCTTAAAATACGCTTATTCTATTCTGTGTGTGGATGGAGCTTAAACAGCATCAATTTGATAAATATTAGAACCTCAGTGTGTCAGAAAAATGGGGGGAACAGAATCCGACGGCAAAAAAAAAAAAACAGCTGTCGGAATCCGTTCCCCCACTCCCATTATGAGAGGTGTTGATGTAATGGCTTAAAAATGCTGATTTTATTTTTGTGTGTGGATGGAGCTTAACTTGCATCAGTTTTTATTTTACTTTTTTGCCTTTTATTATGATAGGACAGTATAGCATCAAAAAAGTTTGACGAACCGGGACTTGAACTCGGGTCGCCCAAAGCTAAAAAAAAGACATTGTCAGGGAACTGACCACTAAGCTATTGAGGAGAGTAATTTTCCATAATTTGATCAATCTTAGAACCTTATTGTGTAATAAACACAGGGGGAACAGAATCCGACGGCAAATAGTTCAGCTGTCGAAATCCGTTCCCCCACCCCAATGATGAGAGATGTTGATGTATCGGCTTAAAATACGCTTATTCTATTCTGTGTGTGGATGGAGCTTAAACAGCATCAATTTGATAAATATTAGAACCTCAGTGTGTCAGAAAAATGGGGGGAACAGAATCCGACGGCAAAAAACAACAACAATAGCTGTCGGAATCCGTTCCCCCACTCCCATTATGAGAGGTGTTGATGTAATGGCTTAAAAAATGCTGATTTTATTTTTGTGTGTGGATGGAGCTTAACTTGCATCAGTTTTTATTTAATTTTTTTGCCTTTTATTATGATAGGACAGTACCTATAGCATCAAAAAAGTTTGACGAACCGGGACTTGAACTCGGGTCGCCCAAAGCTAAAAAAAAGACATTGTCAGGGAACTGACCACTAGGCTATTGAGGAGAGTAATTTTCCATAATTTGATCAATCTTAGAACCTTATTGTGTAATAAACACAGGGGGAACAGAATCCGACGGCAAATAGTTCAGCTGTCGAAATCCGTTCCCCCACCCCAATGATGAGAGATGTTGATGTATCGGCTTAAAATACGCTTATTCTATTCTGTGTGTGGATGGAGCTTAAACAGCATCAATTTGATAAATATTAGAACCTCAGTGTGTCAGAAAAATGGGGGGAACAGAATCCGACGGCAAAAAAAACCCACAGCTGTCGGAATCCGTTCCCCCACTCCCATTATGAGAGGTGTTGATGTAATGGCTTAAAAGATGCTGATTTTATTTTTGTGTGTGGATGGAGCTTAACTTGCATCAGTTTTTATTTTATTTTTTTTGCCTTTTATTATGATAGGACAGTATAGCATCAAAAAAGTTTGACGAACCGGGACTTGAACTCGGGTCGCCCAAAGCTAAAAAAAAGGACAGTGTTAGGGAACTGACCACTAGGCTATTGAGGAGAGTAATTTTCAATAATTTGATCAATCTTAGAACCTTTATTGTGTAATAAACACAGGGGGAACAGAATCCGACGGCAAATAGTTAAGCTGTCGAAATCCGTTCCCCCACCCCAATGATGAGAGATGTTGATGTATCGGCTTAAAATACGCTTATTCTATTCTGTGTGTGGATGGAGCTTAAACAGCATCAATTTGATAAATATTAGAACCTCAGTGTGTCAGAAAAATGGGGGGAACAGAATCCGACGGCAAAAAAAAAAAAAAAACACAGCTGTCGGAATCCGTTCCCCCACTCCCATTATGAGAGGTGTTGATGTAATGGCTTAAAAAATGCTGATTTTATTTTTGTGTGTGGATGGAGCTTAACTTGCATCAGTTTTTATTTTATTTTTTTGCCTTTTATTATGATAGGACAGTATAGCATCAAAAAAGTTTGACGAACCGGGACTTGAACTCGGGTCGCCCAAAGCTAAAAAAAAGACATTGTCAGGGAACTGACCACTAGGCTATTGAGGAGAGTAATTTTCCAGAATTTGATCAATCTTAGAACCTTATTGTGTAATAAACACAGGGGGAACAGAATCCGACGGCAAATAGTTCAGCTGTCGAAATCCGTTCCCCCACCCCAATGATGAGAGATGTTGATGTATCGGCTTAAAATACGCTTATTCTATTCTGTGTGTGGATGGAGCTTAAACAGCATCAATTTGATAAATATTAGAACCTCAGTGTGTCAGAAAAATGGGGGGAACAGAATCCGACGGCAAAAACAAAAACAAAAAAAAAACAGCTGTCGGAATCCGTTCCCCCACTCCCATTATGAGAGGTGTTGATGTAATGGCTTAAAAAATGCTGATTTTATTTTTGTGTGTGGATGGAGCTTAACTTGCATCAGTTTTTATTTTACTTTTTTGCCTTTTATTATGATAGGACAGTATAGCATCAAAAAAGTTTGACGAACCGGGACTTGAACTCGGGTCGCCCAAAGCTAAAAAAAAGACATTGTCAGGGAACTGACCACTAGGCTATTGAGGGGAGCAATTTTCCATAATTTGATCAATCTTAGAACCTTATTGTGTAATAAACAAAGGGGGAACAGAATCCGACGGCAAATAGTTCAGCTGTCGAAATCCGTTCCCCCACCCCAATGATGAGAGATGTTGATGTATCGGCTTAAAATACGCTTATTCTATTCTGTGTGTGGATGGAGCTTAAACAGCATCAATTTGATAAATATTAGAACCTCAGTGTGTCAGAAAAATGGGGGGAACAGAATCCGACGGCAAAAAAAAAAAAAAAAAAAAACAGCTGTCGGAATCCGTTCCCCCACTCCCATTATGAGAGGTGTTGATGTAATGGCTTAAAAAATGCTGATTTTATTTTTGTGTGTGGATGGAGCTTAACTTGCATCAGTTTTTATTTTACTTTTTTGCCTTTTATTATGATAGGACAGTATAGCATCAAAAAAGTTTGACGAACCGGGACTTGAACTCGGGTCGCCCAAAGCTAAAAAAAAGACATTGTCAGGGAACTGACCACTAGGCTATTGAGGAGAGCAATTTTCCATAATTTGATCAATCTTAGAACCTTATTGTGTAATAAACAAAGGGGGAACAGAATCCGACGGCAAATAGTTCAGCTGTCGAAATCCGTTCCCCCACCCCAATGATGAGAGATGTTGATGTATCGGCTTAAAATACGCTTATTCTATTCTGTGTGTGGATGGAGCTTAAACAGCATCAATTTGATAAATATTAGAACCTCAGTGTGTCAGAAAAATGGGGGGAACAGAATCCGACGGCAAAAAAAAAAAAAACAGCTGTCGGAATCCGTTCCCCCACTCCCATTATGAGAGGTGTTGATGTAATGGCTTAAAAATGCTGATTTTATTTTTGTGTGTGGATGGAGCTTAACTTGCATCAGTTTTTATTTTATTTTTTTGCCTTTTATTATGATAGGACAGTATAGCATCAAAAAAGTTTGACGAACCGGGACTTGAACTCGGGTCGCCCAAAGCTAAAAAAAAGACATTGTCAGGGAACTGACCACTAGGCTATTGAGGAGAGCAATTTTCCATAATTTGATCAATCTTAGAACCTTATTGTGTAATAAACACAGGGGGAACAGAATCCGACGGCAAATAGTTCAGCTGTCGAAATCCGTTCCCCCACCCCAATGATGAGAGATGTTGATGTATCGGCTTAAAATACGCTTATTCTATTCTGTGTGTGGATGGAGCTTAAACAGCATCAATTTGATAAATATTAGAACCTCAGTGTGTCAGAAAAATGGGGGGAACAGAATCCGAGGGCAAAAAAAAACAAAAAACACAGCTGTCGGAATCCGTTCCCCCACTCCCATTATGAGAGGTGTTGATGTAATGGCTTAAAAAATGCTGATTTTATTTTTGTGTGTGGATGGAGCTTAACTTGCATCAGTTTTTATTTTACTTTTTTGCCTTTTATTATGATAGGACAGTATAGCATCAAAAAAGTTTGACGAACCGGGACTTGAACTCGGGTCGCCCAAAGCTAAAAAAAAGACATTGTCAGGGAACTGACCACTAGGCTATTGAGGAGAGCAATTTTCTATAATTTGATCAATCTTAGAACCTTATTGTGTAATAAACAAAGGGGGAACAGAATCCGACGGCAAATAGTTCAGCTGTCGAAATCCGTTCCCCCACCCCAATGATGAGAGATGTTGATGTATCGGCTTAAAATACGCTTATTCTATTCTGTGTGTGGATGGAGCTTAAACAGCATCAATTTGATAAATATTAGAACCTCAGTGTGTCAGAAAAATGGGGGGAACAGAATCCGACGGCAAAAAAACCCAAAAAACACAGCTGTCGGAATCCGTTCCCCCACTCCCATTATGAGAGGTGTTGATGTAATGGCTTAAAAAATGCTGATTTTATTTTTGTGTGTGGATGGAGCTTAACTTGCATCAGTTTTTATTTTATTTTTTTGCCTTTTATTATGATAGGACAGTATAGCATCAAAAAAGATTGACGAACCGGGACTTGAACTCGGGTCGCCCAAAGCTAAAAAAAAGACTTTGTCAGAGAACTGACCACTAGGCTATTGAGGAGAGTAATTTTCCATAATTTGATCAATCTTAGAACCTTATTGTGTAATAAACACAGGGGGAACAGAATCCGACGGCAAATAGTTCAGCTGTCGAAATCCGTTCCCCCACCCCAATGATGAGAGATGTTGATGTATCGGCTTAAAATACGCTTATTCTATTCTGTGTGTGGATGGAGCTTAAACAGCATCAATTTGATAAATATTAGAACCTCAGTGTGTCAGAAAAATGGGGGGAACAGAATCCGACGGCAAAAAAAAACCACAGCTGTCGGAATCCGTTCCCCCACTCCCATTATGAGAGGTGTTGATGTAATGGCTTAAAAAATGCTGATTTTATTTTTGTGTGTGGATGGAGCTTAACTTGCATCAGTTTTTATTTTATTTTTTTGCCTTTTATTATGATAGGACAGTATAGCATCAAAAAAGTTTGACGAACCGGGACTTGAACTCGGGTCGCCCAAAGCTAAAAAAAAGACATTGTCAGGGAACTGACCACTAGGCTATTGAGGAGAGTAATTTTCTATAATTTGATCAATCTTAGAACCTTATTGTGTAATAAACACAGGGGGAACAGAATCCGACGGCAAATAGTTCAGCTGTCGAAATCCGTTCCCCCACCCCAATGATGAGAGATGTTGATGTATCGGCTTAAAATACGCTTATTCTATTCTGTGTGTGGATGGAGCTTAACTTGCATTAGTTTTTATTTTATTTTTTTGCCTTTTATTATGATAGGACAGTATAGCATCAAAAAAGTTTGACGAACCGGGACTTGAACTCGGGTCGCCCAAAGCTAAAAAAAGACATTGTTAGGGAACTGACCACTAGGCTATTGAGGAGAGTAATTTTCCATAATTTGATCAATCTTAGAACCTTATTGTGTAATAAACACAGGGGGAACAGAATCCGACGGCAAATAGTTCAGCTGTTGAAATCCGTTCCCCCACCCCAATGATGAGAGATGTTGATGTATCGGCTTAAAATACGCTTATTCTATTCTGTGTGTGGATGGAGCTTAAACAGCATCAATTTGATAAATATTAGAACCTCAGTGTGTCAGAAAAATGGGGGGAACAGAATCCGACGGCAAAAAAACCCCACAGCTGTCGGAATCCGTTCCCCCACTCCCATTATGAGAGGTGTTGATGTAATGGCTTAAAAGATGCTGATTTTATTTTTGTGTGTGGATGGAGCTTAACTTGCATCAGTTTTTATATTTTTTTGCCTTTTATTATGATAGGACAGTATAGCATCAAAAAAGTTTGACGAACCGGGACTTGAACTCGGGTCGCCCAAAGCTAAAAAAAAGACATTGTCAGGGAACTGACCACTAGGCTATTGAGGAGAGTAATTTTCTATAATTTGATCAATCTTAGAACCTTATTGTGTAATAAACACAGGGGGAACAGAATCCGACGGCAAATAGTTCAGCTGTCGAAATCCGTTCCCCCACCCCAATGATGAGAGATGTTGATGTATCGGCTTAAAATACGCTTATTCTATTCTGTGTGTGGATGGAGCTTAAACAGCATCAATTTGATAAATATTAGAACCTCAGTGTGTCAGAAAAATGGGGGGAACAGAATCCGACGGCAAAAAAAAAAAAAAAAAAAAAACAGCTGTCGGAATCCGTTCCCCCACTCCCATTATGAGAGGTGTTGATGTAATGGCTTAAAAAATGCTGATTTTATTTTTGTGTGTGGATGGAGCTTAACTTGCATCAGTTTTTATTTTACTTTTTTGCCTTTTATTATGATAGGACAGTATAGCATCAAAAAAGTTTGACGAACCGGGACTTGAACTCGGGTCGCCCAAAGCTAAAAAAAAGACATTGTCAGGGAACTGACCACTAGGCTATTGAGGAGAGCAATTTTCCATAATTTGATCAATCTTAGAACCTTATTGTGTAATAAACAAAGGGGGAACAGAATCCGACGGCAAATAGTTCAGCTGTCGAAATCCGTTCCCCCACCCCAATGATGAGAGATGTTGATGTATCGGCTTAAAATACGCTTATTCTATTCTGTGTGTGGATGGAGCTTAAACAGCATCAATTTGATAAATATTAGAACCTCAGTGTGTCAGAAAAATGGGGGGAACAGAATCCGACGGCAAAAACAAAACAAAAAAAAAAACAGCTGTCGGAATCCGTTCCCCCACTCCCATTATGAGAGGTGTTGATGTAATGGCTTAAAAAATGCTGATTTTATTTTTGTGTGTGGATGGAGCTTAACTTGCATCAGTTTTTATTTTATTTTTTTGCCTTTTATTATGATAGGACAGTATAGCATCAAAAAAGATTGACGAACCGGGACTTGAACTCGGGTCGCCCAAAGCTAAAAAAAAGAAATTGTCAGGGAACTGACCACTAGGCTATTGAGGAGAGTAATTTTCCATAATTTGATCAATCTTAGAACCTTATTGTGTAATAAACACAGGGGGAACAGAATCCGACGGCAAATAGTTCAGCTGTCGAAATCCGTTCCCCCACCCCAATGATGAGAGATGTTGATGTATCGGCTTAAAATACGCTTATTCTATTCTGTGTGTGGATGGAGCTTAAACAGCATCAATTTGATAAATATTAGAACCTCAGTGTGTCAGAAAAATGGGGGGAACAGAATCCGTCGGCAAAAAAAAAAAAAAAAAAAAAACAGCTGTCGGAATCCGTTCCCCCACTCCCATTATGAGAGGTGTTGATGTAATGGCTTAAAAAATGCTGATTTTATTTTTGTGTGTGGATGGAGCTTAACTTGCATCAGTTTTTATTTTACTTTTTTGCCTTTTATTATGATAGGACAGTATAGCATCAAAAAAGTTTGACGAACCGGGACTTGAACTCGGGTCGCCCAAAGCTAAAAAAAAGACATTGTCAGGGAACTGACCACTAGGCTATTGAGGAGAGCAATTTTCCATAATTTGATCAATCTTAGAACCTTATTGTGTAATAAACACAGGGGGAACAGAATCCGACGGCAAATAGTTCAGCTGTCGAAATCCGTTCCCCCACCCCAATGATGAGAGATGTTGATGTATCGGCTTAAAATACGCTTATTCTATTCTGTGTGTGGATGGAGCTTAAACAGCATCAATTTGATAAATATTAGAACCTCAGTGTGTCAGAAAAATGGGGGGAACAGAATCCGAGGGCAAAAAAAAACAAAAAACACAGCTGTCGGAATCCGTTCCCCCACTCCCATTATGAGAGGTGTTGATGTAATGGCTTAAAAAATGCTGATTTTATTTTTGTGTGTGGATGGAGCTTAACTTGCATCAGTTTTTATTTTACTTTTTTGCCTTTTATTATGATAGGACAGTATAGCATCAAAAAAGTTTGACGAACCGGGACTTGAACTCGGGTCGCCCAAAGCTAAAAAAAAGACATTGTCAGGGAACTGACCACTAGGCTATTGAGGAGAGCAATTTTCTATAATTTGATCAATCTTAGAACCTTATTGTGTAATAAACAAAGGGGGAACAGAATCCGACGGCAAATAGTTCAGCTGTCGAAATCCGTTCCCCCACCCCAATGATGAGAGATGTTGATGTATCGGCTTAAAATACGCTTATTCTATTCTGTGTGTGGATGGAGCTTAAACAGCATCAATTTGATAAATATTAGAACCTCAGTGTGTCAGAAAAATGGGGGGAACAGAATCCGACGGCAAAAAAAACCCACAGCTGTCGGAATCCGTTCCCCCACTCCCATTATGAGAGGTGTTGATGTAATGGCTTAAAAAATGCTGATTTTATTTTTGTGTGTGGATGGAGCTTAACTTGCATCAGTTTTTATTTTATTTTTTTGCCTTTTATTATGATAGGACAGTATAGCATCAAAAAAGTTTGACGAACCGGGACTTGAACTCGGGTCGCCCAAAGCTAAAAAAAGACATTGTTAGGGAACTGACCACTAGGCTATTGAGGAGAGTAATTTTCCATAATTTGATCAATCTTAGAACCTTATTGTGTAATAAACACAGGGGGAACAGAATCCGACGGCAAATAGTTCAGCTGTTGAAATCCGTTCCCCCACCCCAATGATGAGAGATGTTGATGTATCGGCTTAAAATACGCTTATTCTATTCTGTGTGTGGATGGAGCTTAAACAGCATCAATTTGATAAATATTAGAACCTCAGTGTGTCAGAAAAATGGGGGGAACAGAATCCGACGGCAAAAAAACCCCACAGCTGTCGGAATCCGTTCCCCCACTCCCATTATGAGAGGTGTTGATGTAATGGCTTAAAAGATGCTGATTTTATTTTTGTGTGTGGATGGAGCTTAACTTGCATCAGTTTTTATATTTTTTTGCCTTTTATTATGATAGGACAGTATAGCATCAAAAAAGTTTGACGAACCGGGACTTGAACTCGGGTCGCCCAAAGCTAAAAAAAAGACAGTGTTAGGGAACTGACCACTAGGCTATTGAGGAGAGTAATTTTCTGTAATCTGATCAATCTTAGAACCTTATTGTGTAATAAACACAGGGGGAACAGAATCCGACGGCAAATAGTTCAGCTGTCGAAATCCGTTCCCCCACCCCAATGATGAGAGATGTTGATGTATCGGCTTAAAATACGCTTATTCTATTCTGTGTGTGGATGGAGCTTAAACAGCATCAATTTGATAAATATTAGAACCTCAGTGTGTCAGAAAAATGGGGGGAACAGAATCCGACGGCAAAAAAAAAAAAAAAACAGCTGTCGGAATCCGTTCCCCCACTCCCATTATGAGAGGTGTTGATGTAATGGCTTAAAAATACTGATTTTATTTTTGTTTGTGGATGGAGCTTAACTTGCATCAGTTTTTATTTTATTTTTTTGCCTTTTATTATGATAGGACAGTATAGCATCAAAAAAGTTTGACGAACCGGGACTTGAACTCGGGTCGCCCAAAGCTAAAAAAAAGACATTGTCAGGGAACTGACCACTAGGCTATTGAGGTGAGCAATTTTCCAGAATTTGATCAATCTTAGAACCTTATTGTGTAATAAACACAGGGGGAACAGAATCCGACGGCAAATAGTTCAGCTGTCGAAATCCGTTCCCCCACCCCAATGATGAGAGATGTTGATGTATCGGCTTAAAATACGCTTATTCTATTCTGTGTGTGGATGGAGCTTAAACAGCATCAATTTGATAAATATTAGAACCTCAGTGTGTCAGAAAAATGGGGGGAACAGAATCCGACGGCAAAAAAAAAAAAAAAAAAAAAAACAGCTGTCGGAATCCGTTCCCCCACTCCCATTATGAGAGGTGTTGATGTAATGGCTTAAAAAATGCTGATTTTATTTTTGTGTGTGGATGGAGCTTAACTTGCATCAGTTTTTATTTTACTTTTTTGCCTTTTATTATGATAGGACAGTATAGCATCAAAAAAGTTTGACGAACCGGGACTTGAACTCGGGTCGCCCAAAGCTAAAAAAAAGACATTGTCAGGGAACTGACCACTAGGCTATTGAGGAGAGCAATTTTCCATAATTTGATCAATCTTAGAACCTTATTGTGTAATAAACAAAGGGGGAACAGAATCCGACGGCAAATAGTTCAGCTGTCGAAATCCGTTCCCCCACCCCAATGATGAGAGATGTTGATGTATCGGCTTAAAATACGCTTATTCTATTCTGTGTGTGGATGGAGCTTAAACAGCATCAATTTGATAAATATTAGAACCTCAGTGTGTCAGAAAAATGGGGGGAACAGAATCCGACGGCAAAAAAAAACAAAAAACACAGCTGTCGGAATCCGTTCCCCCACTCCCATTATGAGAGGTGTTGATGTAATGGCTTAAAAAATGCTGATTTTATTTTTGTGTGTGGATGGAGCTTAACTTGCATCAGTTTTTATTTTATTTTTTTGCCTTTTATTATGATAGGACAGTATAGCATCAAAAAAGTTTGACGAACCGGGACTTGAACTCGGGTCGCCCAAAGCTAAAAAAAAGACATTGTCAGGGAACTGACCACTAGCTATTGAGGAGAGTAATTTTCCATAATTTGATCAATCTTAGAACCTTATTGTGTAATAAACACAGGGGGAACAGAATCCGACGGCAAATAGTTCAGCTGTCGAAATCCGTTCCCCCACCCCAATGATGAGAGATGTTGATGTATCGGCTTAAAATACGCTTATTCTATTCTGTGTGTGGATGGAGCTTAAACAGCATCAATTTGATAAATATTAGAACCTCAGTGTGTCAGAAAAATGGGGGGAACAGAATCCGACGGCAAAAAAAAAAAAAAAAAAAAAACAGCTGTCGGAATCCGTTCCCCCACTCCCATTATGAGAGGTGTTGATGTAATGGCTTAAAAAATGCTGATTTTATTTTTGTGTGTGGATGGAGCTTAACTTGCATCAGTTTTTATTTTATTTTTTTGCCTTTTATTATGATAGGACAGTATAGCATCAAAAAAGATTGACGAACCGGGACTTGAACTCGGGTCGCCCAAAGCTAAAAAAAAGAAATTATCAGGGAACTGACCACTAGGCTATTGAGGAGAGTAATTTTCCATAATTTGATCAATCTTAGAACCTTATTGTGTAATAAACACAGGGGGAACAGAATCCGACGGCAAATAGTTCAGCTGTCGAAATCCGTTCCCCCACCCCAATGATGAGAGATGTTGATGTATCGGCTTAAAATACGCTTATTCTATTCTGTGTGTGGATGGAGCTTAAACAGCATCAATTTGATAAATATTAGAACCTCAGTGTGTCAGAAAAATGGGGGGAACAGAATCCGACGGCAAAAAAAACAAAAAAAACACAGCTGTCGGAATCCGTTCCCCCACTCCCATTATGAGAGGTGTTGATGTAATGGCTTAAAAGATGCTGATTTTATTTTTGTGTGTGGATGGAGCTTAACTTGCATCAGTTTTTATTTTATTTTTTTTGCCTTTTATTATGATAGGACAGTATAGCATCAAAAAAGTTTGACGAACCGGGACTTGAACTCGGGTCGCCCAAAGCTAAAAAAAAGACATTGTCAGGGAACTGACCACTAGGCTATTGAGGAGAGTAATTTTCCAGAATTTGATCAATCTTAGAACCTTATTGTGTAATAAACACAGGGGGAACAGAATCCGACGGCAAATAGTTCAGCTGTCGAAATCCGTTCCCCCACCCCAATGATGAGAGATGTTGATGTATCGGCTTAAAATACGCTTATTCTATTCTGTGTGTGGATGGAGCTTAAACAGCATCAATTTGATAAATATTAGAACCTCAGTGTGTCAGAAAAATGGGGGGAACAGAATCCGACGGCAAAAAAAAACAACAACAGCTGTCGGAATCCGTTCCCCCACTCCCATTATGAGAGGTGTTGATGTAATGGCTTAAAAAATGCTGATTTTATTTTTGTGTGTGGATGGAGCTTAACTTGCATCAGTTTTTATTTTATTTTTTGCCTTTTATTATGATAGGACAGTATAGCATCAAAAAAGTTTGACGAACCGGGACTTGAACTCGGGTCGCCCAAAGCTAAAAAAAGACATTGTTAGGGAACTGACCACTAGGCTATTGAGGAGAGTAATTTTCCATAATTTGATCAATCTTAGAACCTTATTGTGTAATAAACACAGGGGGAACAGAATCCGACGGCAAATAGTTCAGCTGTTGAAATCCGTTCCCCCACCCCAATGATGAGAGATGTTGATGTATCGGCTTAAAATACGCTTATTCTATTCTGTGTGTGGATGGAGCTTAAACAGCATCAATTTGATAAATATTAGAACGTCAGTGTGTCAGAAAAATGGGGGGAACAGAATCCGACGGCAAAAAAACCCCACAGCTGTCGGAATCCGTTCCCCCACTCCCATTATGAGAGGTGTTGATGTAATGGCTTAAAAGATGCTGATTTTATTTTTGTGTGTGGATGGAGCTTAACTTGCATCAGTTTTTATTTTATTTTTTTTGCCTTTTATTATGATAGGACAGTATAGCATCAAAAAAGTTTGACGAACCGGGACTTGAACTCGGGTCGCCCAAAGCTAAAAAAAAGACATTGTCAGGGAACTGACCACTAGGCTATTGAGGTGAGCAATTTTCCAGAATTTGATCAATCTTAGAACCTTATTGTGTAATAAACACAGGGGGAACAGAATCCGACGGCAAATAGTTCAGCTGTCGAAATCCGTTCCCCCACCCCAATGATGAGAGATGTTGATGTATCGGCTTAAAATACGCTTATTCTATTCTGTGTGTGGATGGAGCTTAAACAGCATCAATTTGATAAATATTAGAACCTCAGTGTGTCAGAAAAATGGGGGGAACAGAATCCGACGGCAAAAAAAAAAAAAAAAAAAAAACAGCTGTCGGAATCCGTTCCCCCACTCCCATTATGAGAGGTGTTGATGTAATGGCTTAAAAAATGCTGATTTTATTTTTGTGTGTGGATGGAGCTTAACTTGCATCAGTTTTTATATTTTTTTGCCTTTTATTATGATAGGACAGTATAGCATCAAAAAAGTTTGACGAACCGGGACTTGAACTCGGGTCGCCCAAAGCTAAAAAAAAGACAGTGTTAGGGAACTGACCACTAGGCTATTGAGGAGAGTAATTTTCTGTAATCTGATCAATCTTAGAACCTTATTGTGTAATAAACACAGGGGGAACAGAATCCGACGGCAAATAGTTCAGCTGTCGAAATCCGTTCCCCCACCCCAATGATGAGAGATGTTGATGTATCGGCTTAAAATACGCTTATTCTATTCTGTGTGTGGATGGAGCTTAAACAGCATCAATTTGATAAATATTAGAACCTCAGTGTGTCAGAAAAATGGGGGGAACAGAATCCGACGGCAAAAAAAAAAAAAAACAGCTGTCGGAATCCGTTCCCCCACTCCCATTATGAGAGGTGTTGATGTAATGGCTTAAAAATACTGATTTTATTTTTGTTTGTGGATGGAGCTTAACTTGCATCAGTTTTTATTTTATTTTTTTGCCTTTTATTATGATAGGACAGTATAGCATCAAAAAAGTTTGACGAACCGGGACTTGAACTCGGGTCGCCCAAAGCTAAAAAAAAGACATTGTCAGGGAACTGACCACTAGGCTATTGAGGTGAGCAATTTTCCAGAATTTGATCAATCTTAGAACCTTATTGTGTAATAAACACAGGGGGAACAGAATCCGACGGCAAATAGTTCAGCTGTCGAAATCCGTTCCCCCACCCCAATGATGAGAGATGTTGATGTATCGGCTTAAAATACGCTTATTCTATTCTGTGTGTGGATGGAGCTTAAACAGCATCAATTTGATAAATATTAGAACCTCAGTGTGTCAGAAAAATGGGGGGAACAGAATCCGACGGCAAAAAAAAAAAAAAAAAAAAAACAGCTGTCGGAATCCGTTCTCCCACTCCCATTATGAGAGGTGTTGATGTAATGGCTTAAAAAATGCTGATTTTATTTTTGTGTGTGGATGGAGCTTAACTTGCATCAGTTTTTATTTTACTTTTTTGCCTTTTATTATGATAGGACAGTATAGCATCAAAAAAGTTTGACGAACCGGGACTTGAACTCGGGTCGCCCAAAGCTAAAAAAAAGACATTGTCAGGGAACTGACCACTAGGCTATTGAGGAGAGCAATTTTCCATAATTTGATCAATCTTAGAACCTTATTGTGTAATAAACAAAGGGGGAACAGAATCCGACGGCAAATAGTTCAGCTGTCGAAATCCGTTCCCCCACCCCAATGATGAGAGATGTTGATGTATCGGCTTAAAATACGCTTATTCTATTCTGTGTGTGGATGGAGCTTAAACAGCATCAATTTGATAAATATTAGAACCTCAGTGTGTCAGAAAAATGGGGGGAACAGAATCCGACGGCAAAAAAAAACAAAAAACACAGCTGTCGGAATCCGTTCCCCCACTCCCATTATGAGAGGTGTTGATGTAATGGCTTAAAAAATGCTGATTTTATTTTTGTGTGTGGATGGAGCTTAACTTGCATCAGTTTTTATTTTATTTTTTTGCCTTTTATTATGATAGGACAGTATAGCATCAAAAAAGTTTGACGAACCGGGACTTGAACTCGGGTCGCCCAAAGCTAAAAAAAAGACATTGTCAGGGAACTGACCACTAGCTATTGAGGAGAGTAATTTTCCATAATTTGATCAATCTTAGAACCTTATTGTGTAATAAACACAGGGGGAACAGAATCCGACGGCAAATAGTTCAGCTGTCGAAATCCGTTCCCCCACCCCAATGATGAGAGATGTTGATGTATCGGCTTAAAATACGCTTATTCTATTCTGTGTGTGGATGGAGCTTAAACAGCATCAATTTGATAAATATTAGAACCTCAGTGTGTCAGAAAAATGGGGGGAACAGAATCCGACGGCAAAAAAAAAAAAAAAAAAAAACAGCTGTCGGAATCCGTTCCCCCACTCCCATTATGAGAGGTGTTGATGTAATGGCTTAAAAAATGCTGATTTTATTTTTGTGTGTGGATGGAGCTTAACTTGCATCAGTTTTTATTTTATTTTTTTGCCTTTTATTATGATAGGACAGTATAGCATCAAAAAAGATTGACGAACCGGGACTTGAACTCGGGTCGCCCAAAGCTAAAAAAAAGAAATTATCAGGGAACTGACCACTAGGCTATTGAGGAGAGTAATTTTCCATAATTTGATCAATCTTAGAACCTTATTGTGTAATAAACACAGGGGGAACAGAATCCGACGGCAAATAGTTCAGCTGTCGAAATCCGTTCCCCCACCCCAATGATGAGAGATGTTGATGTATCGGCTTAAAATACGCTTATTCTATTCTGTGTGTGGATGGAGCTTAAACAGCATCAATTTGATAAATATTAGAACCTCAGTGTGTCAGAAAAATGGGGGGAACAGAATCCGACGGCAAAAAAAAAAAAAAAAACACAGCTGTCGGAATCCGTTCCCCCACTCCCATTATGAGAGGTGTTGATGTAATGGCTTAAAAGATGCTGATTTTATTTTTGTGTGTGGATGGAGCTTAACTTGCATCAGTTTTTATTTTATTTTTTTTGCCTTTTATTATGATAGGACAGTATAGCATCAAAAAAGTTTGACGAACCGGGACTTGAACTCGGGTCGCCCAAAGCTAAAAAAAAGACATTGTCAGGGAACTGACCACTAGGCTATTGAGGAGAGTAATTTTCCAGAATTTGATCAATCTTAGAACCTTATTGTGTAATAAACACAGGGGGAACAGAATCCGACGGCAAATAGTTCAGCTGTCGAAATCCGTTCCCCCACCCCAATGATGAGAGATGTTGATGTATCGGCTTAAAATACGCTTATTCTATTCTGTGTGTGGATGGAGCTTAAACAGCATCAATTTGATAAATATTAGAACCTCAGTGTGTCAGAAAAATGGGGGGAACAGAATCCGACGGCAAAAAAAAACAACAACAGCTGTCGGAATCCGTTCCCCCACTCCCATTATGAGAGGTGTTGATGTAATGGCTTAAAAAATGCTGATTTTATTTTTGTGTGTGGATGGAGCTTAACTTGCATCAGTTTTTATTTTATTTTTTGCCTTTTATTATGATAGGACAGTATAGCATCAAAAAAGTTTGACGAACCGGGACTTGAACTCGGGTCGCCCAAAGCTAAAAAAAGACATTGTTAGGGAACTGACCACTAGGCTATTGAGGAGAGTAATTTTCCATAATTTGATCAATCTTAGAACCTTATTGTGTAATAAACACAGGGGGAACAGAATCCGACGGCAAATAGTTCAGCTGTTGAAATCCGTTCCCCCACCCCAATGATGAGAGATGTTGATGTATCGGCTTAAAATACGCTTATTCTATTCTGTGTGTGGATGGAGCTTAAACAGCATCAATTTGATAAATATTAGAACGTCAGTGTGTCAGAAAAATGGGGGGAACAGAATCCGACGGCAAAAAAACCCCACAGCTGTCGGAATCCGTTCCCCCACTCCCATTATGAGAGGTGTTGATGTAATGGCTTAAAAGATGCTGATTTTATTTTTGTGTGTGGATGGAGCTTAACTTGCATCAGTTTTTATATTTTTTTGCCTTTTATTATGATAGGACAGTATAGCATCAAAAAAGATTGACGAACCGGGACTTGAACTCGGGTCGCCCAAAGCTAAAAAAAAGACATTGTCAGGGAACTGACCACTAGGCTATTGAGGAGAGCAATTTTCCATAATTTGATCAATCTTAGAACCTTATTGTGTAATAAACACAGGGGGAACAGAATCCGACGGCAAATAGTTCAGCTGTCGAAATCCGTTCCCCCACCCCAATGATGAGAGATGTTGATGTATCGGCTTAAAATACGCTTATTCTATTCTGTGTGTGGATGGAGCTTAAACAGCATCAATTTGATAAATATTAGAACCTCAGTGTGTCAGAAAAATGGGGGGAACAGAATCCGACGGCAAAAAAAAACCACAGCTGTCGGAATCCGTTCCCCCACTCCCATTATGAGAGGTGTTGATGTAATGGCTTAAAAGATGCTGATTTTATTTTTGTGTGTGGATGGAGCTTAACTTGCATCAGTTTTTATTTTATTTTTTTGCCTTTTATTATGATAGGACAGTATAGCATCAAAAAAGTTTGACGAACCGGGACTTGAACTCGGGTCGCCCAAAGCTAAAAAAAGACAGTGTTAGGGAACTGACCACTAGGCTATTGAGGAGACTAATTTTCCATAATTTGATCAATCTTAGAACCTTATTGTGTAATAAACACAGGGGGAACAGAATCCGACGGCAAATAGTTCAGCTGTCGAAATCCGTTCCCCCACCCCAATGATGAGAGATGTTGATGTATCGGCTTAAAATACGCTTATTCTATTCTGTGTGTGGATGGAGCTTAAACAGCATCAATTTGATAAATATTAGAACCTCAGTGTGTCAGAAAAATGGGGGGAACAGAATCCGACTGCAAAAAAAAAAAAACAGCTGTCGGAATCCGTTCCCCCACTCCCATTATGAGAGGTGTTGATGTAATGGCTTAAAAATGCTGATTTTATTTTTGTGTGTGGATGGAGCTTAACTTGCATCAGTTTTTATTTTATTTTTTTGCCTTTTATTATGATAGGACAGTATAGCATCAAAAAAGTTTGACGAACCGGGACTTGAACTCGGGTCGCCCAAAGCTAAAAAAAAGACATTGTTAGGGAACTGACCACTAGGCTATTGAGGAGAGTAATTTTCCATAATTTGATCAATCTTAGAACCTTATTGTGTAATAAACACAGGGGGAACAGAATCCGACGGCAAATAGTTCAGCTGTCGAAATCCGTTCCCCCACCCCAATGATGAGAGATGTTGATGTATCGGCTTAAAATACGCTTATTCTATTCTGTGTGTGGATGGAGCTTAAACAGCATCAATTTGATAAATATTAGAACCTCAGTGTGTCAGAAAAATGGGGGGAACAGAATCCGACGGCAAAAAAAAAAAAAAAAACACAGCTGTCGGAATCCGTTCCCCCACTCCCATTATGAGAGGTGTTGATGTAATGGCTTAAAAAATGCTGATTTTATTTTTGTGTGTGGATGGAGCTTAACTTGCATCAGTTTTTATTTTACTTTTTTGCCTTTTATTATGATAGGACAGTATAGCATCAAAAAAGTTTGACGAACCGGGACTTGAACTCGGGTCGCCCAAAGCTAAAAAAAAGACATTGTCAGGGAACTGACCACTAGGCTATTGAGGGGAGCAATTTTCCAGAATTTGATCAATCTTAGAACCTTATTGTGTAATAAACAAAGGGGGAACAGAATCCGACGGCAAATAGTTCAGCTGTCGAAATCCGTTCCCCCACCCCAATGATGAGAGATGTTGATGTATCGGCTTAAAATACGCTTATTCTATTCTGTGTGTGGATGGAGCTTAAACAGCATCAATTTGATAAATATTAGAACCTCAGTGTGTCAGAAAAATGGGGGGAACAGAATCCGACGGCAAAAAAAAAAAAAAAAAAAAACAGCTGTCGGAATCCGTTCCCCCACTCCCATTATGAGAGGTGTTGATGTAATGGCTTAAAAAATGCTGATTTTATTTTTGTGTGTGGATGGAGCTTAACTTGCATCAGTTTTTATTTTACTTTTTTGCCTTTTATTATGATAGGACAGTATAGCATCAAAAAAGTTTGACGAACCGGGACTTGAACTCGGGTCGCCCAAAGCTAAAAAAAAGACATTGTCAGGGAACTGACCACTAGGCTATTGAGGAGAGCAATTTTCCATAATTTGATCAATCTTAGAACCTTATTGTGTAATAAACAAAGGGGGAACAGAATCCGACGGCAAATAGTTCAGCTGTCGAAATCCGTTCCCCCACCCCAATGATGAGAGATGTTGATGTATCGGCTTAAAATACGCTTATTCTATTCTGTGTGTGGATGGAGCTTAAACAGCATCAATTTGATAAATATTAGAACCTCAGTGTGTCAGAAAAATGGGGGGAACAGAATCCGACGGCAAAAAAAAAAAAAAAAAAAAAACAGCTGTCGGAATCCGTTCCCCCACTCCCATTATGAGAGGTGTTGATGTAATGGCTTAAAAAATGCTGATTTTATTTTTGTGTGTGGATGGAGCTTAACTTGCATCAGTTTTTATTTTACTTTTTTGCCTTTTATTATGATAGGACAGTATAGCATCAAAAAAGTTTGACGAACCGGGACTTGAACTCGGGTCGCCCAAAGCTAAAAAAAAGACATTGTCAGGGAACTGACCACTAGGCTATTGAGGAGAGCAATTTTCCATAATTTGATCAATCTTAGAACCTTATTGTGTAATAAACAAAGGGGGAACAGAATCCGACGGCAAATAGTTCAGCTGTCGAAATCCGTTCCCCCACCCCAATGATGAGAGATGTTGATGTATCGGCTTAAAATACGCTTATTCTATTCTGTGTGTGGATGGAGCTTAAACAGCATCAATTTGATAAATATTAGAACCTCAGTGTGTCAGAAAAATGGGGGGAACAGAATCCGACGGCAAAAACAAAACAAAAAAAAAAACAGCTGTCGGAATCCGTTCCCCCACTCCCATTATGAGAGGTGTTGATGTAATGGCTTAAAAAATGCTGATTTTATTTTTGTGTGTGGATGGAGCTTAACTTGCATCAGTTTTTATTTTATTTTTTTGCCTTTTATTATGATAGGACAGTATAGCATCAAAAAAGATTGACGAACCGGGACTTGAACTCGGGTCGCCCAAAGCTAAAAAAAAGAAATTGTCAGGGAACTGACCACTAGGCTATTGAGGAGAGTAATTTTCCATAATTTGATCAATCTTAGAACCTTATTGTGTAATAAACACAGGGGGAACAGAATCCGACGGCAAATAGTTCAGCTGTCGAAATCCGTTCCCCCACCCCAATGATGAGAGATGTTGATGTATCGGCTTAAAATACGCTTATTCTATTCTGTGTGTGGATGGAGCTTAAACAGCATCAATTTGATAAATATTAGAACCTCAGTGTGTCAGAAAAATGGGGGGAACAGAATCCGACGGCAAAAAAAACCCACAGCTGTCGGAATCCGTTCCCCCACTCCCATTATGAGAGGTGTTGATGTAATGGCTTAAAAGATGCTGATTTTATTTTTGTGTGTGGATGGAGCTTAACTTGCATCAGTTTTTATTTTATTTTTTTGCCTTTTATTATGATAGGACAGTATAGCATCAAAAAAGTTTGACGAACCGGGACTTGAACTCGGGTCGCCCAAAGCTAAAAAAAGACAGTGTTAGGGAACTGACCACTAGGCTATTGAGGAGACTAATTTTCCATAATTTGATCAATCTTAGAACCTTATTGTGTAATAAACACAGGGGGAACAGAATCCGACGGCAAATAGTTCAGCTGTCGAAATCCGTTCCCCCACCCCAATGATGAGAGATGTTGATGTATCGGCTTAAAATACGCTTATTCTATTCTGTGTGTGGATGGAGCTTAAACAGCATCAATTTGATAAATATTAGAACCTCAGTGTGTCAGAAAAATGGGGGGAACAGAATCCGACGGCAAAAAAAAAAAAAAAAACACAGCTGTCGGAATCCGTTCCCCCACTCCCATTATGAGAGGTGTTGATGTAATGGCTTAAAAAATGCTGATTTTATTTTTGTGTGTGGATGGAGCTTAACTTGCATCAGTTTTTATTTTATTTTTTTGCCTTTTATTATGATAGGACAGTATAGCATCAAAAAAGTTTGACGAACCGAGACTTGAACTCGGGTCGCCCAAAGCTAAAAAAAAGACATTGTCAGGGAACTGACCACTAGGCTATTGAGGAGAGTAATTTTCCAGAATTTGATCAATCTTAGAACCTTATTGTGTAATAAACACAGGGGGAACAGAATCCGACGGCAAATAGTTCAGCTGTCGAAATCCGTTCCCCCACCCCAATGATGAGAGATGTTGATGTATCGGCTTAAAATACGCTTATTCTATTCTGTGTGTGGATGGAGCTTAAACAGCATCAATTTGATAAATATTAGAACCTCAGTGTGTCAGAAAAATGGGGGGAACAGAATCCGACGGCAAAAACAAAAACAAAAAAAAAACAGCTGTCGGAATCCGTTCCCCCACTCCCATTATGAGAGGTGTTGATGTAATGGCTTAAAAAATGCTGATTTTATTTTTGTGTGTGGATGGAGCTTAACTTGCATCAGTTTTTATTTTACTTTTTTGCCTTTTATTATGATAGGACAGTATAGCATCAAAAAAGTTTGACGAACCGGGACTTGAACTCGGGTCGCCCAAAGCTAAAAAAAAGACATTGTCAGGGAACTGACCACTAGGCTATTGAGGGGAGCAATTTTCCAGAATTTGATCAATCTTAGAACCTTATTGTGTAATAAACAAAGGGGGAACAGAATCCGACGGCAAATAGTTCAGCTGTCGAAATCCGTTCCCCCACCCCAATGATGAGAGATGTTGATGTATCGGCTTAAAATACGCTTATTCTATTCTGTGTGTGGATGGAGCTTAAACAGCATCAATTTGATAAATATTAGAACCTCAGTGTGTCAGAAAAATGGGGGGAACAGAATCCGACGGCAAAAAAAAAAAAAAAAAAAAACAGCTGTCGGAATCCGTTCCCCCACTCCCATTATGAGAGGTGTTGATGTAATGGCTTAAAAAATGCTGATTTTATTTTTGTGTGTGGATGGAGCTTAACTTGCATCAGTTTTTATTTTACTTTTTTGCCTTTTATTATGATAGGACAGTATAGCATCAAAAAAGTTTGACGAACCGGGACTTGAACTCGGGTCGCCCAAAGCTAAAAAAAAGACATTGTCAGGGAACTGACCACTAGGCTATTGAGGAGAGCAATTTTCCATAATTTGATCAATCTTAGAACCTTATTGTGTAATAAACAAAGGGGGAACAGAATCCGACGGCAAATAGTTCAGCTGTCGAAATCCGTTCCCCCACCCCAATGATGAGAGATGTTGATGTATCGGCTTAAAATACGCTTATTCTATTCTGTGTGTGGATGGAGCTTAAACAGCATCAATTTGATAAATATTAGAACCTCAGTGTGTCAGAAAAATGGGGGGAACAGAATCCGACGGCAAAAAAAAAAAAAAACAGCTGTCGGAATCCGTTCCCCCACTCCCATTATGAGAGGTGTTGATGTAATGGCTTAAAAATACTGATTTTATTTTTGTTTGTGGATGGAGCTTAACTTGCATCAGTTTTTATTTTATTTTTTTGCCTTTTATTATGATAGGACAGTATAGCATCAAAAAAGTTTGACGAACCGGGACTTGAACTCGGGTCGCCCAAAGCTAAAAAAAAGACATTGTCAGGGAACTGACCACTAGGCTATTGAGGAGAGCAATTTTCCAGAATTTGATCAATCTTAGAACCTTATTGTGTAATAAACACAGGGGGAACAGAATCCGACGGCAAATAGTTCAGCTGTCGAAATCCGTTCCCCCACCCCAATGATGAGAGATGTTGATGTATCGGCTTAAAATACGCTTATTCTATTCTGTGTGTGGATGGAGCTTAAACAGCATCAATTTGATAAATATTAGAACCTCAGTGTGTCAGAAAAATGGGGGGAACAGAATCCGACGGCAAAAAAAAAAAAAAAAAAAAAACAGCTGTCGGAATCCGTTCCCCCACTCCCATTATGAGAGGTGTTGATGTAATGGCTTAAAAAATGCTGATTTTATTTTTGTGTGTGGATGGAGCTTAACTTGCATCAGTTTTTATTTTACTTTTTTGCCTTTTATTATGATAGGACAGTATAGCATCAAAAAAGTTTGACGAACCGGGACTTGAACTCGGGTCGCCCAAAGCTAAAAAAAAGACATTGTCAGGGAACTGACCACTAGGCTATTGAGGAGAGCAATTTTCCATAATTTGATCAATCTTAGAACCTTATTGTGTAATAAACAAAGGGGGAACAGAATCCGACGGCAAATAGTTCAGCTGTCGAAATCCGTTCCCCCACCCCAATGATGAGAGATGTTGATGTATCGGCTTAAAATACGCTTATTCTATTCTGTGTGTGGATGGAGCTTAAACAGCATCAATTTGATAAATATTAGAACCTCAGTGTGTCAGAAAAATGGGGGGAACAGAATCCGACGGCAAAAAAAAAAAAAAAAAAAAAACAGCTGTCGGAATCCGTTCCCCCACTCCCATTATGAGAGGTGTTGATGTAATGGCTTAAAAAATGCTGATTTTATTTTTGTGTGTGGATGGAGCTTAACTTGCATCAGTTTTTATTTTATTTTTTTGCCTTTTATTATGATAGGACAGTATAGCATCAAAAAAGATTGACGAACCGGGACTTGAACTCGGGTCGCCCAAAGCTAAAAAAAAGAAATTGTCAGGGAACTGACCACTAGGCTATTGAGGAGAGTAATTTTCCATAATTTGATCAATCTTAGAACCTTATTGTGTAATAAACACAGGGGGAACAGAATCCGACGGCAAATAGTTCAGCTGTCGAAATCCGTTCCCCCACCCCAATGATGAGAGATGTTGATGTATCGGCTTAAAATACGCTTATTCTATTCTGTGTGTGGATGGAGCTTAAACAGCATCAATTTGATAAATATTAGAACCTCAGTGTGTCAGAAAAATGGGGGGAACAGAATCCGAGGGCAAAAAAAAACAAAAAACACAGCTGTCGGAATCCGTTCCCCCACTCCCATTATGAGAGGTGTTGATGTAATGGCTTAAAAAATGCTGATTTTATTTTTGTGTGTGGATGGAGCTTAACTTGCATCAGTTTTTATTTTACTTTTTTGCCTTTTATTATGATAGGACAGTATAGCATCAAAAAAGTTTGACGAACCGGGACTTGAACTCGGGTCGCCCAAAGCTAAAAAAAAGACATTGTCAGGGAACTGACCACTAGGCTATTGAGGAGAGTAATTTTCCATAATTTGATCAATCTTAGAACCTTATTGTGTAATAAACACAGGGGGAACAGAATCCGACGGCAAATAGTTCAGCTGTTGAAATCCGTTCCCCCACCCCAATGATGAGAGATGTTGATGTATCGGCTTAAAATACGCTTATTCTATTCTGTGTGTGGATGGAGCTTAAACAGCATCAATTTGATAAATATTAGAACGTCAGTGTGTCAGAAAAATGGGGGGAACAGAATCCGACGGCAAAAAAACCCCACAGCTGTCGGAATCCGTTCCCCCACTCCCATTATGAGAGGTGTTGATGTAATGGCTTAAAAGATGCTGATTTTATTTTTGTGTGTGGATGGAGCTTAACTTGCATCAGTTTTTATATTTTTTTGCCTTTTATTATGATAGGACAGTATAGCATCAAAAAAGATTGACGAACCGGGACTTGAACTCGGGTCGCCCAAAGCTAAAAAAAAGACATTGTCAGGGAACTGACCACTAGGCTATTGAGGAGAGCAATTTTCCATAATTTGATCAATCTTAGAACCTTATTGTGTAATAAACACAGGGGGAACAGAATCCGACGGCAAATAGTTCAGCTGTCGAAATCCGTTCCCCCACCCCAATGATGAGAGATGTTGATGTATCGGCTTAAAATACGCTTATTCTATTCTGTGTGTGGATGGAGCTTAAACAGCATCAATTTGATAAATATTAGAACCTCAGTGTGTCAGAAAAATGGGGGGAACAGAATCCGACGGCAAAAAAAACCCACAGCTGTCGGAATCCGTTCCCCCACTCCCATTATGAGAGGTGTTGATGTAATGGCTTAAAAGATGCTGATTTTATTTTTGTGTGTGGATGGAGCTTAACTTGCATCAGTTTTTATTTTATTTTTTTTGCCTTTTATTATGATAGGACAGTATAGCATCAAAAAAGTTTGACGAACCGGGACTTGAACTCGGGTCGCCCAAAGCTAAAAAAAAGGACAGTGTTAGGGAACTGACCACTAGGCTATTGAGGAGAGTAATTTTCAATAATTTGATCAATCTTAGAACCTTTATTGTGTAATAAACACAGGGGGAACAGAATCCGACGGCAAATAGTTAAGCTGTCGAAATCCGTTCCCCCACCCCAATGATGAGAGATGTTGATGTATCGGCTTAAAATACGCTTATTCTATTCTGTGTGTGGATGGAGCTTAAACAGCATCAATTTGATAAATATTAGAACCTCAGTGTGTCAGAAAAATGGGGGGAACAGAATCCGACGGCAAAAAAACCCCACAGCTGTCGGAATCCGTTCCCCCACTCCCATTATGAGAGGTGTTGATGTAATGGCTTAAAAGATGCTGATTTTATTTTTGTGTGTGGATGGAGCTTAACTTGCATCAGTTTTTATTTTATTTTTTTGCCTTTTATTATGATAGGACAGTATAGCATCAAAAAAGTTTGACGAACCGGGACTTGAACTCGGGTCGCCCAAAGCTAAAAAAAGACAGTGTTAGGGAACTGACCACTAGGCTATTGAGGAGACTAATTTTCCATAATTTGATCAATCTTAGAACCTTATTGTGTAATAAACACAGGGGGAACAGAATCCGACGGCAAATAGTTCAGCTGTCGAAATCCGTTCCCCCACCCCAATGATGAGAGATGTTGATGTATCGGCTTAAAATACGCTTATTCTATTCTGTGTGTGGATGGAGCTTAAACAGCATCAATTTGATAAATATTAGAACCTCAGTGTGTCAGAAAAATGGGGGGAACAGAATCCGACGGCAAAAAAAAAAAAAACACAGCTGTCGGAATCCGTTCCCCCACTCCCATTATGAGAGGTGTTGATGTAATGGCTTAAAAAATGCTGATTTTATTTTTGTGTGTGGATGGAGTTTAACTTGCATCAGTTTTTATTTTATTTTTTTGCCTTTTATTATGATAGGACAGTATAGCATCAAAAAAGTTTGACGAACCGGGACTTGAACTCGGGTCGCCAAAAGCTAAAAAAAAGACAGTGTTAGGGAACTGACCACTAGGCTATTGAGGAGAGTAATTTTTTGTAATTTGATCAATCTTAGAACCTTATTGTGTAATAAACACAGGGGGAACAGAATCCGACGGCAAATAGTTCAGCTGTCGAAATCCGTTCCCCCACCCCAATGATGAGAGATGTTGATGTATCGGCTTAAAATACGCTTATTCTATTCTGTGTGTGGATGGAGCTTAAACAGCATCAATTTGATAAATATTAGAACCTCAGTGTGTCAGAAAATTGGGGGGAACAGAATCCGATGGCAAAAAAACCCCACAGCTGTCGGAATCCGTTCCCCCACTCCCATTATGAGAGGTGTTGATGTAATGGCTTAAAAGATGCTGATTTTATTTTTGTGTGTGGATGGAGCTTAACTTGCATCAGTTTTTATTTTATTTTTTTGCCTTTTATTATGATAGGACAGTATAGCATCAAAAAAGTTTGACGAACCGGGACTTGAACTCGGGTCGCCCAAAGCTAAAAAAAAGACATTGTCAGGGAACTGACCACTAGGCTATTGAGGAGAGTAATTTTCCATAATTTGATCAATCTTAGAACCTTATTGTGTAATAAACACAGGGGGAACAGAATCCGACGGCAAATAGTTCAGCTGTCGAAATCCGTTCCCCCACCCCAATGATGAGAGATGTTGATGTATCGGCTTAAAATACGCTTATTCTATTCTGTGTGTGGATGGAGCTTAAACAGCATCAATTTGATAAATATTAGAACCTCAGTGTGTCAGAAAAATGGGGGGAACAGAATCCGACGGCAAAAAAAAAAAAAAAACACAGCTGTCGGAATCCGTTCCCCCACTCCCATTATGAGAGGTGTTGATGTAATGGCTTAAAAGATGCTGATTTTATTTTTGTGTGTGGATGGAGCTTAACTTGCATCAGTTTTTATTTTATTTTTTTGCCTTTTATTATGATAGGACAGTATAGCATCAAAAAAGTTTGACGAACCGGGACTTGAACTCGGGTCGCCCAAAGCTAAAAAAAAGACAGTGTTAGGGAACTGACCACTAGGCTATTGAGGAGAGTAATTTTCCGTAATCTGATCAATCTTAGAACCTTATTGTGTAATAAACACAGGGGGAACAGAATCCGACGGCAAATAGTTCAGCTGTCGAAATCCGTTCCCCCACCCCAATGATGAGAGATGTTGATGTATCGGCTTAAAATACGCTTATTCTATTCTGTGTGTGGATGGAGCTTAAACAGCATCAATTTGATAAATATTAGAACCTCAGTGTGTCAGAAAAATGGGGGGAACAGAATCCGACGGCAAAAAAAAACCAAAAAAAAAACAGCTGTCGGAATCCGTTCCCCCACTCCCATTATGAGAGGTGTTGATGTAATGGCTTAAAAAATGCTGATTTTATTTTTGTGTGTGGATGGAGCTTAACTTGCATCAGTTTTTATTTTATTTTTTTGCCTTTTATTATGATAGGACAGTATAGCATCAAAAAAGTTTGACGAACCGGGACTTGAACTCTGGTCGCCCAAAGCTAAAAAAAAGACATTGTCAGGGAACTGACCACTAGGCTATTGAGGAGAGTAATTTTCCATAATTTGATCAATCTTAGAACCTTATTGTGTAATAAACACAGGGGGAACAGAATCCGACGGCAAATAGTTCAGCTGTCGAAATCCGTTCCCCCACCCCAATGATGAGAGATGTTGATGTATCGGCTTAAAATACGCTTATTCTATTCTGTGTGTGGATGGAGCTTAAACAGCATCAATTTGATAAATATTAGAACCTCAGTGTGTCAGAAAAATGGGGGGAACAGAATCCGACGGCAAAAAAACCCCACAGCTGTCGGAATCCGTTCCCCCACTCCCATTATGAGAGGTGTTGATGTAATGGCTTAAAAGATGCTGATTTTATTTTTGTGTGTGGATGGAGCTTAACTTGCATCAGTTTTTATTTTATTTTTTTGCCTTTTATTATGATAGGACAGTATAGCATCAAAAAAGTTTGACGAACCGGGACTTGAACTCGGGTCGCCCAAAGCTAAAAAAAAGACATTGTCAGGGAACTGACCACTAGGCTATTGAGGAGAGTAATTTTCCATAATTTGATCAATCTTAGAACCTTATTGTGTAATAAACACAGGGGGAACAGAATCCGACGGCAAATAGTTCAGCTGTCGAAATCCGTTCCCCCACCCCAATGATGAGAGATGTTGATGTATCGGCTTAAAATACGCTTATTCTATTCTGTGTGTGGATGGAGCTTAAACAGCATCAATTTGATAAATATTAGAACCTCAGTGTGTCAGAAAAATGGGGGGAACAGAATCCGACGGCAAAAAAAAACCAAAAAAAAAACAGCTGTCGGAATCCGTTCCCCCACTCCCATTATGAGAGGTGTTGATGTAATGGCTTAAAAATGCTGATTTTATTTTTGTGTGTGGATGGAGCTTAACTTGCATCAGTTTTTATTTTATTTTTTTGCCTTTTATTATGATAGGACAGTATAGCATCAAAAAAGTTTGACGAACCGGGACTTGAACTCGGGTCGCCCAAAGCTAAAAAAAAGACATTGTCAGGGAACTGACCACTAGGCTATTGAGGAGAGTAATTTTCCATAATTTGATCAATCTTAGAACCTTATTGTGTAATAAACACAGGGGGAACAGAATCCGACGGCAAATAGTTCAGCTGTCGAAATCCGTTCCCCCACCCCAATGATGAGAGATGTTGATGTATCGGCTTAAAATACGCTTATTCTATTCTGTGTGTGGATGGAGCTTAAACAGCATCAATTTGATAAATATTAGAACCTCAGTGTGTCAGAAAAATGGGGGGAACAGAATCCGACGGCAAAAAAAAAAAAAAACACAGCTGTCGGAATCCGTTCCCCCACTCCCATTATGAGAGGTGTTGATGTAATGGCTTAAAAAATGCTGATTTTATTTTTGTGTGTGGATGGAGTTTAACTTGCATCAGTTTTTATTTTATTTTTTTGCCTTTTATTATGATAGGACAGTATAGCATCAAAAAAGTTTGACGAACCGGGACTTGAACTCGGGTCGCCAAAAGCTAAAAAAAAGACAGTGTTAGGGAACTGACCACTAGGCTATTGAGGAGAGTAATTTTTTATAATTTAATCAATCTTAGAACCTTATTGTGTAATAAACACAGGGGGAACAGAATCCGACGGCAAATAGTTCAGCTGTCGAAATCCGTTCCCCCACCCCAATGATGAGAGATGTTGATGTATCGGCTTAAAATACGCTTATTCTATTCTGTGTGTGGATGGAGCTTAAACAGCATCAATTTGATAAATATTAGAACCTCAGTGTGTCAGAAAATTGGGGGGAACAGAATCCGATGGCAAAAAAACCCCACAGCTGTCGGAATCCGTTCCCCCACTCCCATTATGAGAGGTGTTGATGTAATGGCTTAAAAGATGCTGATTTTATTTTTGTGTGTGGATGGAGCTTAACTTGCATCAGTTTTTATTTTATTTTTTTGCCTTTTATTATGATAGGACAGTATAGCATCAAAAAAGTTTGACGAACCGGGACTTGAACTCGGGTCGCCCAAAGCTAAAAAAAAGACATTGTCAGGGAACTGACCACTAGGCTATTGAGGAGAGTAATTTTCCATAATTTGATCAATCTTAGAACCTTATTGTGTAATAAACACAGGGGGAACAGAATCCGACGGCAAATAGTTCAGCTGTCGAAATCCGTTCCCCCACCCCAATGATGAGAGATGTTGATGTATCGGCTTAAAATACGCTTATTCTATTCTGTGTGTGGATGGAGCTTAAACAGCATCAATTTGATAAATATTAGAACCTCAGTGTGTCAGAAAAATGGGGGGAACAGAATCCGACGGCAAAAAAAAAAAAAAAAACACAGCTGTCGGAATCCGTTCCCCCACTCCCATTATGAGAGGTGTTGATGTAATGGCTTAAAAGATGCTGATTTTATTTTTGTGTGTGGATGGAGCTTAACTTGCATCAGTTTTTATTTTATTTTTTTGCGTTTTATTATGATAGGACAGTATAGCATCAAAAAAGATTGACGAACCGGGACTTGAACTCGGGTCGCCCAAAGCTAAAAAAAAGACATTGTCAGGGAACTGACCACTAGGCTATTGAGGAGAGTAATTTCCTATAATTTGATCAATCTTAGAACCTTAATGTGTAATAAACACAGGGGGAACAGAATCCGACGGCAAATAGTTCAGCTGTCGAAATCCGTTCCCCCACCCCAATGATGAGAGATGTTGATGTATCGGCTTAAAAAACGCTTATTCTATTCTGTGTGTGGATGGAGCTTAAACAGCATCAATTTGATAAATATTAGAACCTCAGTGTGTCAGAAAAATGGGGGGAACAGAATCCGACGGCAAAACAAAAAACACAGCTGTCGGAATCCGTTCCCCCACTCCCATTATGAGAGGTGTTGATGTAATGGCTTAAAAATGCTGATTTTATTTTTGTGTGTGGATGGAGCTTAACTTGCATCAGTTTTTATTTTATTTTTTTGCCTTTTATTATGATAGGACAGTATAGCATCAAAAAAGTTTGACGAACCGGGACTTGAACTCGGGTCGCCCAAAGCTAAAAAAAAGACATTGTCAGGGAACTGACCACTAGGCTATTGAGGAGAGCAATTTTCAATAATTTGATCAATCTTAGAACCTTATTGTGTAATAAACACAGGGGGAACAGAATCCGACGGCAAATAGTTCAGCTGTCGAAATCCGTTCCCCCACCCCAATGATGAGAGATGTTGATGTATCGGCTTAAAATACGCTTATTCTATTCTGTGTGTGGATGGAGCTTAAACAGCATCAATTTGATAAATATTAGAACCTCAGTGTGTCAGAAGAATGGGGGGAACAGAATCCGACGGCAAAAAAAAAAAAAAAACACAGCTGTCGGAATCCGTTCCCCCACTCCCATTATGAGAGGTGTTGATGTAATGGCTTAAAAAATGCTGATTTTATTTTTGTGTGTGGATGGAGCTTAACTTGCATCAGTTTTTATTTTATTTTTTTGCCTTTTATTATGATAGGACAGTATAGCATCAAAAAAGTTTGACGAACCGGGACTTGAACTCGGGTCGCCCAAAGCTAAAAAAAAGATATTGTCAGGGAACTGACCACTAGGCTATTGAGGAGAGTAATTTTCCATAATTTGATCAATCTTAGAACCTTATTGTGTAATAAACACAGGGGGAACAGAATCTGACGGCAAATAGTTCAGCTGTCGAAATCCGTTCCCCCACCCCAATGATGAGAGATGTTGATGTATCGGCTTAAAATACGCTTATTCTATTCTGTGTGTGGATGGAGCTTAAACAGCATCAATTTGATAAATATTAGAACCTCAGTGTGTCAGAAAAATGGGGGGAACAGAATCCGACTGCAAAAAAAAAAAAAAACAGCTGTCGGAATCCGTTCCCCCACTCCCATTATGAGAGGTGTTGATGTAATGGCTTAAAAAATGCTGATTTTATTTTTGTGTGTGGATGGAGCTTAACTTGCATCAGTTTTTATTTTATTTTTTTGCCTTTTATTATGATAGGACAGTATAGCATCAAAAAAGTTTGACGAACCGGGACTTGAACTCGGGTCGCCCAAAGCTAAAAAAAAGACATTGTCAGGGAACTGACCACTAGGCTATTGAGGAGAGTAATTTTCCATAATTTGATCAATCTTAGAACCTTATTGTGTAATAAACACAGGGGGAACAGAATCCGACGGCAAATAGTTCAGCTGTCGAAATCCGTTCCCCCACCCCAATGATGAGAGATGTTGATGTATCGGCTTAAAATACGCTTATTCTATTCTGTGTGTGGATGGAGCTTAAACAGCATCAATTTGATAAATATTAGAACCTCAGTGTGTCAGAAAAATGGGGGGAACAGAATCCGACGGCAAAACAAAAAACACAGCTGTCGGAATCCGTTCCCCCACTCCCATTATGAGAGGTGTTGATGTAATGGCTTAAAAATGCTGATTTTATTTTTGTGTGTGGATGGAGCTTAACTTGCATCAGTTTTTATTTTATTTTTTTGCCTTTTATTATGATAGGACAGTATAGCATCAAAAAAGTTTGACGAACCGGGACTTGAACTCGGGTCGCCCAAAGCTAAAAAAAAGACATTGTCAGGGAACTGACCACTAGGCTATTGAGGAGAGTAATTTTCCATAATTTGATCAATCTTAGAACCTTATTGTGTAATAAACACAGGGGGAACAGAATCCGACGGCAAATAGTTCAGCTGTCGAAATCCGTTCCCCCACCCCAATGATGTGAGATGTTGATGTATCGGCTTAAAATACGCTTATTCTATTCTGTGTGTGGATGGAGCTTAAACAGCATCAATTTGATAAATATTAGAACCTCAGTGTGTCAGAAAATTGGGGGGAACAGAATCCGACGGCAAAAAAACCCCAGCTGTCGGAATCCGTTCCCCCACTCCCATTATGAGAGGTGTTGATGTAATGGCTTAAAAAATGCTGATTTTATTTTTGTGTGTGGATGGAGCTTAACTTGCATCAGTTTTTATTTTATTTTTTTGCTTTTTATTATGATAGGACAGTATAGCATCAAAAAAGTTTGACGAACCGGGACTTGAACTCGGGTCGCCCAAAGCTAAAAAAAAGACATTGTCAGGGAACTGACCACTAGGCTATTGAGGAGAGTAATTTTCCAGAATTTGATCAATCTTAGAACCTTATTGTGTAATAAACACAGGGGGAACAGAATCCGACGGCAAATAGTTCAGCTGTCGAAATCCGTTCCCCCACCCCAATGATGAGAGATGTTGATGTATCGGCTTAAAATACGCTTATTCTATTCTGTGTGTGGATGGAGCTTAAACAGCATCAATTTGATAAATATTAGAACCTCAGTGTGTCAGAAAAATGGGGGGAACAGAATCCGACGGCAAAACAAAAAACACAGCTGTCGGAATCCGTTCCCCCACTCCCATTATGAGAGGTGTTGATGTAATGGCTTAAAAATGCTGATTTTATTTTTGTGTGTGGATGGAGCTTAACTTGCATCAGTTTTTATTTTATTTTTTTGCCTTTTATTATGATAGGACAGTATAGCATCAAAAAAGTTTGACGAACCGGGACTTGAACTCGGGTCGCCCAAAGCTAAAAAAAAGACATTGTCAGGGAACTGACCACTAGGCTATTGAGGAGAGTAATTTTCCATAATTTGATCAATCTTAGAACCTTATTGTGTAATAAACACAGGGGGAACAGAATCCGACGGCAAATAGTTCAGCTGTCGAAATCCGTTCCCCCACCCCAATGATGAGAGATGTTGATGTATCGGCTTAAAATACGCTTATTCTATTCTGTGTGTGGATGGAGCTTAAACAGCATCAATTTGATAAATATTAGAACCTCAGTGTGTCAGAAAAATGGGGGGAACAGAATCCGACGGCAAAAAAACCCCACAGCTGTCGGAATCCGTTCCCCCACTCCCATTATGAGAGGTGTTGATGTAATGGCTTAAAAGATGCTGATTTTATTTTTGTGTGTGGATGGAGCTTAACTTGCATCAGTTTTTATATTTTTTTGCCTTTTATTATGATAGGACAGTATAGCATCAAAAAAGTTTGACGAACCGGGACTTGAACTCGGGTCGCCCAAAGCTAAAAAAAAGACAGTGTTAGGGAACTGACCACTAGGCTATTGAGGAGAGTAATTTCCTATAATTTGATCAATCTTAGAACCTTAATGTGTAATAAACACAGGGGGAACAGAATCCGACGGCAAATAGTTCAGCTGTCGAAATCCGTTCCCCCACCCCAATGATGAGAGATGTTGATGTATCGGCTTAAAAAACGCTTATTCTATTCTGTGTGTGGATGGAGCTTAAACAGCATCAATTTGATAAATATTAGAACCTCAGTGTGTCAGAAAAATGGGGGGAACAGAATCCGACGGCAAAACAAAAAACACAGCTGTCGGAATCCGTTCCCCCACTCCCATTATGAGAGGTGTTGATGTAATGGCTTAAAAATGCTGATTTTATTTTTGTGTGTGGATGGAGCTTAACTTGCATCAGTTTTTATTTTATTTTTTTGCCTTTTATTATGATAGGACAGTATAGCATCAAAAAAGTTTGACGAACCGGGACTTGAACTCGGGTCGCCCAAAGCTAAAAAAAAGACATTGTCAGGGAACTGACCACTAGGCTATTGAGGAGAGCAATTTTCAATAATTTGATCAATCTTAGAACCTTATTGTGTAATAAACACAGGGGGAACAGAATCCGACGGCAAATAGTTCAGCTGTCGAAATCCGTTCCCCCACCCCAATGATGAGAGATGTTGATGTATCGGCTTAAAATACGCTTATTCTATTCTGTGTGTGGATGGAGCTTAAACAGCATCAATTTGATAAATATTAGAACCTCAGTGTGTCAGAAGAATGGGGGGAACAGAATCCGACGGCAAAAAAAAAAAAAAAACACAGCTGTCGGAATCCGTTCCCCCACTCCCATTATGAGAGGTGTTGATGTAATGGCTTAAAAAATGCTGATTTTATTTTTGTGTGTGGATGGAGCTTAACTTGCATCAGTTTTTATTTTATTTTTTTGCCTTTTATTATGATAGGACAGTATAGCATCAAAAAAGTTTGACGAACCGGGACTTGAACTCGGGTCGCCCAAAGCTAAAAAAAAGATATTGTCAGGGAACTGACCACTAGGCTATTGAGGAGAGTAATTTTCCATAATTTGATCAATCTTAGAACCTTATTGTGTAATAAACACAGGGGGAACAGAATCTGACGGCAAATAGTTCAGCTGTCGAAATCCGTTCCCCCACCCCAATGATGAGAGATGTTGATGTATCGGCTTAAAATACGCTTATTCTATTCTGTGTGTGGATGGAGCTTAAACAGCATCAATTTGATAAATATTAGAACCTCAGTGTGTCAGAAAAATGGGGGGAACAGAATCCGACTGCAAAAAAAAAAAAAAACAGCTGTCGGAATCCGTTCCCCCACTCCCATTATGAGAGGTGTTGATGTAATGGCTTAAAAAATGCTGATTTTATTTTTGTGTGTGGATGGAGCTTAACTTGCATCAGTTTTTATTTTATTTTTTTGCCTTTTATTATGATAGGACAGTATAGCATCAAAAAAGTTTGACGAACCGGGACTTGAACTCGGGTCGCCCAAAGCTAAAAAAAAGACATTGTCAGGGAACTGACCACTAGGCTATTGAGGAGAGTAATTTTCCATAATTTGATCAATCTTAGAACCTTATTGTGTAATAAACACAGGGGGAACAGAATCCGACGGCAAATAGTTCAGCTGTCGAAATCCGTTCCCCCACCCCAATGATGAGAGATGTTGATGTATCGGCTTAAAATACGCTTATTCTATTCTGTGTGTGGATGGAGCTTAAACAGCATCAATTTGATAAATATTAGAACCTCAGTGTGTCAGAAAAATGGGGGGAACAGAATCCGACGGCAAAACAAAAAACACAGCTGTCGGAATCCGTTCCCCCACTCCCATTATGAGAGGTGTTGATGTAATGGCTTAAAAATGCTGATTTTATTTTTGTGTGTGGATGGAGCTTAACTTGCATCAGTTTTTATTTTATTTTTTTGCCTTTTATTATGATAGGACAGTATAGCATCAAAAAAGTTTGACGAACCGGGACTTGAACTCGGGTCGCCCAAAGCTAAAAAAAAGACATTGTCAGGGAACTGACCACTAGGCTATTGAGGAGAGTAATTTTCCATAATTTGATCAATCTTAGAACCTTATTGTGTAATAAACACAGGGGGAACAGAATCCGACGGCAAATAGTTCAGCTGTCGAAATCCGTTCCCCCACCCCAATGATGTGAGATGTTGATGTATCGGCTTAAAATACGCTTATTCTATTCTGTGTGTGGATGGAGCTTAAACAGCATCAATTTGATAAATATTAGAACCTCAGTGTGTCAGAAAATTGGGGGGAACAGAATCCGACGGCAAAAAAACCCCAGCTGTCGGAATCCGTTCCCCCACTCCCATTATGAGAGGTGTTGATGTAATGGCTTAAAAAATGCTGATTTTATTTTTGTGTGTGGATGGAGCTTAACTTGCATCAGTTTTTATTTTATTTTTTTGCTTTTTATTATGATAGGACAGTATAGCATCAAAAAAGTTTGACGAACCGGGACTTGAACTCGGGTCGCCCAAAGCTAAAAAAAAGACATTGTCAGGGAACTGACCACTAGGCTATTGAGGAGAGTAATTTTCCAGAATTTGATCAATCTTAGAACCTTATTGTGTAATAAACACAGGGGGAACAGAATCCGACGGCAAATAGTTCAGCTGTCGAAATCCGTTCCCCCACCCCAATGATGAGAGATGTTGATGTATCGGCTTAAAATACGCTTATTCTATTCTGTGTGTGGATGGAGCTTAAACAGCATCAATTTGATAAATATTAGAACCTCAGTGTGTCAGAAAAATGGGGGGAACAGAATCCGACGGCAAAACAAAAAACACAGCTGTCGGAATCCGTTCCCCCACTCCCATTATGAGAGGTGTTGATGTAATGGCTTAAAAATGCTGATTTTATTTTTGTGTGTGGATGGAGCTTAACTTGCATCAGTTTTTATTTTATTTTTTTGCCTTTTATTATGATAGGACAGTATAGCATCAAAAAAGTTTGACGAACCGGGACTTGAACTCGGGTCGCCCAAAGCTAAAAAAAAGACATTGTCAGGGAACTGACCACTAGGCTATTGAGGAGAGTAATTTTCCATAATTTGATCAATCTTAGAACCTTATTGTGTAATAAACACAGGGGGAACAGAATCCGACGGCAAATAGTTCAGCTGTCGAAATCCGTTCCCCCACCCCAATGATGAGAGATGTTGATGTATCGGCTTAAAATACGCTTATTCTATTCTGTGTGTGGATGGAGCTTAAACAGCATCAATTTGATAAATATTAGAACCTCAGTGTGTCAGAAAAATGGGGGGAACAGAATCCGACGGCAAAAAAACCCCACAGCTGTCGGAATCCGTTCCCCCACTCCCATTATGAGAGGTGTTGATGTAATGGCTTAAAAGATGCTGATTTTATTTTTGTGTGTGGATGGAGCTTAACTTGCATCAGTTTTTATATTTTTTTGCCTTTTATTATGATAGGACAGTATAGCATCAAAAAAGTTTGACGAACCGGGACTTGAACTCGGGTCGCCCAAAGCTAAAAAAAAGACAGTGTTAGGGAACTGACCACTAGGCTATTGAGGAGAGTAATTTTCTGTAATCTGATCAATCTTAGAACCTTATTGTGTAATAAACACGGGGGAACAGAATCCGACGGCAAATAGTTCAGCTGTCGAAATCCGTTCCCCCACCCCAATGATGAGAGATGTTGATGAATCGGCTTAAAATACGCTTATTCTATTCTGTGTGTGGATGGAGCTTAAACAGCATCAATTTGATAAATATTAGAACCTCAGTGTGTCAGAAAAATGGGGGGAACAGAATCCGACGGCAAAACAAAAAACACAGCTGTCGGAATCCGTTCCCCCACTCCCATTATGAGAGGTGTTGATGTAATGGCTTAAAAAATGCTGATTTTATTTTTGTGTGTGGATGGAGCTTAACTTGCATCAGTTTTTATTTTATTTTTTTGCCTTTTATTATGATAGGACAGTATAGCATCAAAAAAGTTTGACGAACCGGGACTTGAACTCGGGTCGCTCAAAGCTAAAAAAAAATATTGTCAGGGAACTGACCACTAGGCTATTGAGGAGAGTAATTTTCCATAATTTGATCAATCTTAGAACCTTATTGTGTAATAAACACAGGGGGAACAGAATCTGACGGCAAATAGTTCAGCTGTCGAAATCCGTTCCCCCACCCCAATGATGAGAGATGTTGATGTATCGGCTTAAAATACGCTTATTCTATTCTGTGTGTGGATGGAGCTTAAACAGCATCAATTTGATAAATATTAGAACCTCAGTGTGTCAGAAAAATGGGGGGAACAGAATCCGACTGCAAAAAAAAAAAAAAACAGCTGTCGGAATCCGTTCCCCCACTCCCATTATGAGAGGTGTTGATGTAATGGCTTAAAAAATGCTGATTTTATTTTTGTGTGTGGATGGAGCTTAACTTGCATCAGTTTTTATTTTATTTTTTTGCCTTTTATTATGATAGGACAGTATAGCATCAAAAAAGTTTGACGAACCGGGACTTGAACTCGGGTCGCCCAAAGCTAAAAAAAAGACATTGTCAGGGAACTGACCACTAGGCTATTGAGGAGAGTAATTTTCCATAATTTGATCAATCTTAGAACCTTATTGTGTAATAAACACAGGGGGAACAGAATCCGACGGCAAATAGTTCAGCTGTCGAAATCCGTTCCCCCACCCCAATGATGAGAGATGTTGATGTATCGGCTTAAAATACGCTTATTCTATTCTGTGTGTGGATGGAGCTTAAACAGCATCAATTTGATAAATATTAGAACGTCAGTGTGTCAGAAAAATGGGGGGAACAGAATCCGACGGCAAAAAAAAACCACAGCTGTCGGAATCCGTTCCCCCACTCCCATTATGAGAGGTGTTGATGTAATGGCTTAAAAAATGCTGATTTTATTTTTGTGTGTGGATGGAGCTTAACTTGCATCAGTTTTTATTTTATTTTTTTGCCTTTTATTATGATAGGACAGTATAGCATCAAAAAAGTTTGACGAACCGGGACTTGAACTCGGGTCGCCCAAAGCTAAAAAAAAGACAGTGTTAGGGAAATGACCACTAGGCTATTGAGGAGAGTAATTTTCCATAATTTGATCAATCTTAGAACCATATTGTGTAATAAACACAGGGGGAACAGATTCCGACGGCAAATAGTTCAGCTGTCGAAATCCGTTCCCCCACCCCAATGATGAGAGATGTTGATGTATCGGCTTAAAATACGCTTATTCTATTCTGTGTGTGGATGGAGCTTAAACAGCATCAATTTGATAAATATTAGAACCTCAGTGTGTCAGAAAATTGGGGGGAACAGAATCCGACGGCAAAAAAAACCCAGCTGTCGGAATCCGTTCCCCCACTCCCATTATGAGAGGTGTTGATGTAATGGCTTAAAAAATGCTGATTTTATTTTTGTGTGTGGATGGAGCTTAACTTGCATCAGTTTTTATTTTATTTTTTTGCTTTTTATTATGATAGGACAGTATAGCATCAAAAAAGTTTGACGAACCGGGACTTGAACTCGGGTCGCCCAAAGCTAAAAAAAAGACATTGTCAGGGAACTGACCACTAGGCTATTGAGGAGAGTAATTCTCCATAATTTGATCAATCTTAGAACCTTATTGTGTAATAAACACAGGGGGAACAGAATCCGACGGCAAATAGTTCAGCTGTCGAAATCCGTTCCCCCACCCCAATGATGAGAGATGTTGATGTATCGGCTTAAAATACGCTTATTCTATTCTGTGTGTGGATGGAGCTTAAACAGCATCAATTTGATAAATATTAGAACCTCAGTGTGTCAGAAAAATGGGGGGAACAGAATCCGACTGCAAAAAAAAAAAAAAAACAGCTGTCGGAATCCGTTCCCCCACTCCCATTATGAGAGGTGTTGATGTAATGGCTTAAAAAATGCTGATTTTATTTTTGTGTGTGGATGGAGCTTAACTTGCATCAGTTTTTATTTTATTTTTTTGCCTTTTATTATGATAGGACAGTATAGCATCAAAAAAGTTTGACGAACCGGGACTTGAACTCGGGTCGCCCAAAGCTAAAAAAAAGACATTGTCAGGGAACTGACCACTAGGCTATTGAGGAGAGTAATTTTCCATAATTTGATCAATCTTAGAACCTTATTGTGTAATAAACACAGGGGGAACAGAATCCGACGGCAAATAGTTCAGCTGTCGAAATCCGTTCCCCCACCCCAATGATGAGAGATGTTGATGTATCGGCTTAAAATACGCTTATTCTATTCTGTGTGTGGATGGAGCTTAAACAGCATCAATTTGATAAATATTAGAACCTCAGTGTGTCAGAAAATTGGGGGGAACAGAATCCGACGGCAAAAAAAAACCAGCTGTCGGAATCCGTTCCCCCACTCCCATTATGAGAGGTGTTGATGTAATGGCTTAAAAAATGCTGATTTTATTTTTGTGTGTGGATGGAGCTTAACTTGCATCAGTTTTTATTTTATTTTTTTGCTTTTTATTATGATAGGACAGTATAGCATCAAAAAAGTTTGACGAACCGGGACTTGAACTCGGGTCGCCCAAAGCTAAAAAAAAGACATTGTCAGGGAACTGACCACTAGGCTATTGAGGAGAGTAATTCTCCATAATTTGATCAATCTTAGAACCTTATTGTGTAATAAACACAGGGGGAACAGAATCCGACGGCAAATAGTTCAGCTGTCGAAATCCGTTCCCCCACCCCAATGATGAGAGATGTTGATGTATCGGCTTAAAATACGCTTATTCTATTCTGTGTGTGGATGGAGCTTAAACAGCATCAATTTGATAAATATTAGAACCTCAGTGTGTCAGAAAAATGGGGGGAACAGAATCCGACTGCAAAAAAAAAAAAAAAACAGCTGTCGGAATCCGTTCCCCCACTCCCATTATGAGAGGTGTTGATGTAATGGCTTAAAAAATGCTGATTTTATTTTTGTGTGTGGATGGAGCTTAACTTGCATCAGTTTTTATTTTATTTTTTTGCCTTTTATTATGATAGGACAGTATAGCATCAAAAAAGTTTGACGAACCGGGACTTGAACTCGGGTCGCCCAAAGCTAAAAAAAAGACATTGTCAGGGAACTGACCACTAGGCTATTGAGGAGAGTAATTTTCCATAATTTGATCAATCTTAGAACCTTATTGTGTAATAAACACAGGGGGAACAGAATCCGACGGCAAATAGTTCAGCTGTCGAAATCCGTTCCCCCACCCCAATGATGAGAGATGTTGATGTATCGGCTTAAAATACGCTTATTCTATTCTGTGTGTGGATGGAGCTTAAACAGCATCAATTTGATAAATATTAGAACCTCAGTGTGTCAGAAAAATGGGGGGAACAGAATCCGACGGCAAAACAAAAAACACAGCTGTCGGAATCCGTTCCCCCACTCCCATTATGAGAGGTGTTGATGTAATGGTTTAAAAAATACTGATTTTATTTTTGTGTGTGGATGGAGCTTAACTTGCATCAGTTTTTATATTTTTTTGCCTTTTATTATGATAGGACAGTATAGCATCAAAAAAGTTTGACGAACCGGGACTTGAACTCGGGTCGCCCAAACCTAAAAAAAAGACAGTGTAAGGGAACTGACCACTAGGCTATTGAGGAGAGTAATTCTCTGTTATCTGATCAATCTTAGAACCTTATTGTGTAATAAACACAGGGGGAACAGAATCCGACGGCAAATAGTTCAGCTGTCGAAATCCGTTCCCCCACCCCAATGATGAGAGATGTTGATGTATCGGCTTAAAATACGCTTATTCTATTCTGTGTGTGGATGGAGCTTAAACAGCATCAATTTGATAAATATTAGAACGTCAGTGTGTCAGAAAAATGGGGGGAATAGAATCCGACGGCAAAAAAAAACCACAGCTGTCGGAATCCGTTCCCCCACTCCCATTATGAGAGGTGTTGATGTAATGGCTTAAAAAATGCTGATTTTATTTTTGTGTGTGGATGGAGCTTAACTTGCATCAGTTTTTATTTTATTTTTTTGCCTTTTATTATGATAGGACAGTATAGCATCAAAAAAGTTTGACGAACCGGGACTTGAACTCGGGTCGCCCAAAGCTAAAAAAAAGACAGTGTTAGGGAAATGACCACTAGGCTATTGAGGAGAGTAATTTTCCATAATTTGATCAATCTTAGAACCATATTGTGTAATAAACACAGGGGGAACAGAATCCGACGGCAAATAGTTCAGCTGTCGAAATCCGTTCCCCCACCCCAATGATGAGAGATGTTGATGTATCGGCTTAAAATACGCTTATTCTATTCTGTGTGTGGATGGAGCTTAAACAGCATCAATTTGATAAATATTAGAACCTCAGTGTGTCAGAAAAATGGGGGGAACAGAATCCGACGGCAAAACAAAAAACACAGCTGTCGGAATCCGTTCCCCCACTCCCATTATGAGAGGTGTTGATGTAATGGCTTAAAAATGCTGATTTTATTTTTGTGTGTGGATGGAGCTTAACTTGCATCAGTTTTTATTTTATTTTTTTGCCTTTTATTATGATAGGACAGTATAGCATCAAAAAAGTTTGACGAACCGGGACTTGAACTCGGGTCGCCCAAAGCTAAAAAAAAGACATTGTCAGGGAACTGACCACTAGGCTATTGAGGAGAGTAATTTTCCATAATTTGATCAATCTTAGAACCTTATTGTGTAATAAACACAGGGGGAACAGAATCCGACGGCAAATAGTTCAGCTGTCGAAATCCGTTCCCCCACCCCAATGATGAGAGATGTTGATGTATCGGCTTAAAATACGCTTATTCTATTCTGTGTGTGGATGGAGCTTAAACAGCATCAATTTGATAAATATTAGAACGTCAGTGTGTCAGAAAAATGGGGGGAACAGAATCCGACGGCAAAAAAAAACCACAGCTGTCGGAATCCGTTCCCCCACTCCCATTATGAGAGGTGTTGATGTAATGGCTTAAAAAATGCTGATTTTATTTTTGTGTGTGGATGGAGCTTAACTTGCATCAGTTTTTATTTTATTTTTTTGCCTTTTATTATGATAGGACAGTATAGCATCAAAAAAGTTTGACGAACCGGGACTTGAACTCGGGTCGCCCAAAGCTAAAAAAAAGACAGTGTTAGGGAAATGACCACTAGGCTATTGAGGAGAGTAATTTTCCATAATTTGATCAATCTTAGAACCATATTGTGTAATAAACACAGGGGGAACAGATTCCGACGGCAAATAGTTCAGCTGTCGAAATCCGTTCCCCCACCCCAATGATGAGAGATGTTGATGTATCGGCTTAAAATACGCTTATTCTATTCTGTGTGTGGATGGAGCTTAAACAGCATCAATTTGATAAATATTAGAACCTCAGTGTGTCAGAAAATTGGGAGGAACAGAATCCGACGGCAAAAAAACCCCAGCTGTCGGAATCCGTTCCCCCACTCCCATTATGAGAGGTGTTGATGTAATGGCTTAAAAAATGCTGATTTTATTTTTGTGTGTGGATGGAGCTTAACTTGCATCAGTTTTTATTTTATTTTTTTGCTTTTTATTATGATAGGACAGTATAGCATCAAAAAAGTTTGACGAACCGGGACTTGAACTCGGGTCGCCCAAAGCTAAAAAAAAGACATTGTCAGGGAACTGACCACTAGGCTATTGAGGAGAGTAATTCTCCATAATTTGATCAATCTTAGAACCTTATTGTGTAATAAACACAGGGGGAACAGATTCCGACGGCAAATAGTTCAGCTGTCGAAATCCGTTCCCCCACCCCAATGATGAGAGATGTTGATGTATCGGCTTAAAATACGCTTATTCTATTCTGTGTGTGGATGGAGCTTAAACAGCATCAATTTGATAAATATTAGAACCTCAGTGTGTCAGAAAATTGGGGGGAACAGAATCCGACGGCAAAAAAACCCCAGCTGTCGGAATCCGTTCCCCCACTCCCATTATGAGAGGTGTTGATGTAATGGCTTAAAAAATGCTGATTTTATTTTTGTGTGTGGATGGAGCTTAACTTGCATCAGTTTTTATTTTATTTTTTTGCTTTTTATTATGATAGGACAGTATAGCATCAAAAAAGTTTGACGAACCGGGACTTGAACTCGGGTCGCCCAAAGCTAAAAAAAAGACATTGTCAGGGAACTGACCACTAGGCTATTGAGGAGAGTAATTTTCCAGAATTTGATCAATCTTAGAACCTTATTGTGTAATAAACACAGGGGGAACAGAATCCGACGGCAAATAGTTCAGCTGTCGAAATCCGTTCCCCCACCCCAATGATGAGAGATGTTGATGTATCGGCTTAAAATACGCTTATTCTATTCTGTGTGTGGATGGAGCTTAAACAGCATCAATTTGATAAATATTAGAACCTCAGTGTGTCAGAAAAATGGGGGGAACAGAATCCGACGGCAAAACAAAAAACACAGCTGTCGGAATCCGTTCCCCCACTCCCATTATGAGAGGTGTTGATGTAATGGCTTAAAAATGCTGATTTTATTTTTGTGTGTGGATGGAGCTTAACTTGCATCAGTTTTTATTTTATTTTTTTGCCTTTTATTATGATAGGACAGTATAGCATCAAAAAAGTTTGACGAACCGGGACTTGAACTCGGGTCGCCCAAAGCTAAAAAAAAGACATTGTCAGGGAACTGACCACTAGGCTATTGAGGAGAGTAATTTTCCATAATTTGATCAATCTTAGAACCTTATTGTGTAATAAACACAGGGGGAACAGAATCCGACGGCAAATAGTTCAGCTGTCGAAATCCGTTCCCCCACCCCAATGATGAGAGATGTTGATGTATCGGCTTAAAATACGCTTATTCTATTCTGTGTGTGGATGGAGCTTAAACAGCATCAATTTGATAAATATTAGAACCTCAGTGTGTCAGAAAAATGGGGGGAACAGAATCCGACGGCAAAAAAAAAACAAAAAAAAACCCCAGCTGTCGGAATCCGTTCCCCCACTCCCATTATGAGAGGTGTTGATGTAATGGCTTAAAAAAATGCTGATTTTATTTTTGTGTGTGGATGGAGCTTAACTTGCATCAGTTTTTATTTAATTTTTTTGCCTTTTATTATGATAGGACAGTATAGCATCAAAAAAGTTTGACGAACCGGGACTTGAACTCGGGTCGCCAAAGGTAAAAAAAAGACATTGTCAGGGAACTGACCACTAGGCTATTGAGGAGAGTAATTTTCCATAATTTGATCAATCTTAGAACCTTATTGTGTAATAAACACAGGGGGAACAGAATCCGACGGCAAATAGTTCAGCTGTCGAAATCCGTTCCCCCACCCCAATGATGAGAGATGTTGATGTATCGGCTTAAAATACGCTTATTCTATTCTGTGTGTGGATGGAGCTTAAACAGCATCAATTTGATAAATATTAGAACCTCAGTGTGTCAGAAAATTGGGGGGAACAGAATCCGACGGCAAAAAACCCCCAGCTGTCGGAATCCGTTCCCCCACTCCCATTATGAGAGGTGTTGATGTAATGGCTTAAAAGATGCTGATTCTATCCTGTATGTGGAAGAAGCTTATCAAGCATCCGATGAAAGATTTATTTTTGGCCTTTTATACAAAAAGGACAATATATTGCAGGAAGCGAAGTGCAAGAGATGGAGGACGACGGGATCAGGAAAACCACACGACCCGAGACGGAACTCGAACTTGCGTTAACCTTAGCCCAGTAGCAATATATGTCAGTACACTGCCCACTAGACTATATGTGCTTGTTGCCAATTGTCAGATTTGTAAATATTAGTCCATGAGCCAGGGCCCCAAATTTGGTCCATCGGAATCATGGGGGACAAAGTCTCATAGTGATTTTTGGCAAGGTATACACCCCTAGTACTAGAAAAATCACGATAGCAGTGCAGGGGTGGTATAGCGAAATCACTTTTTTCAGCTCATGAAGTTACTAATCCCCTAAAATAAATTCCGTTTTTGAAATCTGGTGTATATCTGGTTTAGGCTCATGCTAGGGATATTGTCTTTTATAATATGGTGCTTGGTATCGTTGGAAAGGGGACCTTTTAGGCTTTCATTTAAGCCCAGTACTGAATCTGTCTGACAAACACAGAGGTCACATTACTTCTTTAAACCAGAAATAACACACATTTTTTCACAATTTCCGCCTAAACTGTATGCTTTCTTTTATCCCTGTGGCATGAAAGAACACCACAGACACAAAACTCAACAACTTCAATACTCAAGGCACTCTGATGACTCAGAAAATGTATAATATACCCATACTATTTATTTGTGAGAGCCTTAAATTAGACTTGTGCAGCTAGCACAAGTCTTCAAAATAGAATAGAGCCAATAGAATGGACAAATAGAATACCCTATTAGTCCAGGGCCAAATGGCCTATTTATTCATGTACAGTTGTAATAATTGTTTCAATAGTGTTGCCAACATAACACTTGTAAGTGGTTTAACAAAATGTTTCTATCATGTATTTTGATATTCACCCACTTTCAGTTAGAATGTCAGAAAGTAGCTCATACACGGAATGTTGAGGGATTTTGACAGTTTGACAAGGTTTTGTCAGTTTTGTGAAAAGATTGTTGGTTCAGTTGACTGGTTATAACAACACTACCAACTATGCAATCTTCAATCAACTTCCATTGAGTTCCAGGGGTATTAAATGTAAGTACAAAATACTTTTTCTCTTGTGCTTGTGAATTGGTGGGGAATAGTAGCATTAGCTAATGTAAGCTTGGTGTTTTTAGCAGGCTAGCTATCTAGCAGGCTAGCTAGCTTGCAGGTTAAACAGTGTAACAGTAACTGCTAGTGCAGTCAGGGCTCTCAAGTGTCACGTGACAGTCACTCATTTCTGTCTTTTGTCACGCCCTTCGCCACACATTGTATTTCTCACGCAGAAAAACTATTTATAATATATTTAATATGCCCCAGCGCCCAAAATGTCTCTGGCTGCGCCAGTCTCATTATGGAACCGGCAGGAATCAATCGCTGTAAAAATAGAGGGATGAGCAGCACGCCGTCCGTGGTCTGTGCATCTTCAGGTTTATAATGGATGTACGCTGCTGTGGAGATGCTGCGGCAGATGTGTCGCGTTTGAGCTCCATGTTTCTCTTAAGACAGTACTCTCGTGTTGCGTAAGTTTAGCTTACGCTACGGTAAAACTCCTTTTCTCGAGAATACTGAAGCAAAAAATTATCCTTTATTTTTAGAATGTAAAACGCATTTGCTGCAGAAGGCAGACCTAGGCGAGACAGCTCGTTGCTATTCGCCGCTGCGACACACACGTTTCTCTCTAAAAGAGCCAGGCATTTCTAAATGCCTCCCATGGTTTGCGGCTCGTGCAGAGCCGTCCTCAGTGATGGGGACTGCCACGTGCTGTGCGCTTCCTGCCTGGGTAAAGAACACACGGACCACGCGCTCGCCAACGGCGGCTGCCGTGAATGCAAGTCATTGCCTCTTTCAATCCTGCGGGCTCGACAGGCTTTGTTCGCCATCAAGTCCGCCTCTCCCATGCCTTCTGTTGGGCCGCGCCGTAAGAATCGCCGCTCACAAAGGCCACCAGAAGCTTCGGTGAAGGAGCACTCGCCGGCGGCGTCCCTGCGAGCCTCTTTCTCTGAGTCCCCCGTCTCCTTCCTTGACGCCCAGCGCCCCGCGGTGGCCGAGGGGATGGAGGGGGATGTTGTGGAGGGCGACAGCTGCTCTCTCCTCGTGTCCGGGAGCGAGGAATGGTCGGGTTCCATCCCTGACCCCGCCCCGTCGACACAGTCCAGCATAAGGGCCTCTGTCAACGCTGAGTTTCTCCGCCTCCTCACGAAGGCCGTGGAGGACCTCGGCCTTGACTGGACTATGCCCGAGGAGCCCATGCCCAACAGGCCAGGCTGAGGTCCTCTGTCTCTTCGATGCTCTCCGCGGTCGACGGAGCGAAAGACAGGGGATAACTCTCTGTTCCTCCCGTGGAGGAAGCCGTAGCAACGCACTTGGGTCTCTTCGGTCCCTCTGTGAAGGGCTTTACGGAGCGATACTCGGAGGTGCAGAAAACATCTCAAGCTATGAGACACTTTTTGCCGCGGCACTCCAGCTCTGCAGCAGGCCACGCTAAGAAGCAGCCGCCCGCTTGAAGAACAGCGCCCCCACTGCCTCCTCCGTCCACCCCGCAACATCGCCAGGCCCGGGATGCACGTCAGCACTCGCGCTCTACTAGCCGCCGCAGACCGCCTCCTCCCCGGGGACCCAGGCCCAAGCTCGCGCCGAGCTTCGAGCCTCCTAAGTCTTCCTAGCCCCCCTAGGAAAGCGCCGATGGTTAAATCCCACTGTGGCCGGACCGCCATCGAAATCAGCTCGACCCGCTCTCTCAGTTACCTCAACAGAGGCGACTCGAAGAGTGTATTTAGCAGCCAACGAGCCAGTTACTCAACTCGCTCGCCTGCACACAAACACCGTTTTTACGGCAACCCACATAAATCTCGAAAAGAGCATTATGTCTGGTCATATTCCGGCTCAGTGTGTGCCAGCGCGAGCATGGACATCAGGTCTGCTTCGTCTCACGGTGAATGAGACATACGCAGCAGCTCTGAAACTGTGGATGAAAGCCGGCTGGTACCAGTCCGGCGTGAACCTGGGTATCGCCTCACGAATCAAAGTAGTCTCGACAGATGCTTCCAACACGGGTTGGGGCGCCCTATATGAAGGGAGACCTTCTATGGGCCTGTGGTCAGACGCAGAGAAACGTCTACACATAAACTGTCTAGAGATGAAAGCGGTCGAAAACGCCCTTCAGTTTTTCCTCCCCGCGTTAAGGAACCACCACGTTCTGGTCAGAACGGACAACACGTCAGTGGTGTCCTATATAAATCGCCAGGGCAGCCTCAGGTCCCAGAGCCTTCTTGCAATAGTAAAACGCCTCCTCATATGGGGCCAGCACTATCTGTGCTCGCTGAGAGCGGCTCATGTGCCGGGCGTTCTGAATGTGGGCCCAGATATGCTATCCAGGGCCAAACTTTCCCCAGGGGAGTGGTCCCTGCATCCCCTGACGGTGCAAAACATCTGGGACATTTTTTTGGGACTCTCTATGCATTTCCCCCGGTCGCCTTGTTACCACAGGTAATCAAGCGAGTCAGGGAGAGCAAATGCTCGATACACCTGGTAGCCCCGCTATGGGAGAATCAAGTCTGGTTCCCAGAACTGATAGAACTGGGGAACACAGCTCCATGGCCGATTCCGCTGAGGAAGGACCTGTTGTCCCAGGTCCAGGGTGCAGTTTGGCACCCGTACCCCGAGCTGTGGGCCCTACATGTGTGGGCGATCAACTATCATCATTTCACCTCCTGGAGGGAGTACTGAACACGATCACACAGGCTAGAGCTCCGTCTACTAGACGGCTCTATGCGTCTAAATGGTCAGTGTTCGCTGAATGGTGCTCAGCTCATGACTTAAACCCGCTAGATTGAGGTAACGGTGGGGATTTCTTTCCTACAAGAGATGTTGGACAGCGGGAGAACCCCATTCACGCTCAAGGTGTATGTGGCGGCTATAACGGCTTTTACGAAGCCTGTGAATGGCCAGTCGCTGGGAAAGAATGACCTCATAATCCGTTTCCTCAGGGGTGCTAGGAGGCTGAACCCTCCTCGACCACCCTCTGTTCCAGCTTGGGACCTTTCCACGGTCCTAGAGGCCATGAAAGGTGGACCATTCAAACCATTACACATGGTGGAGCTAAAGTACCTGTCCTTCAAAACCGCTTTTCTGTTGGCACTAGCCTCAGTAAAACGGGTGGGCGACCTACATGCGCTCTCGGTGAGTGCTACGTGCCTGGAATTTGGGCCTAATGACTCTAAGGTCATCCTCAAACCAAGGCATGGTTATGTCCCAAAGGTGCTTGCGACCCCTTTTAGAGCGTAAGTTATTTCCCTTTCGGCCCTCCCTTCATCTGACAGAGAGGCTGGGGTTAACTTCCTTTGCCCAGTAAGGGCTTTAAGGATTTATGTGGAGCGCTCTGCTGCCTTTAGGCAAACGGAGCAGCTTTTCGTTTCATTCGGTGGCCGCGTCAAAGGGCTAGCCATCTCGAAACAGACCCTGTTCAGATGGATAGTAGACGCTATCGCGTCGGCTTATGCGTCCAAGGGCCTGGATTGCCCTTTGGGGGTTAGGGCCCACTCGACTAGAGGCATGGCCTCGTCGTGGGCCTGGACAAGTGGGGTCTCACTTCATGGCAGCAGGCTGGGCCTCTCTGTCTACATTTGTAAGGTTCTATAACCTGGAAGTACTCGCCCTACAGGTCAAGCTGTTCTCAGTCTGATTATGCCATATTAACATTGTCTACCCAACTCAGTTTGATTAGACTGTTAATATGCTGCAATGTCCTATGGGCCTATGCAGTTTCAAGGTTGATATACTGCCTTAACTGTATGCACCTATCTCATAATACCGAGTCACCCTGTTCTGCCGTTGCAACCGCTCCACTTATACATGAGCCCCTGGCTACTGCCCTTGGGACATAAGTGTTGGAAACTCAGCACACACAGCGTTTACATAGGGTTTCCGTAGCATAAGCTAAACTTACGTAACACAAGAGTACTCTCGTAAGAGAACGACACTCGGTTAACGTAACCTTGGTTCTCTCTAGAGAGTGTTGCGCAGCCTGCCGTGCTTGTGCTGCGCTGTGGTTTTGCTTCCAGTCGACTGAAATCATTGTGCAACCTGGGCGATGGGTATTTCTAGGCTAAGGTCACACCCATCTTGGCGGGCCATTACGACAGCGCGAGGCGAGCCTCTCATTGGCGCTGACGTCATGACGCACTGATAGGTTGCAGCAGTTGCTGCAGAGCAGCCAATAGGCACGCGAGCTGTCTCGCCTAGATCTGCCTGCTGCAGCAAATGCGTTTTAAATTCTAAAAATGAAGAAAGAGAAAAGTAGTTATCCCGTAGCGTAAGCTAAACTTACGCAACACTCGTTCCCTCTCTAGAGAGAACCGAGGTTACGTTAGTAACCGAGTGTCGATTTCTGCCGTAGTTTCGGGTTTCCACCTCCGACGTAGAGCAGCGTACATCCACTTCCCTAAACTTTGTCTCATTCAGAGACCAGAGACCCAAACAGGGCTCTGAGTCTGTCAGAAGGTCTGAGATCTACCGTATCAGCAGAGCAATCACGTAATGCTCATCAGACTAAGATTATTTTCTGAAATATAGTGACTTTATTCTTGTAATAGCCTATTAAAACTTTATTTTTCTCAAAATATGATGACTCCTCCAAATCTCAGAGAACACAGATATATATAGATATACACTCTCAGAAAAAAGGTACAAAAGCTGTCACTGGGACAGTATCTTTCAAAAGGGTTCTAATATGTACCATTTAGGTACTTATATGTACACTTTTGATACCAATATGTACCTTTGAGGGACTAATATGCACTCTTTAGGTACAAAGGTGTACCTTTTGAAAAGGTACCGCCACAGTGACAGCTTTTGTACCTTTTTTTCTAACAGTGTAGATATAGATCTATCTATCATCTATCTATCTATCTATCTATCTATCTATCTATCTATCTATCTATCTATCTATCTATATATATATATATATATAGAATGTGCACAAAGTTTTGAATTGCACAAAAAAAATGTCACTCCCACGATGTATGTGTCTTGCAAATGGCCTCATGTGCACAGACATGTGTAAACTGACAAAGTGTGAAAACCAGGTGACCTGTGTAGAAAGTTCAGATGAAGACGAGGACGACATGGAAAATGATGATGATTAGATAATAAAACAATGGACATCAACATACAAACCAGTCTTTGGTTAAATATATTCACTTCACAACCTGTTTCTTTATTGACTTTTACAACTAATAGGTCTCCGCCTGCAGGGAGCGCCAATTTGCCAATTCCACACACAATGAAATGATAGATAATGAAAAACCGCTTCGCGACGCAGAGGATTTTAACTGCTTTCTTTTAACTGCTCTTGCTGCCGCCCCCCAATGTGTCACGAAAAAATGACGCCCCGGGCGGCTGCCCGGTTCGCCCGTGCCTAAAACCGCTACTGGTGACAGTCGATATGCATGGGCCACTGGCGATGACAGTTCCCCCTCTCCTCCCCTCCCCTGTCGTGCCATAACACATCCACTCCCCTCCCTTCTTCTCACAGCCACCATGCCCATTTAAGTTGCATTTTTCAAAAAGATTGTGAGCTAGACTTGAGCTGAAAGAGGGTGGTTTCATGACCCTTTAACCAGCATCCGTTGAAAGATTTATTTGTTGGTCTTTTGTACAAAAAGGACAGTATGTGTACAGGAAGCGAAGTGCAAGAGATAGAGGGGGATGGGATCAGGAAAAGTACACGAGATGGGACTTGAACTTGCGTTACCCGAAGCCCTTAACCATGGATGGAGCTTAACCAGCATCAGTTTGATAGACATTAGTACCACCTCTAATCATAGGGGTCCGGGGAACGGATTCAGACATATCGATTGACACAGGATTCTGTTCCCCCTCTTTTTTCTTACAAGAGTAGGTTGTATTTATCAAACTGGTGCTGGTTAAGCTCCATCCTCATACATCATGATCAGCATATTTTAAGCCACCACATCAACATCTCTAATCAGGGGGGTGGGGCAAGTGCAACAATTTTCCTCAGTGAAAACACCTGTATTTCTCATGTCATGTCATGATAACTCTAAGCTATAAGGTTGATTAGAGTGAATAATGCTTCAGTCTGTCAGCTATGATTAATGCTTCTCCTCTGTATGGCATTTACTAGCCTGTACAACTATGCAATAGCCTTGTGGATCAAGCCCAGGCACATATAGGCCTAATATGTTTTAGGTTTAAAAGTATGCATTCATGAAATGCCAAATATTCACTTTTAAAAATTTTTTTTTTTTACATTTAATCTAGTCCTGGACATCATTAACAGTGACTATTAACTTTCAAATGCTTAAATAACTGGTAACACTTTATAATACGTATACATTAATAAAGTATTTACAAATCAGGAGCAATCTATTAGTTTATAGTTAATTCATAGTTTATAAACTGTAGTTAATATATTAACAGACTATATATAATTTGTGAGTTCTTCATTCATTGTCAGTGTATTTAACAAATTATTATTGTTGAATTAGCTCATATGTAAAGAGTTAGATAATGCTTTGTTAACCGTAAATTGTTCTCACTTTAGATTAGGTCACTGAATCTACTGAATCACCTCACCCAACCCTGACAAATTTGATTTACAGAAATGTTCATCCAAGGATGCCATTAAAAATTCCATTTAATTGCAACACTATTTAAAAGACCTAGAGGGACTTATTTGCATACTGCGTTTGGCAGAAAAACAACATGCTGTTTTAAGAAACAATCCACAACTTTATCTTCCCCTGGAACCACATGTTGAAGGATTCATCAGTGATGACTCTTCAGCGTCTATCTGATGTCAGGATTGATATAACACAACAGGTGCGGTCTTGTTTGGAATGATAAGGTCTTCACTCGAAAGGGAATTATTTGAAAAGCATTTTGACAGGTAAAAAAAAAGAAAAGAAAATAATCTCCTAAACCTCAGAAACATTTTTGAAAGTATTCTTTGGAATGCTAACATGCAAGCCTTCAAAAACATTTCTTGTCAACCAGCTGGTGACGACAGGTGTGACTACACTTAACACTGACCATTCAACTGAGATCCACAGTTACATGCAACATGTTTAGAGTTTTAGTATAAGAATAGAAGTTTATACCATCAGTGTTACAACTACTTACATATGGCAATTTTGAGTTATGGTTGCCCATGCAAAACCACTTGATGATGTTTGCAGTGTTGGGATGACCAAAGTGATGAGTCCAATGTGATATTGACATCATACTTCACTCTGCATGTTTGTTTTATGACCCTCAGAGTTGGAATGAACTAATAAACATCACCTGCTCTGGCACTGATTATGTTCTGTGCTACTAAATAATAATCCCAATTTTTTTTTTTTTTTATATATAATTTGAAAGATTTGTATAATTATACACTGTATAATTCCTTTGTATATTTTATAGTTTCTCCTATTTACTTATTTCCTGCTTTTCTTATATAATTTCTTCCTGGTGGGCTCGAACATTAAGTTATCAAGGAACTATACTGCTATTTATGTAAGCATCATTTTTTTATATTGGGTTTTTTAAGTGTTAAAAAGTTTCAAGTGTCAAGAAAAGTTCAAGTATCAGGTCACATTTAGAAATGGCATCGCACAGACCCTAACATGTTGAACAAGTCAGATGTGTGATGAGTCTGATGACTCTTTCATGTTTTATGTTCATCTCTGATTTCGTCCAGTTTCAGTGAAATTGTGTAGGCCTCTGGTCATCAGGGTTGGTGCTTTGCCTTAACTTGACTGTTTCTGTGAAATTTTCTACCCTGTGGCTTAAGGGAATTTTGCTTGTCGTTCCTTTACAATAAATCAAGTACAGTACAACGAGTTGGTAAAAATAAAGGTCAAATGGATGTTAAGCACTAAGAAGAAGAAGAAGAAAAGCAAAGGCAAAAGAAGAAAAAAATAACTTTCCTTTGCTCTTTAATAAGACACTGGTGCTTTTACAATGTTGTCTGAAGAATTTTTGATTGAAGCTTCCAATAAAGTTTGCTTACTTAGACCTCTAGGCATTGAAGAAAACTGACATTTATACCTAAGACATGTTCAAACACTGTGGATCCAGCACTGGCATGGAAAACTTTTGAATACATTCTTATAAAATATTACACAGTATATTTATAAACTTTGTATTTCTGTTCACTGAAAGAAACGCAATTAAATGCAGGGTCAATGTCTACATGATGTCTAAAGATCATGCCTTACCGTCCATTAATATTGACAGATATTATACAAGTTTCATATACTACAAGACAGACCCTGAGTAAGCTCAGTGTTTTTCTTTTTATTCTTTGGTAAAAATGGTCAAAATTAAACTTTTCCAGAAACAGTTTTTTTTTTTTTTTTTTTTGTCCTTTAGTAGATCCTTCAGAGTGAGCAGTTTATCCATAAGAAAACTGCTCACTCTAAAGGATCTACTAAATGAAAAAAAAAAAAAAAAAACAGAAATATGAAAAGTTCAATGTGTTTCGGGAAAAGTTTAATTTTGACCATTTTTAACAGAAACGTTTTTTTTTTTTTTTTACTGAAGATTTAATTGGTCTTATCGATAAATTCTAAGGTCAACACACAATGTAACATTTCTTATAATGCATAATAATCTAAGATGTACTAATTAAATCAGTTTAATCTGAATATTTAATCTGTAACTCAACAACCATCAGTCACATCATCAGAGCATGTCAAATATGTAATGACAGATATGAGCGACTGATAAAATGACTCCATGGTGAATCACTGAGGTGCGTTGATGCATTCCTTCACACCTGTTCGAGAGAGAGAGACCCCCAGGGACAAGTACAATATCTAATGCTGAACATCCTCTCCAGCATCAACATCACAATTGACCATGGTATGCAGTGCAAATGGACATCATTACTGCCAAGCGGTTGGAAGCCCAGTGAGGAATTTGTAGGGACTTCATGATTTTACTATTGCAAGGGACAATTCCCATGACCCCTGACAATATACAGTAGGCCTATGCATCTCATATTCAGTGAACTACCTATGGAATGCAGTGGAAGGCAGACTTATATGGAACAGGTTGTGATATATCCTCAAGCCATAACTTTACCATCAAAATTTCACTTAAATAACTTTCTCCCAGGCGATTTTTTCAAATGATTTTGTTCTGTTTTCACAAATAAAAGTGCCTCAGGGGTCTCATGAAGTGACAGCCCCCCTCGTCTTGTCAAAACTTGCCTGTAAGTGGCTGTAGGTGAGAAAAACTGATACAGTGCATGTAAAGGGGTAAAAACATGCATGCCGGGTCCTGGATTACTCATCACATCTGAACGTACCAGCTCGTAAATGTAATCGCTTTTTGGACCACATCTTTACACAGAAGAACGGGCACAACGAGAACATTGCACTCATTTCTCCCAAACGAGAGTCAAGGTGAGTTTTAACGGTCTTTTAAATGAAATGTTGTTGATATGCTATACTGAGGGACTTCAGATCTGCATTGTTTAGTTTTATAACTGAACCTGAACTGTTTTGAAGCTCAAGTTTAAGGTCATGTGTTCACGGACGGGAAAAGTCTGTCAGGTTGGTGTTCTGAGTTACGCAGCTGTTCTAGGAACAGCCAAGCTGCTCAATCATTAATGAAAACCACTGGCAATGAAGAGGTGAAATCTCTGGCACATTGTCAGGCTTAAGACAGAAATATTCAAAGTGATATAATACAATTATTATATAATTTTAGAAAAATCGATTTCTAAGATTGTATCTGTTTGTTTTGTTTTCATGAAGAACCTTTAGCATCCATGGAATCTTTCCATTTCACAAAAGGTTCTTTCTTTAGATTATTAAAATGCCCTTTACACTAAGATTTTTTTATTTTTTTTACTTTAAGAACTTTTGTTTTCACCGAAAGTTTCTTTCGGGAACCCAAAATCGTTCTTTTATGGCATCGTAAGAAACCCCATTTTACAACCGTTATTTTTAAGAGTGTATAGCTTACATCATTAAACACTCATAGTATCTTATCTGTAAAGAAAAAGCTCTTGTAAGTATTCATTTGTGGTCATGAGCTTATTGTGTTTAGATGTAGGCTATAATTTTGATCAAACCATGACAGAAAAAAATGTCAGGCAACCACAGAACAAGCATAGACACATAGCCTACATAAACACTAATTAACATGAGTTTATGTATGCAGCATGGGTAGCTGTAATTTAGTTGTAGGTTATAACAGATTTATATCCGCAGCTCAGAGTGTCTTTCACTGCCATTCATAAATGACTCATTATCCAAAGTAATATCAGGATGTAGAGCAAATCATTACTGTTTCGCAGCTGTAATGATGACTATTATCATTGTGGTGATAAACATGGCATTAGCGGAGGTGATAAAGGTCTTGATGATTGGGGATAGACGAATGCATGGATGGATGGATGAACATATCAATGGATGGAATGGTATATGCTCACTTCCGGAAAATATGTCTTTCACATTCAAAATATTTCATTTGTATTTACTTATTGTATTTACTTATTTACAAAGGTTTTCAAATTATATTATTACTTATATTATTTATATAATTATAATATTTCATTTATTTATATACAAACTGAAATATGCTGTTTGTGTGGTCTCATTTAACATGGCCATGTAGTCTACATTCACCTATGAGTGAAATACCATGGTATATTGCCATATTACAATCGAAAATATTTCTTTTTTTATATTTTATTTATATGCTTTATATTATAAGAATATAATGTATATATATATACATTATATTCTTATAATATAAAGCATATCACTGTAAAAAGTGAATAGTTGGATCAACTTAAAAAAATTACTTCAATTGGTAACACCTAAAGAAATTAAGTTTTCTCAACTTAAATTATCACGTTTTTCACGATAAAACTTGATAATTTAAGTTGAGAAAACGTAATTTCTTTAGGTGTTACCAATTGAAGTAATTTTTTTAAGTTGATCCAACTATTCACTTTTTACAGTATATATATATATATATATATATATATATATATATATATATAAGGATTATAAAACTCATTGATTCATTTATTTAATATATTTTTTGTAATTGTTTATTTACTAATTCATTGAATCAATGATTTTTATAATCCATCCTTTGCATTATTTAATTTTTATTTAATATACTATGTTTAAAAAACGTACAAAAATGTCAATTTAAACTCACTTTACTAGCAAAAAACTAACTTTTCTGTTGTTGTTGTTGTTGTTATTGAAAAGTTATTGGGATGCTCCAAAAGCTCTAAGCTCTTAAGGAGACTGACTTTGTAACTTTGAAGTATCACCAAGACTTCTAATGTATTTTAGAAATGAAACAGCTGATCATGAAGTTGAATTTCACAGAAAACGCAGAAATAATTGAATTCAAATCCTACAAACAGTATGCTATGATGTGTCAGGTGTACATACTGCCTTAAGGAAAACTTCAGGTTTAAACTTGTTGGCTCCAGATGTGTTAAGAAGGCTTGAAATCCAAGCTGAAAAATCTTTTTCTGAGGGGTGCTGTGATTGAACTTGAACTGAAAAACATCAGTGTGTTGATACAAGATAGACTATTTGACATGAGACGGTAAATTATAACAAGTGGTAAGTGTCATTTTGTTCTAAGCAGAAGTCTGTTTTCTGATGCTTTTTTTTTGGGGTTTCACAAATTTGCTTTTGTACTATATGTTATTTCAATACCAATTTGTGCATTTGTAGAGCACCTTCGGTTCAGCAAAACACATTTTGGCTGTATAGGGTTGAGTTGATATTTGTTTTTTGTCTAGGTTCTTTTTCTAGACAAAAGAAAAAAAAGAAAATAGGCATTAAACTCTTTGTGGTTCTGAAGTGAAAGTGTTGCATATTGTAAAAAGCCAGACCAGAAGTTTAAAGGTTTAAAAAAAGATAAAAGATATTTACTGGAAGCTAAAATGATACTCTAATGGGCTGTAAATCTATTTCTAAGGATATGTCTGAAATCTTGATGAGTTGATCATTACTTCGTTGTTCGTTTTTTCTTATGCTTGTATTCTTTGAAAAGCATTTTGTGTTAATAATGCTAATCTATAGCACCAACATGCTTAAAAAATGAAAAGCAAATTTAAAAAAAGAAAGTAAAAAGTAAAAAAGAAAATTACATATCTTATTTTATTGATAAGAGTCACTTTGCTTTACAGTAGTTAACATGGAATGGACAAGCTAACCACAACCAAGATTAAAGTAGAGGGGGGATCTGGAGGATCTGCAAAAGGTAAGTGTGGAAAACACTTTTATCTCTCATTGAATTACAAGAGCTAGCCTATATGCAGAATGCAGAAACTCTTATTATTAGCGACACCGGTGGCCGTTAAGTGAACTGCAGCCAGCAACTTTTTGCTCGTGCTCGCACACATGCTACGTAATGTACGAGAGACTGAGCGTGATTCAAGGCACCAATATAATCATGGCGAAGTTCTTTTTCCATCTTACCTGATCACGATCCATCCACGATGCTTAGAGCGATGCTAGATGAATATGTAAAAATGTTCTGTGTGCTTAATCTCAAAACAGGGCCTGCGCTAGTCTGGCTATCACCAGACCAAGCTCAATCTTTTAAGATTGAACATTAGTCTGGGGAGTCTGCTCTGTATTTTCTACTGGCGTGATCAACGGGCATAGTTCAAATGATGCTGTACGCAATTGGATAGTCCTTCAACCAATCAGACCAACGATCCGCGTGACATATTTTGGTTTTGTAGCATTGATCAGCGGTTTGCAGCAGCAATGGCACATAGACTGTAAAAAATATGGCAATGGCATCGAGCGATTTTTGCAGGTTGTGCAAAAAACACATGAAAGTTAGTGGTATTTACACCCACTCGAGCGATTTGTTTGTTAAACTAAAGAAGCCATGAGCATCGTCGAGAGGTTAAAAGGAATTGGATTGGATTAAATCCACCAATAGCGCGCCAAGTGGATAAGCCAGTTTGTGATTGGTCACCGCAAATTTGTAATGGAAGCAGGATAGAAGAATGTACAGGTTTCCAGCCTGAGCTGCAGGGCGAAATCAAATCGCCGGCAGATCGGGCTGGGTTTACCCGGTCTAGGCTGGCGCCAGGGGAGGGCATTCGCGGGCCATGCCCCCCAGAAGAGTTACTGTGCCCCCCCCCCCTCCCCCTTAAAAGCAAGCAAATTCAAAAGTGAAATCAAAAAGCGAGCACGCATTCGAAAGCAGAAAGCAAAAAATTATAATAATATATATAATAGCTTACTACAAGTACTTACTATAGCAATAACAGTAAAGTATGCATAATTACAAGTAACTAACCCTAAACCTAACCCTAACCGCAACTCTAAGTAGCCTACATGTAGTTAATTAATATTACTCAGTAGTATTTGAGTAAGTACAATGTAACTACGTCACCTTAAAATAAAGTGTAACCAAAAATTCTTACATGTAGCATTCTTACAACAGTAATTTGGTACCCTGGAAATCCAGAGTTCTCGCGAGAGCACAATTTGAATTTGCTCCGCAAGTCACTCTGGCAATGAGTAATGATGCTCATTAACTATGCCCTTGTAGCCGAGCTGCACCAATCACATCGCTGTATCTGATATATGCAGGCCAGAGGCGAGCTAAACAGATGATGACAGCGCCTCATTAGTAACGACGTCGAAGTCATTAGTAAACATTGCAAGATGGCTATGGATGAACACCAGTTGTTTGAAACGGCATTGGCCGCAACAATGAACGAGTTAGACTTGGCTTTTTATCTAAAAGAGGAACTAAGACGGTGCTTGAATCGTTCCTTTGCAAGAAGGATGTTTTTGCTGTTTTGCCGACCGGATACGGCAAGAGTCTAGTGGTTCCCAAACCTGTCCTGGAGGCACCCCAACACTGCACGTTTTCTTTTTCTCCCTAATCAAACACACCTGATTCAACTCATCAGCTCATTATCACTTGGGTTAATGAGCTGATGAGTTGAATCAGGTGTGTTTGATTAGGGAGACAACGAAAACGTGCAGTGTTGGGGTGCCTCCAGGACAGGTTTGGGAACCACATATGTCACCCCGTGTATTGTTGTGATTGGTCGTAGTGTTATCCAATTGCGTGCAGTGAGATTTCAAATGCAGTGAGATTTTCATTACTCAATGCCAGACCCTAATCTTTCGGATTTTGGTCTGGATTTCCAGGCTAGTAATTTGGCACAACTGTAGTAAAACTGGAAATATGATGTAGCCTACTATAATTTCAATTCATTTGTCCCTTAATTTGAATGACGTTAAAAATTACAGAAATCCAGAAACATACTGAAACTGTGACGACCACAAGACTGACATCTCTACCCCCAAGTATGTTTAAACTGCTATTTAAAATGACATTATATTAAAAACCATTGACTGTGCCATTCTCTTTATTGTAGAACAGTTCAGTCTCCTTCCCTGCTGAGTGTTATTTGGTGTCTTTCCCACTAGAGGGAAACAGCAGCTCCCTGAGCAGCCAACAGGTAGTGACCTCCATCGTGAACAGCTCCGGCTCTGGAGGAGCTTCAGGAGGAGCGGTTCTGCTGGAGAAGAAGATCATCACCCAGACCAGTGCTGAAGGGGGCGCGTCCAGAAGTTATGTCATATCCTGTGAGTCCAGAAATCATCCAGTTTCAACCATCTATGCTGGAAATGGAGAGGAAATTGGTTCAAGCAATATTTACTCAAAATTCATGAAAGAAACTTTTTAAATATTCATTCCCAAGGCTTCTGAAATATTTTGGAACTGACATAAAGGTTCTGGTTATCAGCCACAATATTCTCCATTATTTGGTTTCTCCTCATATATATTAAATATCTGTAGTATTTATTAAGTTGTTCTTTCTTCTCTCCAGCCTCTTCATCTGGAAGTTCAGCCAGTAGCAGTTCAGGAGCTGGATCTGTGATTGGTGGATTTGACGGATTATCTCGTGAAATCAGTGTAACCGGTCCAATTAGTAGCTCAATGGTTAAAAGCTCTAGTTCTGTGGTTAAAAGCTCCAGCGGCGTCTCTACCTCCATCACAACAGTCGGCAGTTCCTCAGCAACAGGTGGAGATCTTTCTTCTGGATTCGGGTCCATCTCGTCCTCCGAGTTTGTGTCTGGTTCTTCAGGCGGTTCTGGAGGTAGTATGAACATATCCAGAGGTGGAGGAGGTGGTGCTGGCTCCTCTGCGGTCATGTCTGCCGGAGGAGCTTCCAGCTCCATGACTGTCTCCAAGTTCAGCTCCTCGTCCCCTAGTGGAACAAGGAAAGGTTTGAGTTACAGCACAGTTCCTACTGAGAGGAAGACCAGTTTGCACCTTTACACTGGAGGATATGAGGGTAAGTTAGAGACCATGACCGCTGACCTTTGTGGGATATATTGATTTAAAATGAGAGGACTCTCACACAGTAGGCTATGTTTAATTGTTGATATTATTAAAATATTGTATGTACTGTATGTTATATTTACTCAGGGGGCTCCAGTGGCAATTCCTCCCCTGAATACACAAAGAAAGAGTACGGTACGTCCATTTAGTATTTTGTTTTGGGGCTGGTGTGAATTTCAGGAGAAAAAAACAAAAACATAATTTGTAATTTAAAATACAATATGAAAAAAATTCATGATTAATCAGCACAGTTAACCAAACAAAGCTATCGAAAAGATCCATGAAATCACCTTACGAGTGCAGTTTTCTTACTTCTGTAGACATTTTTTTTAAAGCAAGCAAAAAAAAAAATGTTGATATGTATACTTAAATGTAAAAATGTACTTTTGAGACCATGCTTCCATCTCCGTTCGCCAAGCGTATAGGCTCCTTTTGTGTGTGTGTGTGTGTGTGTGTGTGTGTCCATGAAAGATGGGTTTCTCAATATTCAGCTTCAGTGTTTGGTTGTTGTTGTTGTTTTTTGCAGTTTCGTCAAGCGTTGCCACCAGAGGGCGCACTCAGACACGAGGTATTTATGAAATAAAGCGTAGTTTCACAAACTTCCCAACATTCTTAAGCTTGAACTTCAAATGTAAAAAAACATAACTTATCTCTTAATTTAAGTCTCATTTCTAAATCTTAATATTATTGTTGTGATGTTGTCTTTTCCAGAGAGTGAGATCAGAGCCAGATTGCAGAGTGCTTCACCCTCCACTAGATGTCAGTGTTACTAATGTGTACACAGAATCTGCTTCACAATGCAAATACTTTGAAATTGCTAAATGTTTTCAGTTGCACCACATATGTACTGTACAATATATATTTTTTATTTCATCTTTTAAATAATATATTGATTATATATGAGGATATAATCACACGTTCAATAGTTTGTGTTGCCTTTAGTTTCAGAAAATGAATGATAGTTTCATGTATTTAGGGACAGAGCTGGATGATGTAAAGAGATTACTGAAGGGAAGTCGCTCCGGGAGCATCAGTCCACCTCGCTCTCCCACCAACACTCTGCCTATCCCAAAAAAAGCCAGCGTGGACATGCGCCACGACACCCAGTCAGGTAACACACACACTCACGCGCACAGATATTCCAGTGATACACACACACACAGCACAGCCAGTCCCTCGACACGAATACTTGTCTTTCAGGTTTTGACGGCTCAGTCCTGGATGCTGGATTCAGCGGATATTACACCAACCCAAACAATCTCAGTTACACCACACTGCAACAACCATCACCCACAGGTTAAACAAAGAGAAACAAGAGTGTCTGTGTGCATGTATTTCTGTGTGTCAAAGTTGAAAGGATCAGTTAAATTAAAAGATAAATAAAAAATAATAGGATGAAGAAAGAGAGAGATTGCCACTGTGTTGTTTGTTTCAGGTGGCATGCAGAATAATCTGACCCTCAGCTCATCTGCCCTTGGTAGTACAGGTCATTACATTCATCAATTCACGCACTAAAAACAAACTCCAATTTTGAGCTCTGGTTAAATGCCCAAAAGCCTCATGAAAATGAAGTGTGTTTCCTCTGTGTTTCTGTTCTTCTCAGTGTATGGGATGCAGAATAACCTGTCAACATCTGGCGGTGCTCTCATGGCTAATGGAATGAGTGTTGGCCATGGTAGCGTTGGCCATGGTAAACCGAACCTTGCTAACTGTTATACACTGACGTAATGCATACAAAATAACTACAGTAAGAGATTTATTATGCCTGTTTGTAGTTCCAGTGTATGGGTCACCGAAGAATGTTGGCAGCACTGGATTTTCCACCAATATTACTGGTAATAATGATTTTAACAATGACTTAAAGATTTAAACAATACAGTAATACCAAATTAAAATTCTTTTTTTATATATCACATTTACAGCTGTTCCCAGCAGCCCTATCACCTCGGATGATGTGTTTGTGAAAGATGGCAAGTTTATTGCGATTGGGAAAGAAAATGTAGCGGCTAAGAAAGAGACAGAGAGACTGATCATGTCCAAAAATACTGGCAAACAGTTCGTCACTTCCACCACCAGTGCTGGAGCAGGTAGACTGATCAGACTAGATAAAGTACTTTAACTCAGCTTAATTATAGTTATTAATTAGATTAAATCAGTCATTTAATTAGTAAAAAGTGTAATTGTTCCAGTTGGATCGGGTAAAATAGTTAAATATACACTACCATTCAAACATTTTTGAAAGAAATACTTTTATGCAGGAAGGACACATTACATTTATTATAAAAGTGATTGTAAAGACATTTATAATGTTACAAAAATAATGTTTTTTTTATAATGTTTTTTATTTCAAATTAATTCTGTTCTTTTGACATTTCTATTCAACATCCTTTTCACGGTTTCCACAAAAATATTAAGCAGCACAACTGTTTTCAACATTGATAATAAAAATAAATGTTTCTTGAACATCAAATCAGCATATTAAATCATGATTTCTGAAGGATCATGTGACACTGAAGACTGGAGTAATGATGCTGAAAATTCAGCTTTGATCACAGGAATAAATTACATTTTAAAATATTCAAATTAAAAACAGTTATTTTCAATTTGTAGTATTATATTCACTATATCACTGTATTTTTGATTAAATAAATGCAGCCTTGGTGAGCATAAGAGATTTCCTTCAAAAATGTTGTCTTACAGACTCAAACTTTTCAGTGTATATTTTTAAAATTAACAAAAAAGAAATAATTATGATTGGCAAATCACATTTTTTTATTTTATTTTCAGTAGAAAATTTATAACAAATGACAAATAAATGTTTTTCTTATATTACAGATACGTTTTCTGAAGATTCACTCAAGAGGGAGAAAAAGATGATCTCGAGCACCATGGAAGCCACCACTGGTACATTCACTTACTGGATATTATTTAATTTATAAATTAATCCTCACTTAAATTACATCTAATAAAACCAACATTTATGTGCTTCCAGCTTACAAAGCCTCAACAAAAGACAAGGCAACCTATGCAGGTATTTGTCTTACATTCAGTAATGAATAAGCAGACATTATGGATCTGGTTTTGTTCATAGACTCATATTCTAATGTCACGACAGAGATCCGTAAGGATGAGTCGGATGACACAGGACTCGGATTCTGTTCCTGCTGCTCGTGGTGGAAGTGGCTTCTGGCGTTGATTATTGGTCTTCTCCTTCTGCTGGGACTCCTCTGTGGTCTCATCGCACTGGGTACATTATATCTCTAGACCAACTGATTTAGCTTGTGCTTGTACAGTTTCCTTCATCATGAATGTTCCTCTCTGTGTAGGTGAGGAGGTCAGGAAGCTGAAGGCTCGCGTGGACGCTATTGATGGCGGAGGAAGCGTGGCCTCTGCTCGAACCAGTCGTTTGTCCTCCTCCTCGGCTGTCAACATCGTGGATCCACTGGAATCTTCATACGTCGAGCGCATCTCCGGCGTCCGTGCCGATAACACCATAAACCTGGGTTCAGCACCTGCCGCACAAGACCCTGAGGTCCTGCAGAGGACCATTCAACAGATCCTCAGATCTGAACTGCAGTCAGACACCGTTAGAGGTGTTTACCATACATCCACTCTGATCATATACAGAAGACATACATTCAATCAGGTCACATTAATCATTCATTAGTTTGCTATTAATTTTTTTAATGATTTCATTATAGCTTCACTGGCAACTTCACTTAGGGGTGAGAGAGGAGAAACTGGCCCTAAAGGTAATATTTACGGATTAATACATAGATAGTATACAGTGAAAAGTGTGAATGCAGATTTACTAATACGTACATTTAATGTACATTTAATTCTAGGAGACCAAGGACCTCCTGGAGTTAAAGGTATTCAAAACAAAACAAAAAACACACCAAACTGTCATTGTGACATTCTGAAGTACAGTTTCATAATTGCACATGCACACTGTCACATGTATATCACAATAATATCATAAATGTATCACAGATATAGCACAAATATAGCACAGACATATCACAATAATGCCACACATTATCACATAAAATCACAAATATATAACATAATATCACAAATATATCATATCAGAACATCAGAAATGTATCTAAATATTTACAATGTCACACTTTATCACAACAGTTTCACATAACATGACAAATGTATCACAATTATTGCAAGATTATCAAAACAGTATCACAAAAAATATCATAAATATGTAAATATCACAATTATATATTACAATGTCACATCACAACAGTATCACATAACATCTTAAATGTATCACAGATATATCACAGATATATCACAATAATGACACATTATCATGTACAATCATAAGTATGTCACCATGTTATCACAACAATATCACATATCACAAATATATCACATCAAAAATGTATCTAAATGTCACTCATCATCTCAGGTTTTATATAATATCACAAACGTATCACAATTATATCACATATTACAAATTTAACAAGATTATTAAAACAGTTATATCACATCATATCACAATGTCACATCACAACAGTATCACAATTATATCACAATAATGTCACACATTATCACAACAGTGTCACATAATATCACACACATAAATTACAGTTATATCACTTAATATTATGAAAATATCAAAATGATATCAAATCATTTTACAGGTGAAACAGGATTTCCCGGAATTCCAGGTAATGTAGTTTTTTATTTTTTTATGACAAACGTCACATCCTTTGCACTTTAACTTAGTGAAATGAAGAATAAAAAACATTAAAGTCTACAACTATGATATATGATACACTTTAGGAAACAACATTTCTACTAGAAAAACAAACAAACAAAAAAACTAAGAAACTGACTGGCTGATCGTGGATCAGTATCGCACATTTTACACGTATTAAATAAATGAATTTTGAAATATTGATTTGATAAGTACTAACCAGAAGAGCCTAAATAAATAAACTGAATTAATGAATGGTGCCGTTTCAGGTCCTCCTGGTCTCATTGGTCACCCCGGACAGGAAGGTCCTCGAGGGCCCAAAGGAAGTTCAGGTATGATGCAGAGCCAGAGACACTAATTCTTCTACCAGTCAATCATTGCCATTACAACTTAAGACTGATTTTGTGATCCTCACATGTGACAAAGGTGATTCGGACCTAAAACATCTCTTTGTGCTGTTTATAGGTGAATCAGGAACTGATGGATTACCAGGGCCGAGGGGGCGGGAAGGGCCAGCGGGTCCCAGAGGAGAACCGGGACCTCCAGGAATTGGAGAGAAAGGAGAGAAAGGTGATACCACTGACATTATTGCTACTGTTATATTATAAGCAATTAAAAAAATGATTTGATAATTGTTTGGCATTTGCTCCTCAGGCTCTTCTGGCGATGTTGGTGCACCTGGGCTAGCAGGACCAGGAGGTCCCATGGGACCCAAAGGTAAGCCCATCTGTACAATGGCAGTCCAGTACAAATGATTCCGGTTCAGCCGGCAGACAAATTATTCCTTCATATTTATCCTGCCTTTGCTAGTAAAGATGGACCTACATGTTGAGGGGAAAAACTTGTTTTGTCACTGCAGGTGATGCAGGCGCTCAGGGCATCCCAGGTCTGACAGGAGCTCCCGGACCCCAAGGCTTCCGTGGAGATTCTGGTGATCCTGGACCCAAGGGTAAATCTACCTTCTCTTAACAGTTTCCCATTCAAGAATTTCATGTGATCAATTTGTTTTCATCATCTTTTATATTTTTAGGTGATAAAGGACCTGCTGGGCCATCTGGGGTCAAAGGTTGGTAGAAGCCAGAGATACATATTGCAAATAGTAAAGCAGTTTTTAATATACTTATTAAGTTTTAATGCTGATTATTTTTCTATTACTTAATTAGGTGATCAAGGCGAGAGAGGGCCACGTGGTACCACTGGTAAGTTACAGTATCTTATAACATACAACTATATATATATATAGCATTTGTTATTATTAGTATCTCAAAAAATATGATGATATTTTTGACAGGTGAGCCAGGTCTGGTCGGACCAGCAGGACCTCCTGGCGAGAAAGGTCTTAAAGGATCAGCAGGTGGGTCTCATCACAGAAAGAGAAACTTGAGGACAAGAAAACCTGTATCACATGTAGAACATATGCAATTAAGATTTATTCTATTCTGTAATAAATAAATATACACTACTGTTCAAAAGTCAGTAATTTTTTCAAAAGAAATTAATACTTGTATTCAGCAAGGATTCATTCAGTTGATCAAAAGTGACAGTAAAGACATTTATTATATACAAATTATAAAAAATATATATTTTTTCTAATTATAAAAAAATTATATTTCAAATATACGTTCTACTGTTTTCTACATTGACAATAATCAGAAATGTTTCTTGAGCAGCAAATCATCATATTAGAATGATTTCTGAAGGATCATGTGACACTGAAGAAAATTCAATTTGCATCACAGGAATAAATTACATTTTAAAATATATTAAAATAGAAATCAGTTATTTTAAATTGTAAACATATTTCACAGTATTTTACTGTACTTTTTGATCAAATAAATGCGTCCTTAATGAGCAGAAGAGACTTCTTTCAAAAACACTGAAAAATCTTACTGACCCTAAACTTTTGGATGGTGGTGTACAAGAACATCTGGATTGAAAATGACTGTACAGTATGTGATGTATCATATCAAGTCATATATTTTATATCATATCATATATCATATTTCATTTTCCACAGGTGCTCCTGGGCCAGATGGTGTTAAAGGAATTCGAGGTAATTTTGAAACTAAGCTTTGGTAAAACATTAGCCTGTGTCTACAAAATACAAGCATGCATTTCTTTTTTGGTAACATTTTATTTTACAGTGTCCTTGTTACATATGTTACGTGTACTTACCATAGTAATAACAGTAAATTATGCATAATTACATGCAACTAACCCTCAACAAAATCCTAATCCTACCCTAACCCTATAGTAAGTACATGTAGTTGCTTAATTTACTTAGTACTTAAATATATAATTACACTGTAACATTGACACCTTAAAATAAAGTGTAACCTTTTTTTTTTAAATGTCTCTTTCTTTTAAATTCAAGGGGACCAAGGTCCGATTGGGTTGCCTGGAGCTCGGGGACCACAGGGGCCTCCTGGAGACGCAGGAATACCAGGTATAAATGAAGAGAAAATCACACCACGGCTGAATAGATAATGCTTTTCATGCTTTTTTAACACACTTAAATAATGCAAACCATGTAAAGGAGACGTTTTTCTGGTTTCCTGCACAGGTACACCAGGACTTCAAGGACCACCAGGTTTGATTTCACTTCTTCTGCGCTGAATATATTAAACACAACAGATCAATTAGTATTTCTGAAGAAACGGTCTACAGTAATTGCAGACACAAAACAGACTTCTGTTTCTTAATGATATTTATTTTTACCCTATTTAACTAAAGGTTTGCCAGGTACCCCAGGCCAGCCAGGGTCCAAAGGTAATTTTTCTTGTGAGATGTTTTTAATTCAATTCTAATGGCCCTAATACAGTGTATATATATATATATATATATACACAGAAATACTCTTACCACATCTTACGGTGTAAAACTTCTCTCTTTAGGTGACCCCGGTGAGCCCGGAAGAGTCATTTCTGCAGGTAAGGGAACACAAATGAAAATTAGTTAGTGGTGCTTACTTAGTTAATCTATTCTGGTCTATTAATCTGGCTCATTTGATGGTGACATCATCTGGTCACTCCTCGTAGGCGCTAATACTAACACTGTGGGTATACCTGGACCACCTGGACCTCCTGGAACTGCAGGTCCTGCTGGACCACCTGGACTATCAGGTATCATGAAGTTCATTACGGATCATCTCAGATGCATTTAATATGAAATTAAAAGAATCAGTTAAACAGCGGTATATTCGTGCTAATATTGAGGGTTTTTTTTAATCTAAGGTCCTATTGGTCCTGCTGGTCTTCCTGGTTCACCTGGTAAGATGACTTTTTTTCTATAAAAGGGTTATATTTGTATGTTGTATTATTTTTTAACTGACATTTGAATCTCTACAGGTCCAAAGGGAGATAAAGGAGACAAAGGAGATGATGGGAAGCCTGGAGTCTCTGAGAAAACAGGGAGTAAGTGTGCTCACTTTGAAAATGTACATTGTAAGTGCTTTCACATCATTCATTTGCTCTTAATCTAAATTGAACAGAGGAAGCTGCTGCTGAACGTGGTCCTCCTGGCCCACCGGGACCACCTGGACCTCCTGGTGACGATGGGAAACCAGGTACATAGTCCCTAATTCAGTTTTTTTTTTACATTTCTGTTGTGTTGCTATATAAATGTTTCATTTTGTTTTTCCACAGGTGTTGGTCAACCTGGTCCTCCCGGTGAAAAAGGTGAACCAGGAAGCTTTGTACCCACTTCAGGTACGCTAATGCTTTAGAGTTAATTTACACTTGGTTCTTTGAGACTTTGTGTCTCATTCACTAACAGCGCGTACATGCAAATTTACATGCACATGCGCGTACATGCACTTATATGTGTGCGTGTTGAAATGAGAGAAGTTCTCGTGCGTATATACAGTAAATAAATCCACAAAATTATTAGGATTATTAGTGAATGAGACCTATTAAATTATGTTTTTAAAATGATCTGATTGTGGTTTTTGTGGTCATTCAGAAACCTTCTTTGCTGGACCGCCTGGGCCTCCTGGACCTATTGGACCAAAGGGATCACAAGGTAGATTAAATATACAATAGAGACAATATACAACAATGGGTTTTCCTTACGAACCTATGAATTTTAATGTTTGTTTTTTGTTCAGGTGATATTGGCCCTCAAGGATTCCCTGGTAAGGTCGACACATTCCATCACACATATAATTATGACATTCTGACGTTTGTGGATGACATGCATACTTCTGTTTCATCTCATTTTTTTCTTTCTAAAGGCCAACCTGGATTACCTGGAGAACCTGGAATCGGTTAGTGATTCAGATTTGTATAATAAAGAACATACACGTTTCTACATTCTACAGTAGCTGAATAGTTCACTTTATTTTACCCCGAATCCAGGTTTTCCCGGACCGCCAGGGTCACCAGGACCACGTGGAGAACAAGGTATAGAGGGTCCACAAGGACCACAGGGACCTCAAGGACCAATGGGTGCAATGGGGCTTGAAGGTCCAAAAGGTACAATGAAACAAAATATATCTATGTTAGACAGTTTTTACATAAAACAGTACACACACACACACACACACACACAGGGCAGTTGTGGCTTAATGGTTAGAGAGCCAGACTGGATGGGTTAAATGCAGAGGACACATTTTAAGTATGGGTTGTCATATTTGGCCTTCACTTCATATATCTATGTGAAAAGCTTCCAGTTACAGTAAAACCATTACAATGGAAGTAAATATGGTTAGTTTTTCTACATCTGTGCACCAACATTTTTTCTTTTTTTCTTTAAATATAGGTGATGCTGGAGTCCCAGGGGCCCCTGGCATTCCAGGTTATTCCTATGGTAGGCAAATTGGTGTATTGCTCTAATATTTGCTTTGACATGAAACGTTTTAAACCACATACCATTTTGTTAGTAAAAGAAAGAGAGTTTCATGTGATTGTTTTTATAAGGTGGAGGATCCAGAAGCGCTCCAGGACCACCAGGTTCACCTGGACCTCCAGGGCCTCCTGGACCTCCTGGTTCCCCTAGTGGTGGCTCACCAGATGTTGCTCAGCAGATTTCAGACTACCTCAGAAGTATGTTTAAAAAGACATGAAAAACTTTAATGCAACCTAGCAACTCCCTTAAAACTACCCTGAACACCTTAAAGGGATTGTTCACCCCAAAATTGTCATAATTTAGAAAGAAAGACATGGACAGGTTTGGAATGACATGTTGTTCCAAACCTGAATGATTTTCTTTCTTCTGCGAAACACAGAAGATATTTTGAAGAATGTTGGTGTCCAAAGAGTTTCGGTTCCCATTTACTTCCATTGAATTTAAAATATCTTCTTCTGTGTCCCACAGAAGAAAGAAAGTGATATAGGTTTGGAATGAAATGAGGGTGAGTAAATGATGACTGAATTTTAATTTTTGGTTGAACTATCCCTTTAACTACTGTATAGCAGCTACTAACATGCTAGCTTTGTGAGGGCAACTTTTGGGTGGAAAAGCATCTTTAGAAGTCCCAGTATGGTTTGAAGCCACTACAAATTACACATTTAACTAATTATAGAGATAAATGGGCAAATAAGCTCCATGACAGTAATATTTAATGTGTCTTTTGTAGGTGAACCCATCAGAGAATACCTGGCTGGACCTCCAGGCCCACCTGGACCACCAGGACCTTCCGGATCAGCCTCTGATGATACGCTAGCTAACCGTGTGATTGATTACCTTCAAAGTAAGTGTGAAATGTTCAACGACACAGGCGACACAACTTTTACAGGCATCGGTAACACTTTATTTTCGATGGTCCACTTAAGATATTTTAAGTAACTTTACAACTATATGTCAACTAGGAGTCATTAAGTATTAGTAGACTGTCTAATGCTAATATCTGCTAACACTGTATTTTGATGTTCCCCAACAGACATTCTACTGAATATAAGCAACTTAGCAGCTACAAATGAACTTACTCGGACCCTAACACCTAACCTAATAGTCTCCTAATATTCTAATGACTTGTAGTTGACATGAAGTTGCAGTTACTTATAGTTAGTACTAGTAGAATGTCTAAAGTGGACCATCGAAATAAAGCGTAACCTTTCTGTTTTCTACTTTGCTTTTTGTTTTCAATAAACATGTAACTCAAAACTAATGTGCTTTATGACACATTTTGATGGATCCACACATTCTTTGGTGCATATATAGGAGATGAGGTGAGACAGTACCTGATTGGTCCTCCAGGGCCCCCAGGACCCCCAGGTGTGCCAGGTGGATATGGCTTTAACACTCAGGAAGTTGCTGGACGAGTGCTGAATCTGATCAACGGTAGGAAAGATATGCTGGACATCCTGGATCATCCGCACCTGTGTCATAGGGCCTAGCCCTAGATCATTTTCAGAGTTACCTGTAATATATACTACCATTCAAAAGTTTAAAAGATTTTCTAAATGTTTTTGAAAGAAGTCTCTTATGCTCACCAAAGCTGCATTTGTTCGATAATATTGTGACACATTATTACAATTTTTCTCTTTTCTTCAAAATTATATTTTTTTCCTGTGATCAAAGCTGAATTTTCAGCATCATTACTCCAGTCTTCAGTGTCACATGATCCTTCTGAAGTCATTCTAATATGATGACTTGCTGCTCAACAAACATTTCTGATTATCATGTTACGTGATGCTGGTGGCTGTAATAATCGCATGGCACAGGAAATATAATAACAAAAGTCTTTACTTGGAAAATATGCAGGAGAATACAGGAATCAAACGCACAAAACCACTTCCAACATAAACAAGCCTGGAAATTAACAGAGGAAACTAAGGGCTTAAATACACAGAGTTGACAAAATGAAACGTACAGGTGAAAACGTAATCCAATCAGAAACCATAGAAACTCACTAGCAAACAGAACTCAGGCAAAGCAGAACAGGACACAGATTGAAAACTAAACCAAAACGGAACGAGATTACATATCAATGTTGAAAGCAGTTGTGCTGCTTAATATTTTTGTTGAAACCATGATTAAAAAAAAGTTCAAGCACAGCATTTATTTGAAATTGATTTTTTGTAACAATTGAAATGTCTTTACTGTCTCTTTTGATCAATGTATTGCACACACTGTATTAATAATTGAAAAAGACCACAAACTTTTGAATGGTAGTGTTTATGAAACTGTTCAGATTAAAGCTTTGGATTGTTTGAAAACTAACCATTTCAGGATGTGGTGGACCAAACGTAATAGTTAGGGATTGGCCATTGAAAATATCTGTCAACTACTATTCTGGGGTGCGTTTCCCATAAGCATCGTCAGCCAGCTATGGTCGCAAGTTCCCTAGAACTCTATTTGTAAGGACAGAACTTGCGATCATAGATGGCGACAGAGTTGGCGACAACACCTGCACACTTTGAAATATTATCAAGGTTATTTTTATATAGCTGCAAGTATTAAAATGATGTTATATCACATTTGCAGATGCTGGTTTCAGAGGTCTGCCAGGACCCCCGGGCCCCCCAGGACCTCAAGGACCACCAGGAAGCTCTGGAGGAATAGTGTCTTACGCGGTGAATGAAAACCAACAGCCAATCCGTGCAGAGCCTCAGGAGTACATCAAGAGTAAGAACAGTGTTTATTAACTCTATTTCGTATTTAAGTCTTTTTTTTTTTTAGCAGTTTAATGGCAGTTTGTTTACTTCTGCAGGGCATCCAATTGTAAATGATAATTTGGATTATCCAGCCATCGCTAAAAAGGTTGCAGATTACATTACGTGTAAGTGACGCTACATGTGACGACCTAAAATGCACTTACACACATACGCATATCAAAAAAAAAACATCGTCTCTGCATTTCTTCTCTTCTCTAGCTTGCTTCCTAATAGTAGTTTAATAAATGTTGCATTGTATACTATGAATATTGTTGGCTTTTTAACAAATTGATTTTGTTTCTCTTTTGTAAGTCGCTTTGTATAAAAGCGTCTGCTAAATGCATAAAGGTAAATGTTAACAAGATATTGTTAGTACCTTTATAGATTTATTGTAGGAATTATTGAGTTTCATGTGTTTGCATTTTTCCACAGCTAATAACCTGTTAGAGGGCCAACGTGGACAACCTGGAGAAACAGGGCCTCAAGGACCACCAGGAGTCAGCATACAACTGACCAACATGACTGAAATACTGGACTATATTAGAGGCAAGAAGGAACTTGTTCAAAAGAACAGTTTGTATGCATTTAATATGAATAATTTATAAATATAAATATAATTACAAATGCATAATTTCTACAGAACACAATATGATTGGACCACCGGGGCAGAAAGGGGACATAGGACGCCCAGGATTCCCAGGAGCCATGGGACAGAGAGGTGCAAGAGGTACAAGTTCTGTTTATCACACGGACATATGAAATTGGCCAGCAAAGTAATTAAACCTAGTTACCTTCATTTGGTATCTGTGAAGTGAATTGACTTAGTCCTGTTCACAAAGAAACAAATCCATAAAAATTACGTCAGTAATGCATAAACAGAAGTTGAAAAATGTGAAAAGTTACTCAAAATGATGATTTAGGCTTACAGCTTCAGAAAACAAACGTTCTGTATTTTTAACCAAAATGAACAAAATGTCTGCATCTGGTAGGTTTCAAATATAAATATAAAATAAATGAAAACATATTAAAATTGGTTTATTCAGAAAATTTCTAAGGCATCTGGGGACGTTTACACAACAGCGTGTTCAACTAAAAGTTAGTCGTTTTTCGTGGATCCGTGTTTTAGGGGATTGTTTTGATAACATTATCTGTACAAAGAAAACACGTTTCCGTTTTTCTATCGTTGTCGTATATATAAACGTACCCTAAATGATCGACAAAACTTTGCCGAATAACCTACAACGTGCCTTCTGTCATCTGATTGATATTACACACTTTTTTAACAAGTAAAAAGGTATTTTAGTATAATTATACTAAAATGCCCCGTCAGGTCGAGGTTCACATGCCTTTTTGCTGTGAAATATTTACTGATTTTTATTAAATAAACATAAGAATAACTTTTATAGTGTTAGTAATGTTTCAAGATGAACACTTACTGGACTGAAGCAACTTAGGTTTGCTTGATCACTTTCTGAGAATCAAATATGATTCATCATTATATCATATCATTGTATTGCATTGCATGATGTTTTGCCCCACCCCAATAAAACCACAGAGATCATTTAAATATCTTAAGACATATTAATGGGAGAGATAAAGTGATAGCTGATATTGATACAAGTCGTCTGCTATACTTTCATAAAGATCTTGTTGATTTACTAAACAAGCTATCTTTTAGGCCACATTAATATCAGTAAAATCACCAAATTGCATATTTTTGCTCAGTTTTTTTCCTCCTCTAAGCTCCATATTCTCACTATATCATATTATATGAGCCATAAAGTGCTGATGTACAGTATCAAATGTGATGCTCAACAAAACATATGCATTCTAGATTTTTTTTCCCAATTTTTCAGTTCAATTAACAAATCCATTTTTTTACTATTATTGAATACAGTGTGTCAGGCTTTACAGGGTTAATCCAGAGTATTCATTGAAATTGCTGTTTGCATGGACAAGTGTTCAAATATCATTTATCAACATTTGTTTCAACTTGTAATTTTACTATTGTACAATCCGGGTTTTCCAGGCCTCCCAGGCCTCCCAGGCCCTGCAGGCCCCGTAGGCCCCCCAGGCCCCGTAGGCCCCCCAGGCGTCTCAGGCATCCCAGGAATGAAAGGAGACAGGGGTATGAGCCAGTTTACAAAATATATAATTGATCATAAGATACTGTATATTCCTAAAATGATAATGTCATGACAAACCTTTTTTCCCCACAGGTGAGGCTTCATACGTCACTCGGAGGAGGAGGAGGAGGAGCACAGGAATTTAGACAGACAGTGTGTTTGCCTTTAGCAGCTAATGCTTTAAAAATGACATGTACATATTTTAATTTAGACTTTTCTATTTTATTTTATTTTTTACAATGATTTGTTACCAACATATAAACATATTCACACTAAATTTACAAGAATTACAATTACATTACATTGTATTTTTTTCCTCGTCATAAATATGTGAGTGCATGACTGCAAAATGGGATTTAACATAATCTGGGGATATGGATGTTTAAAATGAGCTTTTTGTTATTTGATGTGCTAAAACGCTTTCATTATTACAGACTTTCAATAGCATCAAATGTGGCTTGACTTTGAGATTGAGAAATAAAGATTTTTTTTTGTTTTTAAACAGACTTCTGATTCTGAAGGCTTCATATCAAAGTCCCTTCAAGGCAAGTCATTTTGAAACATCAAATTTTCCAAAGCTGTTGACTAAACTTGGAAATCACCATGGAAATCTGAAAACAACCGTCTCATAAAAACTCAAATCAAAACGGCTTTTTTCAGGCAATACACATGTGCAGTCATAACATGAATCGCAGACTAGTGGCTTCCTTTCCTTCTTTTGCCACTTCCGCGAGGGAAAGTATCTTTGACGCTACGCCTGTTTTAACAAGACTTGAACTTTATTGTAACAAAAAGGTGAAAACTTAAAGACAAAACTCTTCCTCCAAAACAAGCAGTGTGGTGTAATGCAGGTCAAAAAACTGTCTCCCTTCCCCCTTGCCACATCACTTCCTGTTTAAGATGGCTACCTTCAGGAAATCTCCAAAAGGAGTGCAATTCTTTCCCTTAACCACAGGAAGAGTACAGAAAAATAGTTACAGCCATGAAATTGAGTAACAACCAAGGACAACATTCTAATCTGAAAAATGAAGCCTACCCGGAAGTGCGAAAAACTGCAATAGGCTACATCGAAAATCCACTAGGGGCAGGTCCCAAAAGGGAGCAAATGTCCATAGACCCCCATGTTAAAATGTCCGTTTTCACAGCATAAATTCATGTTTTTACAGGTTGGTCCCATGGACTTTTATTGTATTTTTCGATAGGTTCCGAGTGCCTGACAACTGTGAGGGGGGTGAATTTTTTTCTAACTCGTTAGTTTAGATCGTATTTAGATATAAAATGTATGACAAATAAGGGCGTGGTTAACTTTGATTGACAGCTTGCCAAGTGGAATTCCTGAAATTTGACGTCTCCGCCATGATCTGACACAACACATCATACCACCTCTGTATCCAAGATGGCACCGCCCATACCCCCCATAAACGGCCTCAAAACCGTTCTTCATAAAGTCTATGGGTGACGTCACAGACGCTTTGTCCATATTTTTTACGTAACAACAGACTTTCTATCATGCTTTCTAATGGCAGCTGTTACACCAATCAGAGAGTCCAAAAGATCTTGTTAGCTCCGCCCACTCCCATGAAGCACTACGAATGATGTAATCGAATTGATCTCCCTACTGAAATGTTTGTGTATATACACATATTTTGGAATAAACTGTAAGAAATACATCGTTTTTTATAAATGTAATCCGTAAAGGAGTTTTAGCAATATAACATTTGCAATGCTTCATGGGATTGTAGTTCTTTCCCTCCCTAAAGGTTCCAGTCTTGAACTTTTTTGTCAGATTTTCGAAAGCTTCAAATCGCTTTAACAAAGATTATTTTAGAATCCATATAGGAAAAATGTATTGAAAATATACTTCCAGAATCAGCAGCAATTAAAAACATGACAGGAACTGTTGCAATCAATCGGCGAGGTTCTTTTATTTAGAAGGCGGGACTTATTTCGCCATATTACGCGTTACACTTTCTCCCATTTATAGTAATATGAATGTGCGGTCTTTCTACCTAAAGTATTTGCCTCATATTCATAAACCGAGAGACACTTGAATACAGAGACCCACACAGCTGAACTATTCACCACAAATGCTTTAATTACAGTAGCTTCCTATAATCACAATGATTTGATATTTGACACAAACACAATACATCTTACAACTGTTATGCTGTGAATTTTACCTCATGAGAAAATGCGTACGAAAAAAGTACTTATGTGACTACCTGCAGGAATTCCTGTATCAGAAGGCGCACAGCACTCTCTTTACAATAAACCATGAACAATGCTCTCAGGTTTTATCAATGACAAGAACTTCATGTTTTCTGTCTTTTTTTCCACAGATTTCACAGTCGTTTTGTGCGTTTTTTACGGACTACACCACAAATGTAAATGCAGTAAACACATTTAGAACTGCATGTTGAAAGTGAACTTAGATGAAGAAAAAAACCTTTTACTAAAAAATGCTAAAATGCTATTGGTTTACAGGAAACATCATCCTCTATACAGTCTTACCGAAAAGTACACACATGTAGTGTAGAGATGTCTGGGTGAATCTCCAGTTATAGTCCAGTTGTAATCGGGGGAAAAAATTGCCATTTTTTTGGGAGAATAGGCCACACAGTATCGACAATATGAAAAGATTGAGCTCTTTTGCTTTAAAGTTTGTAGATGAATTGTAAAGTTGAGATGATTAATGCAGCTACATGTTCACATTGCATAGCAGAGCAAGTGCAAATGCACTTCTTACCACAGTGATGTCAGAATATTTGCATACAGTGTGGTTTATATGCTAAAATCCTTCAAAGAAATGAATATAGCTGCTACTTAAAGTATAAATCCATTTTATGATAATAAACAAAGCTCACAAAAAGTGATGCGAGATCATGGAAATTCAAATATATTTATATCCTGTAATTCATACAGGAAATAACCAAGAAATCATGAATTAATATTATGTCCTGAAAATGAATTTCTCTAAATAATGTGCAATTAAACTTCATTAGAAGGGTAAAAAAATGTTGCTTGGTAGAATCAATGGCTTTATTCTGACTGATTTTGATATTTAAATAATTCGCTTGGTTCTCATAACCACTGACATCATAACCAGTGACTCTTTACTCAAGCAAATCAGCCCGAAGTTGAACAGTCATTCCATGTTTGCAAATAGTCCTAAAAATACCACAGTAAACCACGATTAATACTTTGAGACCCAAAAAAAAAAAAAAGAGGTAAAATTATGACATTTTTTAAATAAATAAAAGTAAAAAAAAAAAAGAAGAAGAAAATGGAAAAAAAGATTCATTAAGTGGCATATAGAATTAAATCACAGTATCTTTCATAAACCATCACTGAAATGTTTTGGAAAACCAACCACACTGAAAATCCACATTTAAAGCTTAAATAAAACGAAATAAAATCAAAGCAATAGCCTGTAGCTTAATAGAAGAATTCAACCCTCCGTTCTGACTGACAGCAGCGGTCAGAGGGAAGAAGGCAGCAGAGGTTCAGTCACATAGCATCTCTGTGCTTTAAAACCCAGTGGAGTGGACGCTCGGGACGGGGTAGAACTTTGAGATCCGGCTCTGGGAGGAGGGGTTAAGGCATGCAGACTCCCCGGTCATTTTGAAGAACACTTCCTGCTCTTGTAGCTTACGGGCGAACTCATCTTCCAGGGCCTGGACAGAGAGATTTCATGTTCTTAGTAAATGCACTAATCAAACATGGTGGAAGTGTTCACTCAGTAATGTTTTGCTGACATCTAGTGGTGCGGATGAAGCATCACACAAAAGCTTTTCATAGACAGCCATGGTCAATTATTTCTGTGCAAGAAAGTCCTGTAATAGGGGGTTTACCAAGAGTAAATTTAGCTGGTCAAGTGATCTCAACATGGCATCTTTAATAAGGGAAAAATGAATGAGTGCAGCTTTGAAAAGTCTCAGTAATTTGAATTATTATGATGAAGTTTAATTGCTTAACATTACAATATATTGGTTTAATTAAGAAATTTGGAAATTGGAAAATTCAGCTTTACATCACAGGAATAAATTACAATTTAAAATATAATAAAATAGATAAGAGTTATTTCAAATTGTAATAATATTTCAGTTTAGTGAGCATAAGAGACTTCTTTCAAAAACATTTAAAAAAATCTAATCGACCCCAAACTTTCGAATGCTAGTCTATATAAATTAGCATTGCAGGTTTCATGTGCAACATTGCTAAACGAGTGATTGGCCCTTCAGAACTACGATTGAGTGTCGTACCTTCTTGCGGGGTCTGAGTTTCTCTCTCCAGTCCTTGAGCTCTGCGCTGTGCTCCTCATCCAGCTCCTTCAGCTTCTGAGTCTCATGCTCGATCAACAGATGACACTTCTCATTCTACAACACACACGCACAAGGCACGTTAGCGTTTCGTTTTTATACACGTGCTGTATTTTTCCTCTGGTCCTGAATGCTCCAGTGTACCTGCAGCTGCTGGAGTTCTCTGGCGTTGGCGTCGCACTGCGTCTGCAGGTCTCTCATCTGATTCTCATGTTTCTGGAGTTGATGGAGACGCTCGTTCTTTTGTCTCTTCTCCTCCTGTGCTGCAAACTGTTCATCGGCCACACAAACATACAAGAATTACTACACAAACACTAACTACAAGAAGAAAATGATCTGTGCAACAAGTTTAAATATTTAGGGATGCACAATATATCTGTACCATATTGATATGAATTGGTATCCATCGATTTATTTGAGCATGTTAAAGGCAAACTATGCAAGATTTGTATCTTAATATAACGGCTTCGAAATCATTTCGATGGTAAACGAACTCGTAGTAGGGCGAATCATCCCGATAGCAAAGCGGAGCGGGGCGGGGCGGGGCGGGGCGGGGCGGGGCGGGGCGGGGGGGCTGGTTTGAGAGGTGGCGCCCCGACAAATCTTGCGAGAATAATGACTTGCTATACGACACGACGTCACATACATCAACAACATGAAGCAGCCTCTATGGAAGACACTAGCATGCATTTCAGACGTGAATCATGGCAAAGTCGTCTCTGCGTGAGTGGTATTTACGACAGTAACGTTAAATACAAGTACTCCACAGCGACTCTAGGGGGCGCTGTTTGAGTAAAACGGAAACTGCATAGTGTGCCTTTAATTTCCACAATGTTTTATAGATGACCTTAAAATGTAATTTTATATCATTATACAAACATGCATAATTCTGCAGAAATTAACGTTGTAAGTTCATCTAGAGCAAATGATTCAGTTAAAGGTGCAGTAAGTGATTTCTGAGAAACAACACTGATATTTGAAATCAACACAAGAAACACACCCTTTCCCTTCATGTCTCTGCCCCCCAAAATGCACGAACACACAATGCAAGATACACTTTATCATAGTAGAAGCGGAGCAAAAAAATGCTTCGCGAAAAAAATAAAGCGAAGATAATGAACAAACGACAAAGAAAACATACAGTACACAAGACTATATACAAGCTAGAGTTGGTTGTTAGTCGCCAGCAGCTCCAGACAAACAATTACACTCTTGCATATAAAGTAAATCTTGGAACTGTGAAACATGGCAAAACCAATGTTACTCGCGTATGGAGCAGAAACAACGCAACCTCTGCGTCCGTTTCAGACCTACCCGTTTAACTCTCTGATACTGACGTGAGTCCTAAAACTCATGCCTGATCATAACTCTTCTTTTTTCCAGTGTTATTCCTCTGAACTTTTCTCTTTTGTAAAGTCGTTCAGCCATCTCTCTTTCTACAGTCTTCAAATCTCACTCTCTTTCCTCCCCCATCATGAGTGGACACGCCCCCTCACTGCTGATTGGCTACAACTGTGTTGGTCCGATCCACTTTCAATAGCATGAATCAGAAATCGCTTACTGCACCTTTACGCCTGAACCTGATATGACCTCTGACCTGTTTGACTCTTTCACGTTCCAGTTCCGGCGTGACCCCTGTGGTTGTGATGCGCAGACTCTTTTTGAACATGGCCATGCGCGTCTTAGCGTCGCTGCGCTGGATCTTAGGCAGTCTGGTTCTCTCTTGAGTCTGTTTGCTCTTCATCTCCTCCATCAGACGCTGGTTATACCTGTGCATCTGCTCCATTTCCTGTAGATAAACACACTCAGAGTTAAAGAATACAACAATAGCGACCGGAAGTGCACATATAAGGCTGATGTGGGAACTTAAGTAACCTTCTCGTGTCTTTTGAGAAGCTGGTGTCTTTGCATGAAGTACTGGTCTTTCAGCTGCTGCTTGTGCAGCTGGTGTTTTTCCTGTAGTTGGCGCTCTTCCAGCTCCCACATGGCGGCTTCTCTGGCTACAAGAATCGGAAAGAACTAAGTTAAATCAACTGAATGGCACCCTGTGTGACAAAAGCTAGCCCAGTAACAGAGCACATGGTAAGGTAACTATAGCTATGTTTCCATCCAAAGTTGTGGATTTAACTTATGCTAAAAAGTGGAATATCGCATAAAACATTTGCGTCCCATGTGTTCAAGAGAACAAAATCTTTCCTGGGAAATTGGCGCAAAATATCTGAAATAGAAACGGGGGTCGGGGGGAACTGGCTCCATCATAAATGACTTGAGTCTCAGAACATACAGACTAAATGCAATAAACGCTGTCATGTTATCTTGCGTTAAGATGCCTGATGTTTGGGAACGCAATCAGGTGAGACGCTTCTGGGAAGTCATTTTACCAAATCATTCTGAGGAAGACTTTCTTCATGGCTTTGGCTCAAAGATTTCAGAACAACCAAATCAACATTTGAGATGCTGTGCGATGAAATCGGTCCGCTGGTCAGTCCAGTTATCCAATCACATCCTCTGTTGAGGCAAAGTCACATGATTTATTTGTGACAAATTATATATTAAAATGATATATCTCCCTCAATTGTACGCACAAGCTTTTTATGCGCATCTTGGAAGTTTCATCCAGCATTTTATGTGATATCTGAAAATTTGCAATAAAATAGGTGGATGGAAACATAGCTTTTGCAGAATTGGTATGCGTCGATATTAAAACCATTCTAAAATATTGGATATGAGCCGATAATTATTTTCATGTTATGGCTGATGTTAAAATTCTCTGACTGTCTAAAGTAAAAAAAAAAAAAAAAAAAGTAAAAAAAATTACAACAAGCAGTTCTTTAAAATGCTACAACCGCTTGTCCGCTTCATATTTATGCATCACAACATTATGATGTACAGTATGAAAATGTAACTGTTATTAAATAAACTTTAACTTTACATGAGAGTTAGATGATGGCAAAGAAAAAATTCAAAATCAAATGATACCTTTAAGTAACAAGAGAAAAATCTCTACTACTGTCTGACAACCAATATGGTACCGATATACTAACGTTCAAAAGTTTGGGGTTGGTAAGATGTTTTGATATTTTTGAAAGAAGCCTCTTTTGCTCTTTTGTCTTTGAATGAGCCTTAAGGATGATATTGAGTGGGAATGTCCAGTCTGACCTCTCAGGAGCTGCTGCTTGTTGTTGAGACAGTCTCTCTCGATCGTGGCCAGCTCGTGCTTGTGCTGCTGAATGATCTTCTTCAGAGCGCTGTCCAGATCCTGCTGCTGCTTCTGAAGAAACTCCTGCTCCTTTAAACACACACAAACACAACATTAACAACTAGCCCACATTCATTTTGAAAGGGGTAGGGCACTTTTGACAGTGTATCCTCAACAGAAAACCTTAAGTGAACCATTTTAGACTACAAAAGACTCTAGATCTTTTCTGATGATGTTTACTGGCGTGAGGGCGGGGCCACCTGTCACTCAGATGAGATCCACCAATAGCAAACCACAACCACCCAATCAATTCCCCATGGACAAAATCAAGTCCCGCCCTACATTTATTCTTGTTCGAGAAGCCATTGGATAAACATCACAATAGGACTAAAGACTATCGTGACTTCCATTCCATGCCGACATTACTGTTGAAAAGAAGAATGAAACTGCTTTAACCATCTGTAATACTGGCTAAACTCCTGCATTTGAGACCAAACACTGATTGTAAAAATGAAAGAAAGCAAAGGAAAGCAGATTTCATGTTTCACAGCACACAGACAATGCGTCTTACGTCCTGCAGGGCGGCGCTGGTGAGACTGTCATCACATGACCTACACATCCTGTGAGGTCAGTTAAATCCCATGTAAACAGATTCTTATTTAAACCATAAGAATACTTCAGTCAGTAAAAATAAAAAAGCCAAAATCTCAACAAAAGAAAATCAAATCATGTTATTTTTCCCCCCAGATCCATTAGTTTGTCTAAAAATCAACAGAATGCTTCTTCTGGAAAGCAGGGATCCTAAACTCTTCCATACCTCTTTCTTGCGGTTCTTGAGCGTGCTCTGAAACTTGGAGAGCTCTTTGTCCTGCTCAGCTTTAATGCGTTTGGCTTCGTCTCGGAGACGATCGGTGTGTTCCTGTTCCAGGCGCTCGATGGTCTGTTTCTGCTGCCGTTCCATATTCTCCACCTCCGTATCATACTGACGCTTCTTACTCTAGAGAGACAAGAAAACACGGAAATTATAAAGCAGATCTATAAAAATAGAGCCATTCAAAATACTGAAATAAATAGAAACAGACATGCATATATAGAAACAGACATATATATGTGTGTGTGTGTGTGTGTGTGTGTGTGTGTGTGTGTGTGTGTGTGTGTATGTATGTATTTTTATTTTTTGCAAGAAAAAGAAAACAACATGAGAATCTGGAGATCTTTGCCTGATGACAACCAAAGTTTAGTTCAAATTAATTCAGTTTTATTAGCTAGAATAAAAATAATGAACAGGAAAAATGATTGTTGACCAGGTTAACAGGCACAATCTCAGGCGGATTAAAATACTGACCTCCCCTTAATAGTCAGACACGGATTACACACTCCAAAAATAATGAAGCTGTTAAGCATGTGATGTAATTCGGTCAGAGTCCTGCCAGTGTTTCTGGGATAGGCATCACCACTAGTCTCAGGAAAGCAATCAAGGTTTAAGCACCTAATTAAAGCTATTAATGTAAAAACAAAAACCTTTAAAATAATAATCACATGAGCAGGCTTTGGTTGATTATGTGGATTCAAGATGCCATTTTAAAGATGATACCAGTGAAGAGTTGTCTGATTTCAGCATAGAAGCTGAATTGATCCTTGATTGATATCGGACCCTTGATATGATTCAGTTTCATCAATGAAACAGCGATTGCAATCTTAATGTCTTTGTTTGTTCCTGCTCACCGTGACTTCTTGTTCGAAGCGTCTGTAGATCTGCTCCCTCTGCTGCAGGAGTTTGTTGCTGAGCTGAGTTTGGGCTCTCTGCTCCTCTTTCTGCAGAAGTCTCAGTTCCCTCAGCTCCTGACGCCTGAAACACACACATTTAACAATCGTTTTACACTGATCCAACAACAGACCCACCTATGCTGTTTAACCTGTTAACTGCGGAAATGAACGAAAGCGTAAAAAAGTTATAGATGTTTAAGTTTACTTTGACGCAAATGTGCTGAACTAAACATTTTTATTTTATACAAAATATATATTTACAAAATAATTTGAAACTAGAAATTGCTAGAAAAATCAAAGCCAATGTCTTGCTCCAAATTTGAAGCTGATATCACAAAATTTGTTATGCTAAAAGGTTTTAAAGCACCATCTACGCGGTAAAGCAATGTCCAATTTAAAAAAAAAAAGTTGAGTTCTGTTATTAATTACTCGCCCTCATGGCGCTCCAAACCCATAAGACTTTCGCTCATCTTCGGAACACAAATGAAGTCCTTTTTGATGAAATCTGAGAGCTTTCTGTCCCTCCATTGACAGTATACGCAACTACCACATTCAAGCCCCCAGAAAGGTAGTAAAGGCATTATTAAAGTAATCCATGTGACTCCAGTGGTTTAGCCTCAATTTTATGAAGCGACGCGAGGACTTTGTTTGCACCAAAAAACATTATTTACCACTTTATTAACAAAATATTAATCGTGTTCACAAGAGCACCGTGATACGTGTTGTGTTGACACAAGAGCAGATGTTGTTGCGTGAATGTGCGTTGGAGATTCATACAGTATTTTGTAAACAAAGCACTCACGTCACTTCATAAAATTGAGCTTAAACCACTGGAGTCGCATGGATTACTTTAATGATGTCTTTACTACCTTTCTGGTATGGAAGCTTGTTTCCGCCACTGAATAAAACATTTTAAAAAATAATTGCGACTTTTTATCTAAAAATTGCGAGTTTACATCTCGCAATTCTGACTTTATTTCTCAGAATTGCGAGATATAAAGTCAGAATTGCGTGAAATAAAGTCGCAATTGCGTGTTATAAAGTCAGAATTCTGAGTTTATATCTCGCAATTCTGACATCTTTTCTCAGAATTGTGAGATATAAACTCACAATTGTGAGATATAAAGTCCAATTTTAAGGGGGAAAAAAAGACAATTTTTATTTAATTTTTTTTTACCTCAGAATAGTTTATATCTCACAATTCTGACTTTATAAGACGCAATTGCGACTTTATTTCACGCAATTCTGACTTTATATCTCGCAATTCTGACTATATCACGCAATTGCGACTTTATTTCACGCAATTCTGACTTTATATCTCGCAATTCTGACTTTATAAGACGCAATTGCGACTTTATTTCACGCAATTCTGACTTTATATCTCGCAATTCTGACTTTATAACACGCAATTGTGACTTTATTTCACGCAATTCTGACTTTATATCTCGCAATTCTGAGAAATAAAGTCAGAATTGCGAGATGTAAACTCGCAATTGTGAGATAAAAAGTCACAATTAACTCTTAAAATGCTTTATTCTGTGGCGGAAACAAGCTTCCATATTCTGGGGCTTAGTATTTGGTAGTTACGTACTATCGTAACTATCAATGTAGGGACAGAAAGCTCTCAGATTTCCTTAAAAGGATCGTCATTTGAGTTCCGAAGTCTTGAGTTCGAGTCTTACTGGTTTGGATCGACATGAGGGCGAGTAATTGATGACAGAATTTAAATTTTTGGGTGAATTTAATCTTTAAATCCACCAGCAAATGCCAATTTAGAAACATCACGGAGTAAAAAGGTATTTTATTACTTATTCCAAAGTCAACATTAAACAGCATTCACAACCCTTTTTACTTCTGAAAAGTGACAAACTGGAATCATGCATTAAGTAGGTAAATAGGATTGTTTTATATATCATTACTTTAAAGACTATGACTGTATTTTCATTGTTTTCTTAGTCCCATACTTTTTTATAATGGCAATAAGTTTAGGATAACCAAATAATAATAATAATAATAGTAATAATAATCAATAAATTGTTTAAAATTGAAATGTAGGAAAAACTGTTTAAGGTTGAAAACTGCTGAGCTTTTCTGAAAAAAATAAAAATAAAATAAATAATGGCACTATCCAGTCTAACAGGAAGCTTTCCCAGGCAGGAACAGGAAGTATTACTCAGCTTGTTTTCCCTTTAGCACATCTGGTGTTGGAATATGGGGTCGTTATCTGTAAAACATACTAATAAACACCGCACGGGAAACTTTTTGTCGCTTTGTGGAATGAAAACAGCCCAACACCGCCGTGAAAGATGATTGGACACTTAAACTACCAGTCTGTGTGCATTTACCAAAACAAGTCATGTTGCTATAAGAATGAGAAGAGGCAGAAGCTTGTACTAGAAAATTTCTGCCACAAAATGAAACAGGCAGAATGAAAGTTTTACCAATGAATGCAAATATGATGCAAACACGAGGCAAACATGCAAAGTGTCTCAGAGCAGTTAAACAGCTGATGGCTCACCGGAGGAATCTCATCTCCTCGCTTTTGGTGTCATTGTCTGTGATGATCTTTGATGTCGTCACGCTGACTTCCACACCATCCACAATGAACTTGCGAGTCTTTTTCAGAGTTTTTTTCTGCCTCTTGTTGTCCTAGAACAACAACAACAACAACAACAAAATTATAGTTTTAATACTGTGTGGTTTTAATACTGTTTAGCCTTTTAAATATAGCTCAATATTAATGATATTTTGTGGATTAAATGGCCTTCTTTAATTTGTTCTTTAGTAAAAATAAAGAAAAAAGAAGACTTTTTTTTTGACCAAACAGCCTCATAGCCTAAAGATTGAAAATGTTTAAAATGTTAAAACTTAAACCCAGTAAATAAATAAATAAATAAATAAAATCAAGGCATGTAATTTTTCACAAACCTTTGTTAAACTAATAATTCACAATACATTTTTATAATTTATTTTAGCCTATAGATTAAAAATGTTAAAACTTAAACTCATTATAAATAAATAAATAAATAAATAAATAAATAAATAAATAAATAAATAAATAAATAAATAAATAAATAAATAAAATGAAGACAGGCCATTTTCCCACACAATAATCACTAATAATTCACAATATATTTTTACAATATATTTTTAGCCTATAGAAATATTCACAAAATTAATAATTCACAATATCGGTTTTATTTGTAATATTTAAACATTTTAATTGCTTAATCAATCAATCTCTTTCCCTCATGCTTCCTCTCTCTCAAATAACAGCACAAGTCATCATAAATCAGCATATCTAAAGTGACGTTTTGGAATTAGCAATTGAGCCTTGGATTTTAGGGTGGGTTCACACTTGTAGTTCGGTTTGCTTGGTTCGCTTGGTCCGGACCAAATTTTTTTTTTTAGCCATGGTCAGCTTAGCGTTCACATTGGCATTTTAACACCAAACCTAAAGATACCAAACCTAAAGGCATAGGAATACATTCACAACCTGATTGGTCAGCTTTTATTATGCATATTTTGCGACAGAATTTGCGAAACATCCGAAACAATGGGATAAATGCGCTTGCTGTATTGGTTTGGAAGCGGATTGAGACTCATCTTTTCCGCGTCTCGCTCTGCTTGTTTGATGCGCCAGGGTTCAGATGGCAGCGCTCACACTTATTCAAATGAATCACAATAACAGAGCAATCGCACCAGAGTTCGTTTTAATCCAACCAAACATGCCAGGTGTGAACACACCCTTAAGGACAAAAATCTTGAAACAGAATATCTGAACAATGTTTTGAGGTGTAGCAATCACGGAATAATTGACTCTGTTGATTCTTTAAATCAGAGACTATACTCATTCCACACTAATTTTGTGATCTTCTATTGTCTGGTGACTAGCGAGTGTAAAGTAATGACAGCTTTTAGTAGGTGTTTCTCACCTGTTGAGAGATGGTTCCTGGCTCCTTGGACTTGCTAATAAAGCTGGAGATGGATAAGTTCAGGTCTACGCTGCTGCTGTCAGCTGTCGAACTTATTCCCGAGTCAGAGTCTTGCTTCTTCACATACCTAGGCTTCACTGGGATTTGTTTCTCCACCATTGCAGGCTTCTCCTTTTCCTCAGCCTTCTCTACTTCTTTCACTGGAGATACTTCTTTCACTGGCTCAGCTTGTTTAGTGGGCTCAGTTGGAGTCTCCATTGAAGCCATGTCTGAAGCAGGCACTTCCTTTATGAGCTCACCATTGCCCACCTTTTCCTCCTCCAGTTTCTCTCCATCAAGTTTGGCTGGTTGCTCCACCCTCTGGACTATCGTGTCAGCAGGAGTCTCTGGAAGAACAACCTCTGCTTCTACAGCCTTTTCTTCAGCTTTAGGTTCTTGAGACTCTTCCACAGCTTGTTCCTTGGATCCAGGTACTGTTACATCCCGGATGTGGTTCTCGTCCACCTTCAGAGGTTCTTCTTCCTTCTTTATTCCAGCTATAAGATTATCATCTGGTAGCTTAGGTGTAGCGACTTCCTCGATCTTTTCAGGAACAGACTCCAAGGTGGACGGCGACTGGGGAAGCTTCTCGTCTTCAGAGCTACCGACGCTAGCGTCGGATGGTGCGCGCTTGTGTCCGCGAAGCTGAGGGAAAGATCATTTTAAACAAGTTAATGGTTGATGCAGCAAAGATTTACATCTAATCTTACAAGCATCACTACTACTATTGCTCATACGTATTGTTAGGAATCAGAATAAAGCCCAAACATTACTTGAGGTAACTCTTTTCTTCTATAACTAAGCAGTCAGCAATCTGTACCTCAGGATATTCTCTTGGCCAACATCCATCCAGACTTTTTTAGGTTTAATCTTTCTCTGAAAAGTGTTCTAAATTTGTTGGCAGGCCTTATAATCTCTCACCAGGTTTCCTTCATGATCTTCTTCCTCTTCTTCCTCCTTCAGCTCCTCTACCTCCTCTGTAACCTCCGCCTTGGCCTCAGCGATGAGCTCCCGCAGGGGTCGGCTGTCAGTTACACTACTCACAAACGGGTGCTGCACAGATGAAGATTAACTACTATTACTGCAATATACATATTAAAATTACACATGCACATATTTTTAAGATACTATTAATTTTAACATTCACAAAAAGCAGTCTGATTACTCTGTTCCAGATAAATTCTTGTATATATATATATATATATATATATATATATATATATATATATATATATATATATATATACACACACACACATAAATATATATATACATACATATGAATGTATATGCATGTATATATTATAAATAAGAAGTGTCTGTGTTATGTTAATGTCCCTCCCCCTAATATATTTTGAATATATATATATATATATATATATATATATATATATATGTAAGTATATATATATATATATATATATATATATATATATATATATATATATATATATACACATATTTTGAATTAGCATATTTAAATTCTGGCCAATACCAATAAGCTGACAACCAATATATGGTTGATATTAAAATTGTACTAATACTGCACTATATCCTGCTAAATAATTTAACAAATTATAAAAAAACCACAATAACACAAATATATTTTACATAAATCAAACTTCATCTCATAACATTTTAAAACCTGTTAGAAAACAAGTGGCTAGGTAAAATAAAATAAATTACAATAAACAACAGCACAATTAAATTATTAGTTTTCAAAGAGATTCACTTAATGAAGGTAAAATATAAGGTTACACTTTATTTTAAGGTGTAATTGTTACAGTGTAATTATATATTTAAGTACTGAGTAATATTAAGCAACTACATATACTTACTATAGGGTTAGGGTAGGATTAGGATTTGGTTGAGGGTTAGTTGCTTGCAATTATGCATAATTTACTGTTATTACTATGGTAAGTACATGTAACATGTAACAAGGACACTGCAAAATAAAGTGTTCCCAATATAAATGTAAACATAAGTGGAAATGAGCCTGCACAACTAGATTTAGATTGATATACTGTGCATCACCATTTGGCTTAGAGAAAATGAAGCATGATTAAAGACCTTTAAGATTTATTGCATTGTACACAAAAATTGCTGTAAGCCAACTGTTCGACAGACAAGAGGAAAACGAGCACACCAATGTCCCATGAGGATGCCAGTCTCCAGCTCTTACCTTTCTTGGCTTCGAAACCTGCTGTAGACAGTCAATAGCTGGTCTGAGAATGTGCAGCTTCTTTGATATTATCAACTTAACTGGAGGAAAACTTGAATTCTGTATTTTCAAGCCCATGTTGTCTCTTCAGACAGTCTCTTCTAAAGTGTTTAGCACGTGTGCATATGTGCGCAGTCAGTGCTAGGCTGGCCTACTTAAAGCCTCGCAAACAAAATCTCCTTTGCTGACGTCAAAGGATGAAGGCTGGTGCAGAAAGTGCCTGACACAGACAAATGAATGAACAGCTGCTGATTCATGTGGCAAGAAAGGCACCTGGACCAGCTGGTGGCCGACACAGCAGGATGACGGCGAACAAGGGGCTTTCACACCAGCAATACTGCCCCAGATTAGGGAAGGTTGAGTGGATATGGCCTTTGATTATAAGTGTTGAAATACAGGTAGGAAAAGTCAATTCACCTGAAGAAGTTGTGCTGTGTTCCATCTGTTGTCCACGTTCTTGTCCAGTGCGTGTTTCAGGAAGTCACTGAACTCAGGAGACCTGCAGACGGATGAAGAGAAGGTCATTAAAACTCTAAAATAAACCTATTTATTGTTAACCTATAAACCTGTTATATTGTGACAAAAACAAGTACGTACATAAACAAATAAAAATGATATCATTATATTTGCTTACAAATCTAATTTCAGGTATTTAAGCATAAGCCATGGTATAAAATCATGAGAAAAAAAATTATTTTATGCATTTTCGATTTTCGACATATACACACACATATAAACTTTTTTTTTTTAATTCATTATATATTGAAAAAAACATTTTAAAATGAATCTGTTCCATATTGGTTATCTATCAATTTAAAAATATATATTTATTGGAATTTTAATTTACTGTATATTCAATTGTGGATTCTTTCCCCTATTTTTGCATTTAGATTATTTTTGCCATAATTAAACGCTCCCTTAAAGTTATTCTTTGTAAACATTAATAATTTAATATTCAATTGTATTATTTTAAATGAGATTTTCTTTCCAATCGGTTATTTCGACTATTTAGATTTACATTTAGATTAATTTTGCTGTTTTGCTGCTCAAGAAACATTTATTATTATAATCAATGTTGAAAACAGTTGTGCACCTTTTTTTTTCAGTATTCTTTGATGGTTAGAAAGATAAATAACATTATAAATGTCTTTACTGTCACTTTTGATCAATTTAATGCATCCTTGCTGAATAAAACTATCTTTCCAAAAATGTCTTACTGACCCCAAACTTTTGAATGGTAGTGCATAATGTTTCGTTATAGATTTCTATTTCAGATAAATGCTGTTCTTTTGAACTTTGCATTCATCAAAGAATCCTGAAAAATAGTTTTCAACATTGATCATAATTATAAATGTTTCTTGAGCAGCAAATCATCATATTAGAATGATTTCTGAAGGATCATGTGACACTGAAGACTGGAGTATTGATGCTGAAAATTCAGCTTTGATCACAGGAATAAATTACATTTTACAGTATATTCAAATAAAAATAAGTTATTTTATACTGTAAAAATATTTCACAATATTACAGTTTTTGCTGTATTTTGGATCAAATAAATGCAGCCTTGGTAAACAGAAGACACTTCTTTTAAAAACATTAAAAATCTTACCGGTCTAAACCTTTTGAACGGTAGTGTATATACATTATACATACAAATCACATTGTTTTGTACCATTTTGAAGGCTGCTGGAGAGTAGGAGGGTCAGCTTTGGCGATCTTGAGCAGAACTCTCATCGGGTTCATCTCGTGGTTGGGCGGTTCGATCTGCGCCAGCTCGATCAGAGTGACTCCTAGAGACCAAATATCGGCCTTATAGTCATACGGCCTGTCCTTAGACGTCTCGCACATCACAACCTCTGGAGCCATCCTGAATGAAAGAGAGTGTCAGCAATGCCAATGTGTGCCAGTTACAACTGGTTTCATTTTTTGAAACTCTAACTTGCCAGTAAGGGGTTCCAATGAAAGAGTCTCTTCGCTGGACCGTCTTTGTGTTCTTGGCAGACACTCCAAAGTCCGCTGAAAGACACAGAAAATGTTCTTTTTGGGAAACGTTCTGCATAAAAAGATGGATTGTGCCATCTTTCTTCACAATAAATGCCACTTGCTTTGATATTTTGTGATCTAATGCCATGACATTCAGTGGCTTGAGTGTCCATATAGTTTTGTACACCAACATCACAGAATCATTTACATCTGGTCAATGATGTAATGTTTATACAAGCTGCGGTTTAGTCTGACATGTAAATGACTCTCCTCAGCTCCTCTCTGTCTCTTTAGCATGTTATTACTGTCACAGTGTCTGGTTTATGTTTCCCCAGGTGTCCACTAGAGGTCTCTCTCCCTTACTGTCACATTCATTCTGGAACTGCATTTCCCACAATCCTTTGTCTGTTCTCATCACTCATCATTGTACGCAGCTGTTTCCCATTACATTGTTTAGTTTCTGTGTATAAATACCCTGTCTGTTTTAGTCCTTGTCACGGAGTCATTGTTAATCGTCACTACACTTCTGGTCTGTGTTCTTGCCTGTTTCTTGTTTTGTTTATTTGTATTTGTATTTGTATTTTGGATTGCTAACATGGACTTTGAACCTTGCCTGGATGACTACGAGATGGATTACACTTTAATAAACACCTACTGCCATACTGCATTTGGATCTACCTATTTTCCTGTGTGTCCCGTGACAGAATGACTCCGTCACCATATAGATCCAGCGGTATGAGTTTTCGTGATTTTTCCTCAATCACGAAGAGGGAGAGGAAACAGCGGAATGGGAATCATCAAGCTAAAGAGGAGGAGCCACGCATGACGTTAGATGAGTGTTATGCCTTGTGTGCTCGTATCAGGGAGGAGAGTGCTGCGCTCCCGGTTAATTCCAGGGAGAGAACAGCACCCAGTTGCTCGCGGACAAGGAGGAAGAAGAAGACTCCTCGTCTCCCTAATGTCCCGGAGGTCGTCTCCGTGCAGCCCGCTGTGGTTCCGGAGGTAGTCCCTGTGCAGCCCGTGGTGGTTCCGGAGGTCGTCCCCGTGCAGCCCGCTGTGGTTCCGGAGGTATTCCCCGTACAGCCCGCTGTCGTCCCGGAGGCCGTCCCCAAGCTGCTTGCCCTGACGGCAACTCCCCAGTGCCTCGCCCTGCCGGCGCCGCCCCAGAGTCTCGCCCTGCTGGCGCCGCTCCAGCAGCTTGCCCTGCCACCACCTCTCCAGCGCCTCGCCCTGCCGGCGCCACCCCAGCGTCTCGCCCTGCCGGCGCCACCCCAGCGTCTCGCCCTGCCAGCGCCGCCCCAGAGTCTCGCCCTGTCGGCACCGCTCCAGCGGCTTGCCTTGCCGCAACCGCCCCAGCGCCTCGCTCTGCCAGCGCCATCCCAGTGCTTCACCCTACCGGTTCCACCGATGCAATCTACCGATCCAGAGACTGTTCAGGTCACGTCTGTCGATCCAGAGACTGTTCAGGTCCCGTCTGCCGATCCAGAGACTGTTCAGGTCCCTTCTGCCGATCCAGAGACTGTTCAGGTCACGTCTGCCGAGCCAGTGTCTCGGGACAAGATGGCCGCCTCCGAGCCTGTTCAAGTCACGTCTGCCGAGCCTGTGTCTCCAGACAAGATGGCCGCCGCCGAGCCGGTGGTGTCTGTATCTGTTCCTGAGCCGGTGTCTGTATCTGTTCCTGAGCCGGTGTCTGTATCTGTTCCTGAGCCGGTGTCTGTATCTGTTCCTGAGCCGGTGTCTGTATCTGTTCCTGAGCCGGTGTCTGTATCTGTTCCTGAGCCGGTGGTGTCTGTTCCAGTTCCTGAGCCGGTGGTGTCTGTTCCAGTTCCTGAGCCGGTGGTGTCTGTTCCAGTTCCTGAGCCGGTGGTGTCTGTTCCAGTTCCTGAGCCGGTGTCGTCTCCACCGTGGCCACCTGAGGTGTCGTCTCCTCCCTGGCCGCCTGATGGACTGTCTACTCCGCCCTGGCCGCCTGAGGGGAAGTCTCCGCCGTGGCTGCCCAATGGACTTTCTGCTCCGCCCTGGCCGCCTGAGGGGAAGTCTCCGCCGTGGCCGCCCGATGGACTATCTGCTCCACCGTGGCCGCCCGATGGACTATCTGCTCCGCCCTGGCTGCCCGATGAATGGTCTGCTCTGCCTTGGCCGCCTGAGGGAAAGTCTCCGCCCTGGCCGCCCGATGGGCCGCCTGCTTCGCCCTGGCCACCCGATGGACTGTCTGCTTCGCCCTGGCCGTCGGCTAAGCCGTCACCTCCAGTTCCTGTTCCCTTCCATGGTCCTGGCCCCCCATCCCTCCCCCTGATCCTCCACCGTTCCACCTCCCTCCTGAACTTTTGATTGGTTTTGTTTTTGTCTTGGAGCGTCTGGTAGCCGCTCCGTAGAGGGGGGGTTATGTCACAGTGTCTGGTTTATGTTTCCCCAGGTGTCCACTAGAGGTCTCTCTCCCTTACTGTCACATTCATTCTGGAACTGCATTTCCCACAATCCTTTGTCTGTTCTCATCACTCATCATTGTACGCAGCTGTTTCCCATTACATTGTTTAGTTTCTGTGTATAAATACCCTGTCTGTTTTAGTCCTTGTCACGGAGTCATTGTTAATCGTCACTACACTTCTGGTCTGTGTTCTTGCCTGTTTCTTGTTTTGTTTATTTGTATTTGTATTTGTATTTTGGATTGCTAACATGGACTTTGAACCTTGCCTGGATGACTACGAGATGGATTACACTTTAATAAACACCTACTGCCATACTGCATTTGGATCTACCTATTTTCCTGTGTGTCCCCGTGACAATTACGTAACTGTGAATCTGCTCATCAGCACATGGCATCTGAAATCTCCTGCTGCACTGGATTATATGCAGCTGATGAGCAACAAAAACTAAAAACACTCAGTTTTCAGTTTATTAACCGTGATAATGTGAAAAATGTTGAAGGTGTCTGAATGCATTTTGGTTTGACTGTATATAAACATTTTAAATGAATTTATATTTCATTTATAAATTTGACATAATTTTTCTTTAAAAAATGGTTTAAAGAATAAAATGTGAGGTTTATCATTTAAAAACTGTTTTTACAGTCATTTGCTCTACCCTGTCCATATGCTATTAATTTTATTTGAGAAGGTCTTAAAAAAGGTCATAAAAATCCTCTAAACCCTCTCCCACATCCACTCACCCAGTTTGACGTCTCCGTCCAGTGTGAGCAGGATGTTCCCAGCCTTCAGGTCTCTGTGGATGACCTTGTTTTCATGCAGATACACCAGAGCATCCAAAGTCTGTTTACAAACCACCCTGATCTGCGGCTCCGTCAGAGGCCTTTCCAGCTCTACACACACATGAAGAGGCAAACACTTACATTCACAAACACACATTTCATTTATAGAGAACCAGCTAATTTCACCTATTACAATAATATCTAACATCTTTCTAACATCTGAGTTTTGAGTTGTGTAAAATTAGTTAACTAATTTCTCATACAAGCAGATTCTTGCAACAAATTCAAAAAGACTCAGAAGTGACCATTTCGAATCAGTCTGATGAGTCCTATACTGAATGAACGCACTGAATCAGAGTAGTTACTGAACTACAGTTTCTTTTTAAGGTATTCTCAGTCGAAATGAAGCACATTTTGTGTGCTGGAGGTTCGTGAAACTCAAATCAATGTCCTTATTGATTGAATTTGTGATCCTCCGCTAAGTTCTGTTGTCACGTTTTTTCCTGGCTGCGCTAAACATGGAGCGAGAAGCAATCACATTGAGTGAACTGCCTCAGGAATTACTATGCAATATCTGGATTAAACATGATGAACATATTGAGTAATTTTATATAGTGGCCAAAGTGTCCTAAAATGAGAAAAGCTTCATAGTTTAGGCTAAAAATATCTCCAGGTAAGAAAATCTAATAATATATAATAAAAATCTGCAAAGTTTATGGCTGTAAAAAAAAAAATATCTTTCAATGTAAAAAATTGACATACTAAAGGGCCATTTTATATAAATGGCGTTTCAATAAAATGTGTATATTGTGATATACTGCACAAGCATTATCACCAAACATTTTAAGGAATATTAATGTAAATATTAATAATATTAAGTAGCTTACGCTACTGTTCAATAGTTTGGTGTAAGATTTAAAGTGTTTGAAAAAAGTCCTCACCAATACTGCATTTCTTTGATAAAAAAAAATACAGTAAAAACAGTAATATTGTGAAATAAGTTTCAAATATATGGAAAATATATTTCAATAACTGGTTTCTATTTGAATATATTTGAAAATGTAATTTATTCCAGTGATGCAAAGCTGAATTTTCAGCATCATTACTCCAGTCTTCAGTGTCACATGATCCTTCAGAAATCATTTTAATATGCTGATTTGATGCTCAAGAAACATTTCTTTTTATTATCAGTGTTAAAAACAGTTGTGCTGCCTAATATTTTTGTGGAAACCCTAATACATTTTTTCAGGATTCTTCGATAAATAGAAAGTTAAAATGAAAAATCTTTAGTAACGTAAGTGCCTTACAGTCAATTTTAAACAATTAAATATATCCTTGCTGAAAAAATGATTAATTTCTTAAAAAAATAAAAAAATCTTACTGACCCTAAACATTTGAACACTAGTGTGTAAATGAAGACTCAACAGGCATAATGCTACAAAACACCTTGTTGAAGAGACATTGAATAAATCTATATATTGTCGCTCATAACATGAACAATATTGATTATCCGGTGAGAATAAATCAAAGCACAGTTAAAGTTCACCTTCGCCTTTAAGAATGAAATGTGTTTTTGAGTAATGGAAAGCAACTGTCCGTCGTAAGTGACCTTTTCCTAATGCAGCCTTGCGTGTCAAATGCTTTGTGTGAACTCACCGAGCATGACCGCATCGACGGCCCCACCGGCGCAGAACTCGATCAGGATCTGCACACAGAAACACGGTGAACATGAAACTGGGTGAACTTTACAAAAACACAATCTCACTGTTTTACAAAAGCAGCCATTGATCGGCATGCTGTCTTTATTTCTCAATGTTCAGTCAGGCTCAATGGCAGCATTATGTTTCAGTAGACGAATCTGTTTATCCTATTGTCATGAACACACCTACATGAACCTGCAGGCACTGGCTTAAAAAAAACAAAAAAACAATAAAACAGACTGCACTCATTCATAAAACCATTGTTCATTCAACTCATTCAAAAAAATCTAGAACACTCATTGAGTTTCAGTGCAGAACTCCACAAACACAGTAGAATCTGTTGCACATCGATGAATAAAACCAGAAATACAGCACAACAACATCCAAACCAGGAAATACAGCCCACATTATTAACTTAACAAAAGAATTCACTTGGCAGGGTCGTGATTAGTCAACAGCGCTGTGTTGCAGGGCCATTATTGGTCAAATACGCTGCTGAGTCTTGAAGGCTTTTCTTGCTCCTCAAAATGGTGACTGACATAAGAGGATCGAGCAAGGGAGGCCTGTGTGAGCACGAGGAAGGATGAAGGCTTTCTACACATTAGCACAGTGTCGGAATTGAGGACTTTCTGTGCTAATAGGATTAGAGTTTCCGTGAACACCAGGCGGATGGAGGGGTCACGGCTGGGGCTAGTCATCAGGAGAGGGTGGACATGTATTGGAAGAGACTGTTTACATAGTCAATACTGAACGACAATAGTGTTTCCTGTAGTCAGGAGTGCCGCCACAAATACTACAGTATATTTTAGGCGAGAGAACTTGAGAGACAAACAGAGGTGCCACTGTTTAAAAGTTTGAAAGAAATTTAAGCAATAAGCCCCACGAAGCCATGTTTTACAGTGGATTTAGAACAGCTAAGGGGCGTTGTTAGGCACGACGTGGAGCGGATTCATTAGTATTTATTTTATTCATAAAATAAACACCAGCAACAAAAAATGTGTAAGGGATAATGTAGAGTGAGGCGGTTGTTATAGCGAATACAACCCCAACAGGCTAATCAGGAACCAGACGCGAAGCGGAGGGGTCTTGAATCAGCCTGAAGGGGTTGTGTTATAGCGAATACAGACAGCGACTTATTACATGGCTACCTACCAAATAAATCAAGAATTTGACACAAAATATTGATTTAAAAAGGAGTTTATTGATTTAAAAACGATTGTATTGCTTCCGCTAAAGAAAATAGTCCGTTCCGTCTCTACGGTTAGAATCCATAGCAACGCTCTGTTTTTCATGGCAACGGTGTGTTATACTTCGCAGCGGTCTGTTATCAAGAATTATACCATGGTCTGGGTGAATACTCGATTCTGATTGGCTGCAGGGTGTCCATTAAAAAGTGATAGAGGAGACCTAGTAAATAAACCGTCAGGCGTAACCAGGGAAACCAAGTTAATGTGTTATTTGGCAAGTGATCATGGTATAAGCGGGTTAATGCCCTTCGATGTGTCCATTGTCAGGTATAAATGGACTTCGGCGGACGGTTCACGCCTCGCCGTCGTCCATTAATACCTGACAATGGACACCTCGTCGGGCATTTACCCTTACATAACAGACCGCATTCTACATTGGAATTCAACCAAACCATGTAATAAAACGTTATCACATTTATTCCTCCGCCAAGCAATGTAGTTCCAAAGAGGTTGCTAAGCAACACATGCAGCAACAAAGAATCACAAACGGCAGTTGCGCAGTAATACTAATGTAATGCGGTCACAGGTGTGTGTTTGTTGAGTAATTTACAACGGCTTCGAACGCGGCTCAACCAATCAGAATCAAGGACTGGAACTATCCGATTTATAATAATTATTTTAGTCAGCAAGGATGTTTTCTAAAGTGATCTAAAGTGACAGTAAAGACATTGTAAAGACACAAAAACGCATCGCTTCGCTTCAGAAGGCCTTTATTAACCCCCTGGAGTCGTATGGATTACTTTTATGATGGATGGATGCTCCCTTTTGGGCTTCAAAATCTATGATCCATTCACTCCCATTATAAAGCTTGGAAGAGCTAGGATATTTTATAACTCCAATTGTGTTTGGATGAAATAAAGTCATATACACCTGGGATGGCTTGAGGGCGAGTAAATTATGGGAACATTTTAATTTTTGGGTGAACTAACCCTTTAAGACCCCAAACTTTTGAACAGTAATGTATATCGACAATCAAACTTTCCCAAATTATGCTTGCCTCACTGACAGCACAAAGTTCACTCAATCAGCGCAGTTCTTTTTAATGAATCACATGAATCATCAGCTTGAATCATGGTCTAAATCAGTCTGAAACTGCATGGTTTGCTTCCTCTCTGACCTCAGGTTATGATGTTAGACTCAAAATGAGCACAATTATTTGGATAAAAGTGCCAATGGCTTCAAATAAGAAACACATGAAGCTTTGAAATGGTGTTGAGGCCCGTTCACAGCAAGAATGCTCACTATAACGATCAGCATCCACACCAGCAGACAGTATCATTCTGTGTATTACAAGCACACGCTGCAGTTTTGTCGTCTGCCGCTTTAAATGCTCGAGTTCTTAAAGCAGGACGGATTCTGATTGGCTGTCAATGTTTTTATTGTTCATCAGCTGAAAAAAATAAATCATTCTGAAAGTGATTCCAATGATTTTGTTTCTCTGTGCCGTTATTGTTATAGTTGTAGTGTGAACTCTGCTATTCTTTTATATTTAGAATGATTTTTAGAACTATATCTCTATCGTCATCGTCCTTGGTGTGAACAGGCCTTTAAAGTCTGAACCCAACGCTATTGTGTACACACAGATACAGCACTGAGAACAGTCACTGTTATTCATGCTCTTGAACGCTGTTGCACTGTGGGTGAGATGTTGGTTTTGACCGGTGGCTATGATAACACAATGGCCCACACAGTGCTGTCATTCAGTCCCAGAACTACAATAGTCACACTCAACGCACAAGACCAGGCTTCCTTTCCAACTCTAAAGTGTAGGATTCTGTCTATTTCCATTGATCCCACAGTCTGGATAGCAGAATGCACAATTAATCCTCATATATACCATATATAGAAGCCTGAATTAGTATTTTGGACAAACTTAAAACTGTCTGAATGCAATGCATATGATTATCGCAAAATATTAAAGTAAGTGGCATCTGAAATTTAAGTTATCCAAGCTTTTCTACAAATACATGGAGGAAACTACTTCACACGGACTACTGAATGGCATTATTGATAGCAATGTGTTATTTATCCTGTTTAAGCTGCAAATGGCTGATGAATAATCCAGTTCAAACATTCCCTGAATCACAGCCAAATCAAAGCGCTCCTACATCTACATAAGGAAACGGGTGAGGCCGATATCAGTCCATTTCCTGGTGTACGGCAGGATAAGAGTAAAATATGGACACCTCTTCCAGTACACAAAGTACACAAAGAGGCAGAAGAAGATAACAGAAGAGGTAAAATAACACTGTTCTCTCTGTGAGAAAATGCAACATTATTCTGATGAGATTATTCTCACTCCAAAATCAAGGGAGAAAAAAAATGATAAACCATATTTCACCTAAAACAGGCTTGATATGACAACTATGCATTATGACATTGACAAATAAGCACTAAAAAATTATTTTCATTATAGTTTAAGTACATTACTATTCAAAAGTTTGAGGTCAGTAAATAAGTTTTAAACAAATTTATAATTTTATTAAGCAAGGATGCATTAAATGGATCAAATGTGACAGTAAATACATTCATGTTATGCTTCTATAACTGTATTTATGATGGAAAAAAGTGGATGATGAGACAAAAAAAATAATCAAAAAAAAAAAAAAAAAAATCTTGTCAACCCCAAACTTTTGAATGGTAGTGTATCCATTCTTTACATCCTGGTAGTATTTTAGTACAGCCATAAATTATTAATGATTTACATTTTAAAGGGGTGGTATAATGCCCTTTTCACAAGATGTGAAATATGTCTGATGTCCCCAGAGTGTGTATGTGAAGTTTTAGCTCAAAACACCCCACAGATATTTTTATATAGCATGTTAAAATTGTCAATTTTTAAGGGTGAGCAAAAACGCACAGTTTTTGTGTGTCCCTTTAAATGCAAATGAGCTGCTGCTCCCGGCACAGGGGGCGGAGCTACAACAGCTTGCACTCATACAGACATGCACTGAAAATTTCAAAAACTTTAAGCCTTTTATGTTCAAACCGGATTCAGATAATGATGGAGAGACTCAAGAAGAAGTGACAACATGTAGAAAGCAACAGGACGTTTCTGAATGGTTAGTTGGTGAACTTATGTAACTTATGTGTAGTTATCTTCTAGTCATTGATTAGCATGTTTTTATAACTTATAAATCATGTTCCGGGGGCGGGGTTTATGTAAATTTTAGGGTTTGTGATGTCACTAACCCGGGAGGAATGTCGTGTATTCCCTACCAGCCGTTTGTTGTAGTCCTTAAAAAGTGATTTCTTTAAAAGCAAATATCTCCCTTTGCTTTGAACATTGAGCGTTGTAACTTTGCAGATGTTGCTTATAGTCAAACAGCAACATTACACATTAACTAAAGTTAAAAAAGTGAAATCATAATCAACCACCCCTTTTTTTTACTCATCAAGCAATGAGAATCACCTTTGAGAATAAATAGGGATTAATCCCCGAAAAATTATTTAAAAAAAATGTCCGGGCGCATACTGGGATTTCTGAATGTGAAATATAAAAGAGCACATGTACTGTCTGAATTTCATAAAGCCTCTAGGATTTGAACCTCTCGTAAGTTTCTAATGTCCGTACTGTAGTGAAGCTGGACTGAAGTGACCTGGAAGTTGAGTCCACCTCAACCTTGTGCAGGAAGGAAATGGTTTGAGTCAACGCAGTGAAAAATACATTGTGGAGCAAAGAGGACACTGACAACACGCCAACAGATAAGACAAAGCAGGTTACTTTTGGTATGAAACAAAGTTTCAAATGGTGTCATTTAAATAAATAAAAATCAAACAATAAATACCGTTTTGTGACTCTTTAATGTGTTGTGACAGATCGTTGTAGTGCCTCAGTTCAAGCGGCATGTGAACCGATCATCTCTTCCTACTCATTAGCACGAAATAAACATGAATGAACATCAGAAAGTATGTTTCAACAGCGGAAACACACACCATTTTTCAATTCCACCAACATTAATCTTCCAACTCTCCTGTCTGGTTTGTTTGTCAGACAAAATTGTGAATTCGGCGCTATGAGTAGTCTGACATTGATTAGTATGACAGATAGCCTGTCAATTAAAGGGTGAAGGGTGAATTATGAGGCATATTAACATAATTAAACAAGATGGGTCAAATACATTTTTTTTTTAAGTCAGATTCCAAAATTGTGCTGTGGAAAAGAGAGTAGAAATAAAATCTGTGACCATGAAAAATAAACTAAATCCACTCACCCACAGTTTGCTCTCATAGTAAAACGCGTCAAGCAGCTTGACGATATTGTGATGATCACATGATGCCAAGATGTCGATCTCCACCATGTAGTCCTCCAGCTCATCTTCAGTTTTGGTGTCAATCACTTTTGCAGCAGCAAAAATGCCTGTCTGCTTGTTCTGAGCCTGAATAAAAAGGAAATTAAAGTAAAAAAAAAACAAAAAAAACTGCATTTACACGCAGCCCTCTAAATAAAATTAGTCTAAAGAACCATCGCATGCTATAACAAAGCAACAAAATTCAACAAAGCAAGACTGGTTGGCACACACTTTGGCTAACATGTTGTTAGTAATAAGAATAAAAAGTGATTTAAAAAAATTGGTTATTCTTTATTATACACATTGTGATGTTATGCTAAACTACTACAAATCAGACATGAATGTTTGAGGCGTGACATACATGAATACATGAGCAGACTACGAATGATTCAACACAATCTCTTTTAACAACCAGTAAACGGAGGTAAAAAGTATTAATTAGGCCCATGCAGTCAGCGTGATCCAGTCCAGCATTCAACAGAAATCACATTCAGTGTCATTCATACTAATGAGTCTTTCTGCAGTGCAGAGCAATGAAGGTCACAGAACAATTCCACCCAACACACAGCTTTTGTAAATAGTGGTAATTACGGTATTCAGAATCCAGCGTGATTCAGAAGTGAAAAATTAACCAGGTCAAAGACTGCTGGTTTATTGCAGGACTTATCTGGAATAATAAAATCTGCAGTGGTTTTTATTGTATTTATGCGTTCCAGTTGTATTTGACATGTTATAATTCAAACTTTTCATTTTTAAACCTTTAGCTTAGATTTGAATGAGGAAATAAAACCATTAGGTTACACTTTATTTGGTACAGTAACACTTTATTTTACAGTGTTACATGTAGTTACTGTAGTAATAACTATAAATTATGCATAATAATTACAAGTAACTAACCCTAAACAAACCCCTAATCCTAACCCTATTGTAAGTACATGTAATTAATTATTATTACTCGGTACTTAAATGTACAATTACACTGTGACACGGACACCTTAAAGTGTTACCCTTTATTTTAAGGTGACGTAGTTACATTGTAATATTAATTAACTACATGTACTTTAGAGTTACGTTTAGGGTTAGTTACATGTAATTATGCATAATTTACTATTATAACTATAATGTTTAACTACGTCACCTTAAAATAAAGCGTTACCGATTAGCCTTACAAAAAAAATTACTATGTTCATTAATACAACTACACAAAAATAATAGTATAAAATTTAAAAGTATAAATTCTAAAAAAAAGTGTTTATAATTTAAGCAAATGTTATGTTAAGAAAAGTCAGACCGTTTTTTAAGAGTACTCAAATGATTACAGCCACAGGAAACATGCTTGAAAACAGTCATTATTATTTTGTAATTCTGTTCAGTGCTCATAGAAGCTCCCGAAAGACCTCAAATCGACAAATACCAATATCCTGAAAACCCAAGACCCTCAATGCAACAGATCATTACACCATTTACAAACCAACAAACTTGATGAAACCATGAGAAAGTTCTAATGCCATTGTTTTGACTGTATAGACTAGAGGAAATGGCCTTAAACTTAATCTCCAAATCACCCTATCCCACTAACAAACTAAGCAACATTAAGCCTTTAGACAGAGAAAAGAAGAGGAATAATCAAGCAGACTGGACACTACAGGCTGAGGTCATGTGAATGACAATGGCTGAATCCAAAATCACCCGCTATACCCTCAAATAGGGCTTTATTTGATGGGACAGCCATTTGTAGTGGTGTCTAAAACCATAGTGGACATTATTGAGCGCACTCATTCAACCCCACATTGCATTGCAGCCGATGTACACTCAATAGCCGAATTGGCTCACTCGTTTTCATTCACTCCTTCAAGTCAACCGTATTAATGGACTAACACAGGGAATAGTGATTGATGGTTTAGGGGGTGATTTTGGATTCAGCCAATGACAGGGGTGTGTGCTTGATGACATTTTGAATTTGCATGTTAATTTGTGTACAATTACAATTAACAGTTAATTTGAACAGACAGATAGATAAACAGACAAATATTAGACAGGTCATATATCTGTCTATATATATATATATATATATATATATATATATATATATATATATATATATATATATATACACACAGACAGACAGATATTAGACAGACAGACAGATAGACAAACAGATAGATAGATAGATAGATAGATAGATAGATAGATAGATAGATAGATAGATAGATAGATAGATAGATAGATAGGACAGAGAGATAGATATTAGACATACAGACAGATAGACAAACAGATAGAGAGATATTAGACAGAATGACACATAGATAGATAGATAGATAGATAGATAGATAGATAGATAGATAGATAGATAGATAGATTCCATTATAAGAAAAGTACTAAGGCAAACAATACCACATTTGCAGCAAGATAAGAGCAGAAGATTTCAATGTTTATTTTACCTTGAACACCTTTCCAAAGGCTCCATCCCCCAGTTCTCCCACAATCTCCCATATTTCCTCCGGATTTGTGTCCCTGTGCACGTGCTCATATTGTTTTTTCTTCTTCTCTGCGCCCAATTTAAAGATTTTTCGGAAATTAAAGAAGGACATAGCCAGATCTCACGCGCGCTTCTCTCTGGATGGTTGACAAAGACGGATTTCTTTCAATTAATGTCTTAATAAGCGTAAAGCAATGCAATTGTTATTGCATTCCCATTGTTCAATCTCTTGTTTAATCAGGAAAGAGTGTTGACATGTTTGTCTTTGCACGGGATAATTGAAGAACTTGATATGTTAAACTAGCAGTCATATAGGGATCATCATCATCATGTCAATGCAATATGCTCAGACAAAGAAAAACTGAGTCTTGATTCTAGCTATTCTTGGAGGTCAATTGAATCATATTTTTCAAAATAAAAATAAAACATTTAAATCTACGGTGTGCAATAGTGTGAAGGCGATCTTGAGTTGAAGAAATCCTCCGTCTAGCTCTTTAGTCATGAGGTTGTTGTTCTTCGGAGTTTCATGGATCTGATCCGTAAAAACATCGTTTTTTCTCTTTCTCTTTAAATAAAGTCTGTCAAGAAGCTGACAAAATGTTTATATATCCACTTCTATAGATCGTACATCCTCCGGTCCTTGATTAAAAGCGAAACTGCTCCAAACGCATGATAAAAGGCACAATAGTTTTTGTGTGAAGAAACTATGCACCTCCTGCGTGTGCGTGATCCGCGCGCCTCCTCTAATCTAGCGGATTTGTTGTCGGTGTGCGCGTTCACGAGGAGCGGCGCGTTCTTCGCCTGGTTCACGCGCTCTTCGCCTGCGCTTTACTGTCGCCTGCCGTCGTGGATGATGTAAACACTGATTTCTCAGGGTTGAATTACATGCTATAAGTCTGCAAATACATGATGTTACTATAATGTTCACGTTATATGCCGAGTTTATCATTTTAAACACAATTAACAGAATGCAAAATACATATAAACATTTACAATGTATGTTTTTGTTCGTGAACCATTTGAAACATCATATTATATTTTATATTTACAAGATTTTTATTTATTTATTTGATTTTATATCTATTTCGCCTGGGTCCGCTTCATCTCAACTTCAAAACTACTGTATTTGAACGTGAGCGTTCACAACATGTAGTCAAGGAAACGGACGCAAACGGAGGCAGATCTAGTGTTCTGATTGGTTGTCGCCTCTCTGTTGTCTTGACTGACAGTTTAATGCTGTGCCGTGATTGGTCAGTGTGACTGTTTATCCCTCGGGGTAAAGAGCTTTAGCGTGTTGAGATTTAATTTAACTCACCCGTTTTAATTTGCCAGAACCACTACAAGAGGTAACACGAGCTCGCTTACACAACTAATACGTTGTCTTCTGCATTGTCTTTACTGAATGCAGAATCTATTTGCAGGTTTTATAGAGCGAGGTTTATATTTACTGTAACTTTTAACGTTACGTGTGAATGATTTGTGTGCCAGTATAACATTGGTGTCAATGCAAAACATACTACTTTTAATGCATGTTGTAGTTTGCAACTATTATCAGTAAATATTAAAATACTAAAACACACCATACTTATGTTTTATTGTTGCACGAGACGCATTTTCAGTGACGTGCAGCCGTAGTATCTCAGTTGCCATGCCAACGTCGTTGTGGTTGAATTTGATAAATTTTGCTTGAGAAAACTTGCTTTTAGTAAGTCCGAATAAGATGATTTTGTATAAACAAGTCAATTTAGAGATGCCCTATTGAGATGTAATAGTTTACAATCTCCATCGAAATGTGTGTGTTTCTTTGTGAAGTATTAATTCAATAAAATGTCTTCATACACAGCCAGGAACCAAACTTGAGTATAAATGAATGACTGGTTAAACATTACATTTACTGAAAATCATTTGTGAGGCATAGGATTCTCCATGTGTGCTATTTTTACTTTGGTTGTATTGGAATTTTAACGTTTATAGGTTGTAGTAACATTGTAGTCCCAGCAGGTGGCGCCAGAAATAGTCAAAACTGGACCAGAGAGCCTGAAGTGAACTAAGAACAAGATGTTGAGATGTTGCTTTAGGCCAGCAATGAAAGACTAATAATGAATGGTCTCTAAATGCACCTCTCCTGTTCCTCACATTTACTTGAACAGCTGAAATATGAATTCTTTGTTTCTCAATCTTCTGATCCAGCTGAGGAGGCCGAGGCACTGGGAAGGATGCTGAGGGCCCGTCGCTCCACCAGCCCCGTCAAAGGGGCATCTACCCATCGCAGTCCCACCAGACACTCACCTGTTAAAGTACTAATAATCCATCACTGCAGTAATATTAGTGATTAGTTTCTTTTAATGCAAAAAGAAACTCTCTCTCTCTCCTTTAAAGGGTGGCACGTATGATTCAGAGCTAATGAGGGTATTGCGGGAAAGAGATGAACTGCAAAACATGTTGGAGAAAAACGAGCGGCATCTCTCAGAGATCCAGGCCAATATTAAAGTGCTCACAGCTGAACGGGACAAGACCAGAATGCACTACCAGCAGGTACACAACTCCAAACTTCCCAGAATTCTTGAATCAGGTTGATGTGCTCAAATTGGGCATGACACACACACACACACACACACACACACACACACACACACAGTATAAAACAACGAAAACCACATAGATGATTCTTAGTGGCTGATGTTTAACTTATTTAAACTGTAACTATGTTTCTAACTTTAACTTATGTCACTGAGGTATAGACAGTAAACGATTTTAAATAATGTTATAATTTTTGCAGTATATTTATTATATATTTATTAGCATATAGTCATTATTAGTATTATAATATTTTAATCATTTGTTTTGGCTTCACTACAATGAAAATATACGGCAAAAAAATTTTATTAAATTTTACACTGATTAAAATATTTATATATATATATATATATATATACACACACATATATATATCATACAGTATTGTAGTAGTATTACTTGACAGATAATATTTTGATAATTTGTTTTGGCTTGACTACCCTTGTGAAAAAAAAGTGCACTTAAGTGTACTTTTATAAAGTGTACTTATTACATAAATAATATACTTTAAATATATACACTTAAGTGTGAATTAAATGCCATCTTTTCGGCGCACTTAATGCACATTAAGTGTAATTAATTTCAAATATATCATATATTAAGTTGAAATAAAATGTAATAAGTTGCCATTAAGAGTGATTTTTTGGAACAACTTAATTGGTACTTTATTACAACTTTATATATACTTTCATAATTGCTTCTAGTGTTTTTAAAATATACTTAAAGTGCACTACAAAATGTAATGACACGCAATTAATGTGATTTAAAATATACTTTAATGTCAGTTAACAATACACTTCAGTGTGAATTAAATGCAATGTTTTCGACACACTGAATGCACATTAAGTGCAATTAATTTCAAATATATCACATATTAAGTTGAAATAAAATGTAATAAGTTGCCATTAAGAGTGATTTTTTGGAACAACTTAATTTGTACTTTATTACAACTTTATATCTACTTTCATAATTGCTTCTAGTGTTTTTAAAATATACTTAAAGTGCACTACACAATATAATGACACGCAATTAATGTGATTTAAAATATACTTTAATGTCAGTTAACAATACACTTAAGTGTGAATTAAATGCAATGTTTTCAACACACTGAATGCACATTAAGTGCAATTAATTTCAAATATATCACATATTAAGTTGAAATAAAATGCAATAAGTTGCCATTAAGAGTGATTTTTTGGAACAACTTAATTAGTACTTTAATACAACTTTATATCTACTTTCATAATTGCTTCTAATATCTTCAAAATATAGTTAAAGTGCACTACACAATATAATGACACGCAATTAATGTGATTTAAAATATACTTTAATGTCAGTTAACAATACACTTAAGTGTGAATTAAATGCAATGTTACAATCAACAAAACTAAATGTAAAACCCTCTAAATTTACTGACAAAATAATCTCTAAAAGAAGTACATAAAAACCTTTCTGTTGATGCACAATAAAACCCCAAGAAACACTATGCATAAACACAAACAGTTTTGGAAAGAGACCTTTGGGTAATGCTTTACAAAAATATATTAGTTACCTACTTCAGTTAACATGAACTAAGAATGAATAATACTTTAAGCATTTATTAGTCTAAGTAAGATAATATTAGTCTTGGTTAGATCATGTTGGCTAAAAAATAAACTAATATTAACAAATGAGACCTAATTAAAAGTTACCGAACCTTGTTATTTAGCTCTTAAAGGGATGTTCAGCAGAAGAAAGAAATTCATACAGGTTTGAAACAACATGAGGGTGAGTATATGATGACAGAATTTTCATTTTAAAGTGGAGTATCCCTTTAAACCTTTACCAGCACCAACATTAAACAGGACCAAATGCTTACTCCAGCATTACAGTGAATCTAAGTTTGTCTAAAAAAAAAAAAACACTAAAAAAAACAAAAAAACATTGAAGAACTCCAAAAGCACAAAAACCAAAATGATTTGTCACCCAATTTTTTAAGTTGTTGGAAAGTGCTGTTTATGTCAATGTCCCAGATGCTCTCCAGAGTATATGTGAATGGAAATGTTTCAAAGATGCAGGAAAGTCAGAAAAAATACCTTGAGGAAAAAAAAAAAAAACAGAAAATTTGTTTATAATACAGATCCAGTCCATTATTATATTTGGCTCAATTGAATGAAAGAGATAGATATACAGTTGCGCTTCAAAGTTGATATACACCTTGCAGTATCTGCAAAATGTTAACAATTTTATCAATAATAGTGATCACAAAAATGTGCGTTTTATCTTTATTTAGTACTACCCTGATGAAGCAGTTTATTCTGCAAGGTGTATGTAAACTTTTGACTGTTAACTGTTGATGAATGTGTGATGTGATTGATTACCTCAGTCATCAGGGCCACATCGTAGTAGAAAGCTGGGCAAGGTTCCTTCTATTTCCCACAAACACCAGGATTCCACTGACTACGCCATCTTTACTGACACTGGGCTTAAAGTGATTCAAAATAGAGAACATTTTTATTGCTACTTTACAGGGAATTAAGCATAACTTTAGCAATTACACAAATATAGATATATGACCCCTGCAAACCCAAGACCAATGCAAATTAAGAAAGGTATTCTTACATTTTAAGCTTGCCCCACATAGCTATCTTCATGAAGGATGTTCCTGTTCCTGTATTTACCACGGTTGACAGACACAGCAATGCTGCAAGCCTTCTTCCTTTGGTTTGTTACCTATAAAATATATGATGATTATAGGGCAGGTGTAAATGCACAGGTGGGAATTTATTACTTGCACATGCAAAAGATTCAAAGCATTTAAAAGCTATAGGGATAGTTAGAGACTTGAAAGTAGTGTTTTAGCTTGATCAGGATGTGCTGTCATGATAAATCTTGTAACATCACCTCATCAATACAGGTCTGTGATTCCACACCGCTTGCACTGTATCTCCAATAACAAATATGAACTGATCCTGCAAAATGAATGTTTAAATCCAGATAAACACAAAAATATTACATATTCCAAAACAAATAGTAATTGAACAACTCTTTAAATACAAAATGAAATTGAACACATTACAAGCATTTTTTATAGAGGTGGGTAATATATTAAATATTTATGGTGGTTATAAGATTGATTATTTGTATTAAATGTATATAAACGTCTTCGAGTGTTACAATATTGGATCAGCATTCAGCAAATGTTTAGTAGCTTGTTTAAAATAATTTAAAAATCGGTTTAGTTTTTAAAAAAAATCAGCAACCAAATTCCTCAAACACGACCACACACGCCTTCCTCACATTGCAATGTAAGACATTATTAGAATGCAATCATATATAAATTATTGAAAACATGATTAATTCACCTCCCGAGTCTATTGAGTTTATAATATCTGTGATTAAAATGCACTCAGCAACTGACATGTTACGGTGAAAAAATAATTAACTAAAGAAAGCATCAATATATACTTACTTGACTGATTATTTGCAGCATAACGTCTCATCTGCAAACAAACATCCAAACGTGGTGCTCCTTTTGTTCTCTTGTTTGGCTAGCTTCAGTATCATCACGCATCGCAAACGGATCGCAAAACATAGCGCATTTTTCAAACTCTAGTGAAGTAGAGCGTCATAATGACGTAGTATTTCTCGCGCATGCGCATTAAACAAAATATTCATATATCATGCATGGTTAAATGTTATTTCAGCTTTTCTGTTTAAGTTGAAGTTGTTCTAACTCATTGTGTTGTTAAACTCTGTAAGTTTACAAAACTTTACTCATTAACCTAACTAAAAGTCAATCTTTTTTTTCAATGTAGTCTAGTGTGATTAAAATTAAATGTATTTTAACTGAATTTAAATGCAAATTCATTTTGTTTACATTTGTTTAACTTTTGCTCGCAATTAATACAATTTTAAATGTGTGTTTAATTGACTTAGAACAACATAATGATATTGAAAGTATTATGTTCACAGATGTAAAGTAGCTACAACACATTACTATAGACTCCTCTCATATATTACATTTTATTTTCAAATATTATGTAGAAAGCTGACACTAGTTGAGTTCATAGAGCAAGGGCTGGTGATAAAAATGTCAACAATAAGTTGTACTGGATTATACTGTATAAGCAGATGTATTGGAAAAATACATTTCAACTGCATAATGCACACAGTATATATTATAGACAAAACACATTTAAAATACATTAACAAATTAATTTTGGACAACACACTTGAGTTGGAATTAAAATCAATTATTTTCCATGTTTTCCATTAAAACTGTTATTTTATATATTAGTCAATACATCAAAATAAATTCCCTTTAATAACTTATAACTTTAACTTTAATAAATTTAAAACACTATAAATCATAATTATTTAAAATGTATGTTTAAGTAAAACTTAGTAGACATTGCAAAGTGCATTTTTTAAAACATGCACTTAAGTGTGTTTATAAATATTGTCATGAAAGTGTTCTTTCTTTAAGTTAAGCTTAATTAGACATTATTACAAAGTGCATTTTTAAAAAGTGTACTTAAGTGTGTTAATAAATATTGTGATGAAAGTGTACTTACTTTAAATTAAACTTAATTAGATATTATTACAAAGTGCATTTGTAAAAAGTGCACTTAAGTGTGTTTATAAATATTGTGATGAAAGTGTACTTTCTTTAAGTTAAGCTTAATTAGACATTATTACAAAGTGCATTTTTAAAAATGCACTTAAGTGTGTTTATAAATATTGTGATGAAAGAGTACTTACTTTAAGTTAAACTTAATTAGATATTATTACAAAGTGCATTCGTAAAAAGTGCACTTAAGTGTGTTTATAAATATTATGATAAAAGTGTACTTTCTTTAAGTAAAACTTAATTAGACATTATTACAAAGTGCATTTTTAAAAAGTGTATTTAAGTGTGTTAAGAAATATTGTGATGAAAGTGTACTTACTTTAAATTAGACTTAATTAGATATTATTACAAAGTGCATTTGTAAAAATTGTACTTAAGTGTGTTTATAAATATTGTGATGAAAGTGTACTTTCTTTAAGTTACGCTTAATTAGACATTATTACAAAGTGCATTTTTTTAAATGCACTTAAGTGTGTTTTTAAATATTGTGATGAAAGTGTACTTACTTTAAGTTAAACTTAATTAGATATTATTACAAAGTGCATTTGTAAAAAGTGCACTTAAGTGTGTTAATAAATATTGTCATTAAAGTGTATTCCCTTTAAGTACACTTAAGTGGTCTTTAATTTTAATTTTATTATATTATCTGCAAGTGCACTTTTCAAAAAGTATACTTTGATTATTTTAAGCACACAAAAAGTACACTTTCAATACAATTAAGCACACTTCTTTTTCACAAGGGTACAGTGACAATATACCGTAAATATATATATATATATCGATTTAGCACAATTTTTATAGCACATGCATCAAATTTTTTACAGTATATATATATATATATATATATATATATATATATATATATATATATATATATATATGCCAGATAATATTATGATTATTTGTTTTGTCTTTACTACCATAACAATATACTGTACAAACAATTCTTTAATTTTATATTATTTATAATATTAAATTATTAAAACAATATTAATTTAATATTTTAGAGCAATATTTTTTGCACATGCATCAAATTTAGTTTGATTAAATTATTATAAAAAATATATAATATAAATACACTTTATATGTATACCGGTAGTTGTAATATTGGGGATATTATTTGCCATGTATACAGTATATTTTAACAATTTGTTTTGACTTCACTACAATGACAATCTCCAATAAAAAAAAAAATTTGGAAACAACATATTTTCACTCATAATATTCTTTCTAACACAGAAAGAAAGCACTTCTCAATTATATATCCAGTATCTCATGATCCCACTAAACAATGTGCCCTAACTCCCCCTGCAGGCTCAAGAGGAGATAGCAGCTCTACGGCGGGAGGTGATGAAGTCAAAGGCAGCGCGAGGGCCCAAGAGCAGCGTGACCCCTCAGAGCATCCTGAAGCGAGTGGAGGCCGAACGGGACGAGGCCACAACGGACCTCAACCGCATGACCACGGAGAGAGACAGCCTGAGAGAGAGACTCAAGGTATGATCTCCAGCCTGCATCACATTCATGCACATCCTCCTAATGAAGATGTTATTTAGGAGCACTAAAGGAAAATCACTTACGCACTAGAGTACAGTAATAAATTGAGTCATCTCACTGGGGATAATACCAGGAGAGAGGTGTTCTTTTTTTAGCCTGCTGAGTGTATGTGTGTTCCCTTTGAACTGCACGTGTCCTCAGATCTCTCAGGAGACAGCCATCAGCGAGAGAGCTCACCTGGAGCAGAGGGTGGAGGACCTGCAAGCTGCTGTACTCACAGTAAGAGCTCTGTGTTAATTCAACATAATGTACTTACTATAGTTCAGAGGAAAGCAAAATCACCTATCAGATCTCAATTGTTTCTTTCAGACACCAATAAGATTAAACTAGTGAGACCTGTTTTTGAACTGAACTCAGATTTGAACTCAACATTTGCATCAAATTTGATCAAAACCAAACTATATGTCTGAACTGCTATCCACATTGTTTATTCTTTCTGTTATGACACTTACAATAAGATTCCATTTGTTAATATTAGATAACTACATTAATTGGCACGAACTAACAATGACAAATACTTCTAATCTTAGTTAATGTTAAGTTTTACATTTGTTAATTTGTACTTAAAATCAAAAGTTGTATCTTTTGTTATTGGTAACACTACAATAAGGTTTTATTGGGTGACATTAATAATGCATTAACTAACAATGAACAATACATTTGTTACAATGTTAATGTTAGTTAATAATAATACAACTATCAATTGTTAGCCAAGTCTATTAAATATAATTAACAGATACAACTGTATTAGTAAATTAGTATTAACATTAACTAAGGTCCATACAGTCTTTAGAAGTGTTTTCATTGTTAGTTCATGTTAACTAATGCAGTTAGCTAATGTTAACAAATAATAGACCTGCGTTAACATGAACTAACAATGAAAACACTATTTTTTTTATCAACTTTTATTAACGTTAACTAAGATAAATTATGTATTTAATAATTCGCTCTTTAGTTAATGTTAACTAATGGGACCTAATTGTAAACTTTTACCCTTTCTGTATGTCAACAATTGTCTCTGTGTTTATTTCTTTATTTCTAAGACATTTCATGAGTAATATTGAGTAAAAATGGATACTTGAATTGAAACTTACGTGCATTATGAAAGCTCTAAGCAATATAATTTTCCTCTGGGCTATACTATAGTATAACATACACTCACCTAAAGGATTATTAGGAACACCATACTAATACTGTGTTTGACCCCCTTTCGCCTTCAGAACTGCCTTAATTCTACGTGGCATTGATTCAACAAGGTGCTGAAAGCATTCTTTAGAAATGTTGGCCCATATTGAAAGGATAGCATCTTACAGTTGATGGAGATTTGTGGGATGCACATCCAGGGCACGAAGCTCCTGTTCCACCACATCCCAAAGATGCTCTATTGGGTTGAGATCTGGTGACTGTGGGGGCCATTTTAGTACAGTGAACTCATTGTCATGTTCAAGAAACCAATTTGAAATGATTCGAGCTTTGTGACATGATGCATTATCCTGCTGGAAGTAGCCATCAGAGGATGGGTACATGGTGGTCATAAAGGGATGGACATGGTCAGAAACAATGCTCAGGTAGGCCGTGGCATTTAAACGATGCCCAATTGGCACTAAGGGGCCTAAAGTGTGCCAAGAAAACATCCCCCACACCATTACACCACCACCACCAGCCTGCACAGTGGTAACAAGGCATGATGGATCCATGTTCTCATTCTGTTTACACCAAATTCTGACTCTACCATCTGAATGTCTCAACAGAAATCGAGACTCATCAGACCAGGCAACATTTTTCCTGTCTTCAACTGTCCAATTTTGGTGAGCTTGTGCAAATTGTAGCCTCTTTTTCCTATTTGTAGTGGAGATGAGTGGTACCCGGTGGGGTCTTCTGCTGTTGTAGCCCATCCGCCTCAAGGTTGTGCGTGTTGTGGCTTCACAAATGCTTTGCTGCATACCTCGGTTGTAACGAATGGTTATTTCAGTCAAAGTTGCTCTTCTATCAGCTTGAATCACTCGGCCCATTCTCCTCTAACCTCTAGCATCAACAAGGCATTTTCGCCCACAGGACTGCCGCATACTGGATGTTTTTCCCTTTTCACACCATTCTTTGTAAACCCTAGAAATGGTTGTGCGTGAAAATCCCAGTAACTGAGCAGATTGTGAAATACTCAGACCGGCCCGTCTGGCACCAACAACCATGCCACGCTCAAAATTGCTTAAATCACCTTTCTTTCCCATTTTGACATTCAGTTTGGAGTTCAGGAGATTGTCTTGACCAGGACCACACCCCTAAATGCATTGAAGCAACTGCCATGTGATTGGTTGATTAGATAATTGCATTAATGAGAAATTGAACAGGTGTTCCTAATAATCCTTTAGGTGAGTGTATTATACTATACAGCACAATGCTATACTGTTTCACTATACTATACTATACTATACTATAGTATAACATGTAGTTATTGTCATAGACAGTTATTGTTAAGGACTGGTGTCATTGTTCTGTGTGTGTCCCAGCTGGAGCAGGAGCGGGGGGAACAGAGAAGCAGGCAAGCTCAGATGAGGGAGACCATGATGGGTCTGGAGGAGGAAGTTGACATGCTTGGGCGAAAACTCAGTGCCAGTGAGGACGAACTCAGCCACTTCAGAAATGAGTGCAGCAGCCTCAGGTACAATCAAAAACATCTAGCGTAGATGTGTCCGTAGAAAGTAGACTTAAAGCCGGTTTTGTTAGTTTAGTACTTTGAATATTAATTCATTGTGTGTGTGTGTGTGTGTGTGTGTGTGTGTGTGTGTGTGTGTGTGTGTGTGTGTGTGTGTGTGTGTGTGTGTGTGTGTGTGTGTGTGTGTGTGTGTGTGTGTGTGTACCAGACTGGAAAATACTCAGGTGGAAAGTTCTCTGAGTGAGAATCAGCGGAGACTGACCAGCAGGATTGGAGATCTACAAAACGCTCAGGAGAGAAATCAAATACTGGATGAGAAGAACAGTGAGAAAACCAGACAATACATTTAATCTGTGCTTTTATTAAACAGTTGTGTTTATTTATCAGTATATACAGTAGATAGATATAGTAATGAAATAAATGCAGTCTTGGTGAGCAGAAGAGACTCTTTCAAAAATCTCACTGACTCCACACTTTTTAATGGTGGTGTTTCATGTTTTTGGATGAATTTAGTGAATTAATCAGTTGGATACTTGCGGTAATGTCCGTGTTTAAAGAGTGTATGTGTGTCACTGCGTCATTCTTCCTTTTCCTGTGTGTTTCAGACTCTCTCCTGAGGCAGGTGACCGCTCTGCGAGAGGAAGTGAACACACTGAGAGGTACAATCTCAGAGCTGGACCAGCACAGAGACACACTGCAGGAACAGCTGGAGAAAAAATCTGATCTGCTCAGCACAGCAAATGACCAGCTAGATGACAAGGTACCATCCTACTTACACATACAGTAGTTAAACTCACATATTTTTGGTTGGTTTTAGGTTGCTTGCTTTCCAGTTAGTTAGTACGTTTGTTATTTATTTGCAGGAGAAAACCATTAGGAGTTTGAAGCTGAGAACCGAGGATCTTGAGACAGCTCTAATGTAAGTTCTGTTCATTTTCACAGATTAGCAGACAGTCATGTGTATTGATTTTGAGACCATAATGATTAAAATGATGCCAAAGTTCTGTATAACATAAGCTTGCTTACTGTATTATTTTCTTTTAATTTCACAGTGTGTTATGTTCACCATCCAGGTATAAGCTTAATGCTAATATCATAATTAGACTATAGTCTATAGCCATAGCTGTTCTTGACTGTGGCGCATGCTTATTATTACGCAGCTCTCTGGAATACTTGATTCTGATTGGTCAGTTTCAACATTGAGTGGTTACTGATGCTAAATATTTGACATGCCATTGTCCATGGCAACATACCAATGCTACTTTAATATCATGCAAAGCTTCACCTTGTCGTCAGGGTTTATTTTGCGATAATGACCAGTGGCTGTACATTATCCCTTACATAGTCACCTAGGTACAAAATGTATCATTTCCTAGATTGTGTAGTTTCTCCTTTATATACAGTACATTCAAATGTTTGGGGTTGGTAATATTAACTTTTTTTTTAATAAGTCTCTTATGCTCTCCAAGGCTTTGTTTATTTGATGAAAAACACAGTAAAACAGTAATATTGTGAAATATTATTACAATAAAAAACTGTTTTCCATTTTAATATATTTTAAAATGTAATGTGATTCAAAGCTGAATTTTCAGCATCATTACTCCAGCAGTGTCACATGATCCTATCTCCTTTCTTTTTATTATCAATGTTGAAAACCATTGTGCTGCTTAATATTTAAAATAGAAATATTTTATAAAATTAGAAATGTTTTTAATGCAGTTTAATGCATCCTTGCTAATTAATTCCTTTCAAAAGGGGGGAAAAAAATCTTACTGACTCCAAACTTTTGAACTGTAGTTTTGTTTCCTCTGTGGATATTTGGGTATATGAGTGTATGCATTTGTGATATAATATGTGAATATTAGTACAGGAAAAGATGTATGATTATGATGATATGTGACCCTGGATCACAAAACCAGTCACAAGTCACACAGGTATATTTGTGGCAAATTGGCAATAGCCAACAATACATTGTATGGGTCAATATTATAGATTTTTCTTTTATGCCAAAAATCATAAGGATATTAAGTAAAGATCAAGTTCCATGAAGATATTTTGTAAATTTCCTACCGTAAATATATAAAACATTTATTTTTGTGAGTGAATGCAGCACAATCGCGAACATAAATGGACAACTTTAAAGGCGATTTTCTCAATGTTTAGATTTTTTTGCACCCTCAGATTTCCAAATAGTTGTATCTCGACCAAATATTGTTCTATCCTAACAAACCACACATCAATGGAAAGCTTATGTATTCAGCTTTCAGATGATGTATAAAGCTCAATTTCAAAAAATTTACCCATGTGACTGGTTTTGTGGTCCAGGGTCACATATATGAATGACTATGGAAAAATGAGGATAATGATGTGACTTCCTGTCCGCAGATCTCTGAAGGAGACCGTAGCTGGCAGAGAAAGAGAGCTGGATGTTCTGAAGAGGAAGTTGTCAGACTCTGAAAAAGAAATGGGTGCAGTGATGAAAGTCAAACATGCCACGTTGCAAGAGAACGATCAGCTGAAGGATGACCTTGACAAAGCACATCTGGAAAATCAGGTACCAAACTTTTACTCAAGAGCATTCCAATAAATGAGGTAACAAGACGTCCAACTTTCTTTCTTTCTTTCTTTTAGACTCTACAGCTCAAGCTGGATGAAGCTAATGAGGAATTGGAAGACTTGCAGAGAAAAGTACAAGATCACGTTTCTGACATTTCACGCACTGAAGATCTTTTGTCTGCTAAGGTAAAGTCCCTCAAACTAAAAAGCTAAACGGATGACAAGCATGTTCTATGGCTAAAGGTGAATTTGAGTATTGTGTTGTCATTGGCATAGTTATAATCTGTTTTGTTTGTTCTTGTTTTCTGCTCTTAAGGAGCGCGAGTGCAGGGAACTGCAAGAGTCTCGAAGGAAAGCGTCTCTTCAGCTGGAAAGCTGGGAGGCACATGCCCGGCATGCTGAAACCACTGTCATCGAACTCCGTCTTGAGCTTCACAACTCTAACTTGGAGATACTTCGATTCAAAGAAAGAGCAGATAGCCTGGAGAGCAGCTTGCAACAGGTCACTTGGTCATCATGATGTTGGTGGTTAAAAGGATAATTCATTTTTGGGTGAACTATCCCTTTAATATGCAGGAGATTCTCAACACAACCTACATGCACACTACAAGACTGAAGCTTTTTGAAGTCTCAGATCAACGCAAACCCACAGCCAGAGGTGTAAAGTCCAGTCCTGCCATATATTTATTCCAGCCATTTCACTAATACCTCCTGGCTGAAAAACTGTGCTAATTAGCAAATCCAGGTGATTGAAACAAAATACTGAGGAGGACTTTTACTTTCTGAACCTGGACTTTACACCTCTGTCTGTCGCTAATGCTCTTCGGTTTGCTAGTGTGCACGTGGCTTTAGTCACCTCAGTCTTTCATAAATTGTGATTTGTTGCCGTGTCCAGGCACTGAGTGCAGAGCGGAGCTGTAATAGTCAGCTGTCTCAGCTGAACCGAAAGATGATTCACATGGAGGAAGATCTGCGTCAGGCCCAGACTGAGCGCACACAGATGCAGACTGACCTGGAAAAAACACGAGAGCTCTGCGTCAAACTGGATGCAGGCAAAGAGATTGTGAGTGCTCAGACTGGTTTATATCAGTCTGCCAGTAAAACAATACCACCTACTTGATGTCAGGCCAACAACTGTTAAAGTCATGTTTCCCCTTGAGCTTGGTTCGGCATTGCACGATTACAAATCAATTTACAAAATCGCCTTTGGGAAACAGAACTGGGACAAACTGAAATCGAAGTGAGATGTAAATCATGTAAATGTTCTCATCCACACAGGTGCAGCGTGAGCTGGAGTCAAGCCGTTCTGAGGCGGAGCTGTTACAGAAGCAGCTGACCGGTGAACGTCTGTCGGTTCAGACTTTGGAGAGCCTGCTGGTGTCCTCGCGTGAAATGGGGTTACAGAGGCAGCTCACCTTTCAGGAAAGACAGACAGATATACAAATTCTCAAGGACAAACTCAGCATGGCTGACAGCAAAGCGTGAGTGCACATACGACATTACGTGGAGCACGGCAGCTGTTTCTTGTCTTTCTCTCCGTCTTCATGTCCACTTTTTTGCTGTCTCTAGGAGTTCTCAGAGTAGGGAAATGGCTCAGCTGAGGACACGATCCGCTCAGCTGGAGGCAGATCTCGAGATGACGAAGAGACATCTGTCTACTGAGCGCTTTGAAAGGTGAGACGCACACCTAAAGGGGACCTATTGTATCCCTTTAACAAAGTCTTGAACATGCTTGAATGTCAAAAAAACAGATTATCTTTCACTGTGTGCGCTCAGTCTGGGCCTGACGCAGATCTTCCTCCATGTGAATCATCTTTTGGTTCAGTTGAGACAGCTATTTGACATTGTTGCAGCACCTCTCTTCTCAGTCTGTCAGTAACGCTCTGTTTAGTTCCTGTCTCTATGAAGCTCCTCCTTCTGAAAAGCACTTTGTGCTCTGATTGGGCGGCTGTGTCAGTGTGTTGTGATTGGTCAACCATTTCGAGCATGTTTGTGAAATGTCACGCCCCTTACCATAGCTACGAGTTTCAGCACACTATGCTACTCAACCAGGCCTCGCCACCTTTGGCGGGGATTATTTAAATGAGGAATACTGTGACATGTATGTTCTCGGAAGACTACAATCAAGGCGTTTCAGGGAGTTCAGAAACTCCCTTTGAAGCGACTTTGTGCTTTGTAACTTTGCAGACCTTTTTCATGCTCACACAGCAAACATTACACACTAAAGCATAATAGGACCTCTTTAAAGGGATTGTGAAAATTCTGTCATTATTTACTCATCCTCAAGTTTTTCCAGTTCCGGTATTGAATATATTTATTTCTTTGTGGTTTGAACAATGAAGACTAATGATTTGAATGTCCACTCTATGTTTGTCTCTCTCTCTTTCTATCAGGGAGCGGGCAGTACAGGAGCTGCGCAGGCAGGGTCTCTCAGCTGTTTCTCCCGTCCTCTCCTCCACTATGCGCTCCTCATCCACTTCCCGCCATCGGTCTCTGAGTCCTCAAAGATCATGGTCTCCAGAACGCTCTCAACACGGCACACCTGACCCACTGCTTATGTCCCACTACCCTGACAGGTGCGCTCCAGTGGCAGATTTGTCATTCTAGGTTTAAGTAAATGAACAACTGGTTGTTATATTTAGGTAATTATGATATGTTTACGCTTTAACAGGAATCTGACTTTCAGGGACCTTTATGACTGAGAAGATCTGAATCCTCCAATCATCCATGTTTTGGCATCCAACTTCATCTGCTTATGTCTTGGATTCTCTCTGAAGACAATCAACAGACTCTGATCTTATAAGATTTACTGTGATGTTTTTAATAAATCAGACTTTTCTTACTATAATTTTTACTGTTTTGCTGAAACTGACATTGATGCACACAGAGTTAAATAGTTTTGGAGTGGTTTGATGATAATGGATTTTCCATGTTTACGCATATATCTACAAAAAAATGTTGATCGATTTTTATTTATTTATTCAGTGTTGCCAGACGACCTCTAGAATAAGATCTAAAAAAAAGTCTGTTATCTCTATTTATGTGTTATTTGTTAGGGTAGTGGTAATGCTAGTCGTCGTCTTTAGAATCCCTGCAGCTAAAACATAAATAACAAGCAAGAAAGAAAAGCTCATTAGCAGAAGCGCACCTGTACGCCTCAGCGCGTCATGTGTCGTCATCATGTGGGTGTGGCCAATCAAGTGAGCTCACTAGTTTCGTTCAGTCTCGTGAGCTGCGCGAGTGTTTTTGATGATCTTAGCGCAGGTGCGCGCTTCTGCATCTCCACTCCACAGAGGTAAGACATCCTTTTATGAGGCTGCTGTGGTTAGTTTTCTGTTCATATCCATCCTCTTCGCGGCTAATAGGCATGATAGTTTGGTGGGTTGTTTTTAAAAAAATAAATAGACGCAGTCTGGAAAGAAACCATTTCAAGAAAACATCTTTGCGACGGCGATTTCCAACCATGATGAGATGCTGAACTTGAAAAGAAACTATCTATCTATCTATCTATCTATCTATCTATCTATCTATCTATCTATCTATCTATCTATCTCGTTGTTTGTAGCCTATTGTAAAAACATTAGCAACTTTAATTTTGTGCAAATGTTGTTCTCAAAGTAGATGTCTTTCTCTAAGCAAGGTAAAGGATGGGATAAAACCTTTTAGAGGCTGTAAAGTCTAAGAAAGCCACCATCAGATGTTAAAAAAATCTTCAGAGATTTCAAGAGATCAGAGATTTCAAAAGCCTACAAATAAAGATGCCCAATTCTGATTCTGAGTGCACACTGTTCCTCAGCTGATTATTTGATTCTGAAAAATTGAATTGAATTTGAATGAATAACTTTCTGTGCGTCAGACTCATGTTCAAGTGATGCACTTGTTATTAGGGTAGTGTGTTCAGTTAAGCACGGGTACATTAGATAGTAGATCATTATACTGTAAGACACATGGTTACTGTACATGGCTTCAACTTTATTGATTCCACTTTCTAATCTATGTTTATATATGTTTCCTATAGCATTGTATATCTTATCACTACATATCAGTATCCTACAGAGATATTTATTGATCATGTCAGATGCTTGAATTGCTCCCTGCTGTTTATCAAGGGATCATGTTGTGATTGACCTCCTACACTTGTATTAAAACAGGCGTGTGATGTTTGATAGGAAGTCTGTCTAGCTCACGTTAAAGTAATTATAATCCAAAGGTCAGTACGTTTAGGATGAATGCAGCGTTTAGGAGGGGTCAGGTATATCTTCAAAACACAGTTAATGTTCAAGCAGATTAGTCACTCTATCTGTTGAGAAGTTAATGTTTGCAGAACGAGAACTAAACTGTCCTGAAAGGGAAAAAGATGAATGCAGAGCTTCAAGGATAAAACAAGTGAGTGAATGAAGCGTACAGGTTTTACAGGTCTTGTATTATATTAGGCTATAAATAATAAATAATAAAAAAGTGCTGATATAGAGTGACCACAAAAGCAGTGTCCTACTTGTACTTCTACAGGCTGGGAACATTCTCAGAACTTTGGCTTATGTTCTTAGCACAAAAACATGGAAACGTTTAAGTTGGACATTTTGATCTATCTAACGTTTTGTAAAGTCGTCATGATAGTCTTTTCTTCCCTATAGTGTGACGTTTATCCGAGTGAAACAGCTTCTCAAACAAGAATAAATGTAGGGTGGGACTTGATTTTGTCCATGGGGAATTGATTGGTTGTTTGTGGTTTGCTATTGGTGGATCTCATGTGAGTGACAGGTTGCTCCGCCCTCAGGCCAGTAAACACATCATCAGAGAAGAGCTGTAAGAGGGAGGGGAAGTTATTTTGATTAAAGGTTATGAGGGGCAAATTAATTTAAAATGAATGATGTGCTCAGAGAAATCATTCATAAGAAATATTGCAATATTCCATAAAAAATAAGAATTGTCCAACTTTATTCCATGGTGAATTTAAACATTATTACTTACCGCTTGCTTCAGTTCAGAGAACATTCAAAAGTAATGTTTCCGTAAAGTGATAAAATTTAACATTTCCTTTACATTACAAATGTTTAAATAAATAAATAAAAACTGGACGTTTTGAATGTTCAGAGTACTGTATGTTAGCAGAAAATTCTCAAAACATGTTGTTAGCTGGGTATATCCTATTATATTTCTAAAAAAAAGCATAAGAAAAGTTTGTCAAGGGACTTTAATGAATTAACTGAATGTATCGCATGCCATACAGTGTACAAAGATGGGCTTGACTGCGTAGACTGCATTTCACCTGGGAAACGCAGTCCTTGAATTGACGCATTCATACCAAAAGAAAAGGAAAGGTCAAATCTGAAAGAAAGTAGAAGAAAAAACCTAGAGAAAGTGCGCCAGAGTGAGAGAGATGCCATTTCTGGTCGAGTCTCAGGGTGTTGGGTTACATTAGGTCAAAACAACCGGTTGCCAACTACATTGTCTCCTCCTTTGGTTCCTCTTAAAGGATTCATTTAGCATCTTTATGAGCAGGCTGAAAGGTGGATTAAAACTTGTTGACATTCATTAATTGTGTAAGCTGTTGATTCAGAGCTTATTTTTGGAAAGGTCTTCTGGGAAACTCCTCCGGTGTCACCTGCACTGTTTGAACGTAAGCTAACCTCTGGGAGACAAACAAGATGGAAAGGAAATGATATCACACAAAGCTAAACAGTCTCTATGTAAGCAATAATGTGCGAGAGGCTGAATAAGTCACGGCTGAAGGGCGTTGTTAGACACAACACGACGCAAGGCCTCATGGATCTGAGGATAAAGTTCATCTCTGTGAAAAAGAAAGCCTGTAATACTCAAAATAGTCAGAGGCCTTTATCTTTGCAAGCACACATGTAATGTGAACAAGAACATTATGAACACGGTCCTGAACACTAAACGATGGTCATTTTTGACCAATAGCCTATAAGCTCAGATCATGAAGCCTACAATCAGTCAGTTTGAAAAATAAACAAAACCTGTCCTAACTGAAAGAAAATAAGCTGACAAAAATCAAAAATCAATTGGTGATAATAGCTTAACGAGAGATTTATAAGCAATTTTTTGTTGGACGGTCATTTTTGACTGGAAACACCACAAGTGTAACAAGGTGGGAAAAAAAATATCCCAAACATTTTGGGAAGTATTCATACTTTGTGTGTAAAAAGTCAATACATTTTAGTCCAATGCGATAACATTAACTTCCCACTTCTGAAGTTGTAATTACGAGATTCTCGCGTGCTTTGTTGTCGGAAAGAATATGAATCATGGAGGACGCAGGGTTCATTTTAGTCTATTTCTTAGGGAAATCTTATTAAAGCCAAAATGTACTGAACATATCAACACACAACATGTTTTTAATAAAATGTAGCGCTCCATTTTTTGGCAACCATTTAAACATTGCTTAGATCTAGATAGGTTGCTGACTAGGGCTGGGCAAAAAATATTGATTTTTCGATTTTAATCGATTCTCATTTTTACGAAACGATATCGATTCTGAAATCCCAAGAATCGATTAGTCATCCTGTTTTCAGTTGATGAATGAATGGAACATTGTTGCGCGCATCCAATCCAATAAATCGCAATCATCTTTGTGCTTTGTTATTATTGATATGAAACAAAGTCTCAGATTTCAAATTACGTCCATTTTCTTACGAAATTCAAAAACATTACCGTTTTGGCGCTGTGGCGTGAGATCGCTCTGGCGCAGCTCTCAGCTCAAGAGAAGCAGCAGCAGCGCGGAGCGCACATGATCTTCTCTTCCGCCTTAATAACACCAGTTACAGCGCGAAATAAACATGAATGAGCATCTGAAAGTGTGTTAAAAGATAGAGTACAACTTATCGAAGTCCGTATCATGTGACATGGAATCGCTCAATCACTGTTTCAACCGTGGAAAGACGTTAGTAAACAATGTCATGTAACGTCACATTTACCTCAGAAAAAACATATATCCAGTGACCATAAACTCGTTAGTCAGCTAGAAAAATTTACTCTAGAGAGGAGCATTTTGTTAAATATATGCACCAATTTACATATTCATTATAATGTTTAATGTTCTTCAATGCATGTTTGAATAAATCTGGAAAGTTTTTTATGACAGCCACTATTTAAATTTTTATATAATTTCATATAACTTTTATTATAAAAATAAATAAAAGTGTATTTTAAGTGTTTGTATACAAATCAGTTAATTTTTACCTTCAATATAGTAGTCTAATGAAGCCTATAGGCTACAACTGACTCCCAGTTACAATAATAGTTAAGAGATTTGTTTTCCTTGAGAAAATTTGCAATGTATTGTACCTGATATCCAAAATAAAATAATCGATATTGAATCGAATCGAATCGTAATCGAATCGAATTGCAGCTTGTGAATCGAAATCGAATCGAATTGTGAAATTTGTGTCAATACCCAGCCCTATTGCTGACGATTCCAGGGTTTAAGTCAAATAAATGCTAATCTCCGATGCGTATAATACATATAATTTACATCCAATGGTTATGTACATAAATAGGCTATACCTGACTAACACATGAGTTGTTATGTTGTGAGAAAAACGAATAAAACTGAACTAAACTTTCCTCCAATACATTTAAAGTGTATAACCCACCCAACTCTGAAACTCGGGTAGCAAAATGATCTTTCCCAGTCATAAATAGGACTTGAGAGGCCAATTTCCAACTCGTATTTACGATAATTGTGTTGAGTGCACTTTGTGGGACTTTACTCAAGCATCTCTGCCTTATGCTTAGTTTTAAATCAGTTGTAGTGCACAAAACTAGTTGGCCACAGAGATATGCAAATACAGAAAAACACACCTGGCGTACATAAACCAGCAGTTTTCAATGTCAACACAGAGCTAAATGTGACAGGTCAAAGAACGAAATTACATTTTTAATCAAATTTACCGTGGCCAAGTCAGTGGTAAGAACGAGTAAAAGGATCGGGATGTTTATTTGCATGCATCTGAACATTGATGGATCTGTAGCTGGAGTTTTCAAATTAGTTAAAATGGGTGTGTGGTCTGGCAACATCACAGTCACGAGATGTAAAAGATGTACAAGATGTACAGAATCTAGAATATATTCACTGTAAAAAGGTATATACATAATACGGGATACCAACATTATAGCATAATAAACATACAATATACACATTTTAAAGTACTTAAGCAAATATGTAAATGAAATGGGTAATGCAAATGTCCTTTAATTTTTCATTCTGTAAAACAAATGAACAGTTTATCATGCGGTGTTTACCAGTGGTTAAAGATTCAAGGTTTTGTCTCCAGGAGACATTTGTTGCTGGATAAAAAGCAATGGCCTATGGTTTTAATTCAACCAAACCACTATGAATGCTTTATGGTATTCAGATCAGAAAATAAACTGGAATTTTATTTTTTCCCGGCAATTATTAAGCAGATGATCACTTTAATATTTTAGGGGAAAGGCCACCTGCCTACTGTAATTATTGACTCCTACAGAGGAAAAAAATATGCTTTAGTAAGGGCTTTGAGGGACTTTCCTTGAGATCATTGCAATGCAAGAGTTGAGCAGGTCAAGAAGGTGTAAGCAAATAAAGGGAAGGTGAAGAAAGTAATTTAGCAGTACAGTACATTGAAAGAACTGAATGACGATGGATATATCTACAAATAACCAATGAGAAGATCCCAGGCAGTTTTAAAACACATCTAATTTACTGGGCTCACATCCTGTTAGTACCAAACTCTTTGTTCCCTCACTCTCACTCTCTCTCTCTATTTGCAGATGTCACTGATCTAAAACTAGGGACTGAAGACCACAGCGGAAAAAGCCACAGAAGAAAACTAAGGAAGCTCTCAGACGAGGGAGAACATTCTGCCTCAACGTAAAGCTGCTGGTAAGTTTAGAGTAAATTACTATATAATGTTTTTGTTCGTTTTCATTTTTACAACCAATTCAGGTAGGTGCTTTACTATAAGAAAAATTATATGATCAATAAGTTATGACAACATGTGTTTTCCATTACTTTAACCTTTAATAATTTAACCAATTCCAGTTTTTAAGTTATACAAAAAACTATTTTCCAACTAGGAAAGATTGAATAAAAAAAGAAGAGTTGAAATGACTTGCAGTAAGCGATTTCTGAGAAACGCTGTTGACATTAACACCTAATCAACACCTAAACAAATATTTTGTGAATATTTTCTAGTCGCCTGCGTTTTGCATAGCATGCTCATTAATTTGGGGGTGGGGCTAGGGCTGTCAAACGATTAATCGCGATTAATCGCATCCAAAATAAAAGTTTGTGTTTACATAATATATGTGTGTGTATGGAGTATAATTATTTTCTATATATAAATACACACACGCATATATATTTAAGAAAAATGTGTTATTTATATATAAAATATTTATATATAATATAAATTATATATAATATAAATATATACACAGTATATACATGCAAATATTTCTTAAATATATACATGCATGTGTGTGTATTTATATATAGAAAATAATTATACTCCATACACACACAAATATTATGTAAAAACAAACTTTTATTTTGGATGCGATTAATCGCGATTAATCGTTTGACAGCCCTAGGTGGGGCAATGGAGGGACAGGTGTGTTTCTTTTGGGTGTCGATTTCAAATATCAAATTCTGAACTGAACTTAAGTTTTTAAGTTGAATTAGGGGAATCTTTTTTAGTGTTCCTCAGTAAGTCATTTATTTGATCAAAAACACAGTAAAAATAGTAACATTGTGAAATATTATTACAATATAAAATAAGTATTAAAAAAAAAAAAAAAATATATATATATATATATATATATATATATATATATATATATATATATATATATAATTTATTCCTGTGATGGCAAAGTTGAATTTTCAGCATTATTACTCAGCAGTCAATACAGCCATATTTTGGCTCTTAATATGCAAAACACATTGTTATTTATGAATACGACCTGCGGGAAGAAAGCCGACCCTTGGTGTTCTAGCCTTCCACTATTATTACATAACATTGATTTTTGATCTTTTGGTTAAACAATAGTCTATTATCTGCCATTGTGTTGATCCTAATCCTGACTACTATATTGCATGAAGTGAATGTACAGCACTTTTGTCCTCCTCTTCACGCTCAGAAGCACATGGCATAAAGATTTTATATTAGACAGCAAGGACAACAGGGTTTATTGGTATTTGTCATTAGATTGTTTGTTTAAGGCCTGAGGACAGTAGTAGCAGGTGTGTGTGCATATGCTAACACAGACATTTACATAAATTGATTAAGTTTTTATATAGAACCATCTCATGCTACGTTTCAGACACACACCCCAGAGAGCACAACAGGATAAAGTTACAGCAATGATAACAAACTGATGATTGTTTTCATTAGCATGGTTATCATCACTATTATTATTCATCATACTTAGGATTAGGGACCTATTTCAACAAAGCACTAATGCCAAGTATTAAAATTTGGCATAATTATTCACATGCTTGTTGAGGAGAGATGTGCTATTACTTATAAGAGATACAATTTAAAATCTCCACCTGATGGATAATAAAAAAAGACACAGAGTGTGCCGAAAGGGCTGCTGCTTTTGCATAGTTTGTACTTGTCGTTTAATAATGAAACTTAGCAAAACTTAGGCAGCTCCAGTGCTAAGATGAAAAGATTTATCTGGAACTCTTATGGAAACTATGTAGAAACCTTAAATAAACAATTTAATAATCAATTAAAAAGGAGCTTATACCTGCATGATATTACGCTGGACCCACATTGGACCAGTGGTTTTGGAAAATGGATGGAGGCGCCATCTTCTGGCGAGAGGCGGGAATTAATTCAGTCCGTTATGGGTATCTAGCCGTTTAGCGTACACTGGTTGTACACTTGTTATTGCGGTGCATTATGGGATAGCATGAGTGCACTCAATAACATCCACTTTGGTTTCGGACACCACTACAAGGCTGTCCCCTCAAATAGTGCTCAAATAGGGTATTAGGCCTGAGAGAAACAATCAATTCGCCTAGCTATCGCATTTTTTTTTTTTTTTTTTTACGATTCTAAAATCTATTTTTTTATTCCAGAATCGATGATAATTCAAATTCAATTGCTTTATTTTTGTCCTTGCTTGTAGATGAGGTTGACAGAAGTTAGCCACTTTCGTTCCAACAGAGGATGAAATGTGTCATTATCTATGAGTGTTAAAGTGACGTAATATCCCAAGTGGACACGTGGAAGAGACTTGAGACTGAAAGCACTGAAAAGCCCTTGCGCTACTCATATGCTGAGAGAGAGATAAGACAATAGAGCTGCACGATTCATCTTTAAAAGACTGTGATCTCGATTCAAACACCCACGCGATCGTTCAATTCGTCTGTCTATTAAACTTTGACAAAATCATATCGCGACATTCAAAGCTGTGTTGGCGCTGCCGCTGACCCGGAGAGAGTTGTCATGAAACAGCTTCATGGTCTTTTCAACCTCATAGTATCATTATTTCTGTGATGCAATAGTTAAAATTATCATAGAAGTACTTGGATAAAAATTCATTAGTTCAAATATGAACACTGATGTCTACAATAGCGATCAAAATCAGCTTGGTGTTAAAACAATTGCAATATAGAATCGCAATACTTGAAGAATCACAATTAAAAAAAATAATAATAATTAAAAAACACAATACATATAATATCGGCACCCAAGTATCGTGATAGTATCGAATCAGGAGATAGGTGTATCGTCCCAGCACAACAATGCACTAAAGAACTACTTTGCAAGCACATACGGTATCAACACCTGATAAGTTTATTGATCTAATCTGTGAATGAAATACTGTAAGTGTAATAAACAGTAAATGTTAATGCTCTGACACTCCAAAGAATAAATCTGAGGGCATGTGTGTGAGAAAGTGTGTGGTTAATGAATTGTAAGAGCTTGAACAAGGGCTTGGTTTCCCAGGTTGCAGGTATAGACACAATCTAGTGTTTACTAAAAATTGCTCCACCCATGTGCATCACTAAGCAACTGGTGTCCTGGCCAAAGTGAACTACTATAAGTCACTGTATTACAAGTGGCCAGTGATTGTATCACAACACAAAGCCAATAGAAAGACACAGGAGATGTTTGCACAAACTGTGGTTTGACAGTCAGACACGCCAAAGAGGATGAAAGCAGATGCTGGGCGTCATCCAGTTTGCCAATATAAAAGCAAAGAGACCAGCACATGACTCTCTGTCTTCACATGTACGTCATCAAACTTGTCAGCAATATTCTGGGTTATATGATGTAGTAGTGCACAATAACATTCCATTTACCTTATCTTTTAGAAGTATTGACTCTGTATGAAGAACTTTTAAACTGGAAAAAAAGGAGCAGCTCTTTCCTTATTAGGACATTGAGGATTCTAACAAATGCTTAGACCAGGGCTCATCACCTTTGAACACAGGAAATGATGTACTAAAGTGCAAACAGAGTGCATCAGTTAACCGTGATCAGCTGATCTTTACTGCTGTAAACAAGACATGCAGCAGACACTCTTCAACACAGTTTCTATTTAAAGTCTTGTTCGTAATTCCATTACTCCAGTCTGCACACACTGAGATTTATACGCTTTTCTTTTCTTTTTTTTAGAGTCATTATATGATTTTCTCTTATTTTGTGGATCAACAGATTAAAAACATGGAATCCGGCCCTGGAGAAATGGACAAAAATGGAGAGGAACTCACAGGTTTGTGTTCGAATTCCTGATTTGAATATTCACACATTTTCTTTTTAAGGATTTATTAATGAGAAATACATGCATTAGTGATTTTACTACATTTAAGGGCTATTTTTAGACACAACCTTAAAGGGTTAGTTCACCCAAAAATGAAAATTTTGTCACGTCAGACGCATCACACACATGACCAGCTTCGGCCAATTGTGAGCCTACGTGGTGACGTGTAACACAGACGCGCTACGCAAAAACACTACGTGAACCAACTAGAGGCCCAGAGAGAAGGAAATGAATAGTGGAATAAAGTCGTTATTTTTGTTTGTTTTTGCGCACAAAAAGTATTCTCGTCGCTTGATAAACTTAAGATTAAGCCACTGTAGTCACTTGGACTATATTAACGATCTCTTTAATAACTTTTCTGGGCCAGCAAGTTTCGGTCACCTAGCAGCCTATGGAGAAGTGATCCAGCTCTCAGATTTAATCAAAAATATCTTAATTTATGTTCCGAAGATGAACGAAGGTCTTACGGGGTTGGAACAACATGAGGGTGAGTAATTACTGACAGAATTTTCATTTTTGGGTGAACTAACCCTTTAAGTGTCTAAAACTCCCTTAACCATAGTTTAATCACTGTAACCCAGTAGCCTTATAATAGAAGACACCAATATTGAATACATAATTAATAATAATAAAAATAAAATCAGACAGAACCAAATCTGACCTTACTTTACAAACGTCATTAATCTCTATTTCTGGAGATCCATGCAAATCAATCTTTCTTACTCCTGGTCTCTTCAACAGGAAGGAAGAAGTCCCGTTTTAAGCAGCTGAAGACGCGTCTCTTTGGGAAACTGAAGAAAAAGGAAAACGAAGGGTTGTTTAAGCAAAGCCAGTCCGCTAGTGACATCACTGCTCCAGAGGGCATAAGGGAAGGCTACGACTCTGAAGACGAGTTTTCGTAAGTTGCTTATTTGTCAATAAATTAAAGTGGCCTTATTATGCTTATTCTTTCATGTTGTGTATAATATAGCTGTTTGTGAATGTCTGCAAAGTTCACAATAAATTATTGTGTAAGTTATTACCTATATCAAGTCATCAGTAATTCCAGTCTTATTTCCGACACAAACTTACGTAGGTTTTAAAAAAAAAATGCCTGTGCATAATGCCAGCCTATGGCATAGGGTCGTCTACTTTGACCCTCAAACACTAGTTGTAGCTGAGTTTGGATAAGTTTGGTTCATGTTATTCACTTGTCGAGAAGACACTGTTTTCTGTGCTGCCAAAGCAAATCCACTTTGCATGCACTTCCAAAGAATGAGGACTCAGACTGGGATTTATACTGTAGAACTGATGCCATCGTTACTGATCAAGTGCTGAGGAAGATCAGGAGCTAAAATTCAGATAATGGTAATGGGCATTTCACAACAGACTGGGCCATCTGACCAATCAGAGCAGAGTAGACCAATCATAACAGACTGGGCCACCTGACCAATCAGAGCAGAGTAGACCAATCATAACAGACTGGGCCACCTGACCAATCAGAGCAGAGTAGAACACTCACAACAGACTGGGCCATCTGACCAATCAGAGCAGAGTAGACTAGGGGTGTAACGATACCCTCATGTCACGATTCGATGCATATCACAATACTGAACTCACAATACGATATTATTGCGATACTCCAAGACATATGTGTGTATAAATTAATATTCTTGGACTTGGTGCTGGAAACCCAAAGCACAGGACAATAGAGACACCAGAATAAAAATATTCATGATTCTGAAGCTGAAAATACAGAATTATTTTAGACGAATATGTTTCTCTGTCACTGACTAGATACATTTAAAATAATGTAGGCCACTTTTTTACACAGATATTCCCCTATTGCATTATTAGACATTATATTCAACATTATATATAATATTTTAATGTAGTACTGACACTAAAACTCTGAAAACTTACATTTTTTCAGACTATTCACAATACATATTGTCACTATTCACGATACATATTGTTTCATTTTTGTATTGCGATATATTGTGACACGATATATTGTTACACCCCTAGAGTAGACCAATCATAACAGACTGGGCCACCTGACCAATCAGAGCAAAGTAGAACAATCACAACAGACTGGGCCATCTGACCAATCAGAGCAGAGTAAGCTTTAGACAGTTTTTTATTTTATTTCAACCTTGGATGCATGTAAATCTATTGTAGAAGACATTCAAAACAAAATTAGGAGCCTTCAAAACAGCATAATAAGGGCACTTTAACATCAAAGAGCTGTCCTGCTGGTTTACTAATCTGATTAAATTGGTTATTTGTACACTATATTGCACTGTAGTGTGTGGGGGTGTATGCATGTATAAAACCTAAAAAAATTATATATATATATATATATATATATATATATATATATATAGTACAACAATGGTACAATATATAGAATATATACTATTTCATATAACCAATAAAAACATTTAGTACAATATCTCTGTTATTATACAGATATTGTACTGATGTTTTAGTACAGATATTCTACTGTAACTAAAATAAAAAAATGAACCTATTGAATCTGATCCGCAGGTACCCACAGTGTCTGAGCTCCAGGGCGCTGTCTCACGATAGCATCTTCTTTACCGATCAGACCCAGTCCACAGAACCGACGCGCGTTCTTTCACAAGAGAACGTTCATGGCAAAATTAAGGCCTTACAAGTAAGGGAATGTTCTTTGTGGAGAAACCAACAGCTTGCAAATGTTTTTTGTTTGAAAAAGACAGCAGATTATTTGAACTACTCTTATTATGCTACAGCAGTGTGCTTTGTTCAACTTTAATTTGAGTAAGGCCGGGGTTCATTAAATAGCAAGTGGTTTATAATTTGTTCCGGCAGTTGAAACTACAGCAACAGAACTTACATCTAGGTCCTCCTCCAATGTTGATTCCTGGCAAACGCACAGAGGACTCAGGAACCACTTCAGAGGATGATGGTTTACCGTGCAGTCCACCGGAGACGTCCTTCCACGAGCGAGTGAAGCATAGAGCCGTTTACAAGGTAACAGAACAATAGAGATGGAAATTTAGGTACACTTAAAACATAACAGAGACATTTGCTACTACTTTAACTTTGACCTTATTAATGGAATCCAAATGCCATTTTTCTTACAGTATCCCGAATCTCAGAAACATCTGAGCTCTCTGAGTTTAGCAGGAACGGGAAGTGAAGAAGAAGAACAGGTAATATTCATGTATAATAATAATAATTCATAATATTGACACACTGCATTATTCAAAACAATCTTTGCGAATAAACATTTACAAAGAAAAACTTGGCATATATACATTATTTGATGGTAAATACTGTCTCACTCAGGGTGATCCTTTCCAGCCATCATCAAGGCCTCTATCCCCAGTCTCCAAACCGTCCCCTCAGCCAATCATCTCCCCCACCTCCGCCTCGACCACACCCACTTCAGGAGTTGACTTCAGTAGCCCTGCATGTTACATGGCCAGTTTGGATAACTCGGCTGCCCGTCATCGCATGTCAGTCAAACCGAGGAAACAAAGAGCCAGCACAAGGGGAAACAGAGTGCCAACGGTAAGACAGTGAGGGTGATGCAATGTATATGCCTCAGCTTCACATCAAGCTGTATGTATAAATAGATTTAAAGAGCATAAAGTAGTTTAAATAGAATTAATGTGACAACGTTACACTGGATGTGTTAAAAAACTAGATCCCTCTCATTGTAATCAATGGCAGTGTGGACACTGGAAGTGCTTATTTTATTAATTTAGAATTATTTTATTTACAAAATATGTGTTCATTTATTCTTTATGTAACTAAACTAAAATTATTTTGCCATTTAAAAAAAAACTAATTTAAAGTCCCATTTAAAGTAGGATTTTATTTTCAAAGGGTGTTAACTAAAACTACTAAAGGTTTTCATTAATTGAAATAAAATAGAAATAGTAGATGAAAATCACTGATAACTGAAATCTGCAAAAAGTGATGAATACTTAATTATTACTAAATGGTTGGTTTAAACATAAAAAATTGAAGGCATTTTGATCTCTCTTTTCCAGGTATCTCTTTCTCCCAGGTATCGTTCAGAAAGCATCAGTGATCTGGACAACGTTCTGTCTGAGGAGGATGATGATGATGATGATGGCACCATGACGTTCACAGAGACAGAGCAACGTTGTTTGTCTTCCTCTCCGTCTTCGGACCTAATAGAGAAGCCCATCTCTCCAGAACCTGCAGAGACATCTCCTTCAAAGTCAGTGCAGAACCAGGAGGAGAACCCCAACAAAACTGAAATTAATTTCCCATCTCTGGGTGTTGAAATCCTAAAGTCGGAAGCGTCTCCTGAATCTGAGGGCAAAGTCACCACAAATCCTCTTTATTTGCAGCCCATGTCCTTTGGCTTGACCTCAAGCTCCTCAGGTCCACCGTCACCATCAGGACTTCCAGAATCTACACAACCATCAAGAGCAATAGAGTCATTAAGAGCCCATTCACCTATCCAGAGACATGATCCGAATGATATCCAGATTCAGACGAGTGAGAATCTTGTGTGTGGAACAAATACAAAGGAAAGCCCCCAGGAGGAAGCATCATTTAAACAAGTTCCTGTACCTCTGCCTCGCATCAAAAATCCGAAAATGGAAATGAGCCCTACGTCTCCAAAAGGAGCCATGGAGGCCTCAACAAAACCTTTCATTGCATCTGCAAAGCATCACTCCAAAACAACAAGTGAGACTGTGACAAAGCAGTATGAGGGGCATTTGAAAGGTACTCCAGGAATCAAGATTCAATCCAACAAACCCAACCTAGAGCCGCAGAAAGTTGAAGCAAGAGAAACGAAACCAACAGAGTCTCAGAATCTCCTCCATCAAACACAAGACACAAAGAGTTTTCGTAGAGAAGTAACGCCTCCTATTATGTCCAAACCAACAACAGGAACCAATCTTAAGACTGATATTGCTGCAGAACACGTGGAAACGGAGAAACTAGAGGAACCTGACGACAGAAAACAGAAGAATACTTTTGGGGTGCAGCTCCGCACAACCTCTCTGTCGCTGAAATATCGCTCTGAGGTTTCCAAAATTAAAGATGAAACCAAACGGTACAGTTTGGAGTCTAATACAGTGCTAGCTGACTCAGAAGAGCATGCTGGGAAAGCAGAAACCTTCAGAAATACGTGTGATGGTAATTCAAAGAATAAACAGTGTGTTCCCACAAAACAAGATTCACAGAGCCTGGAGTTTCAGCTTGCTGCCCAAGACAGTGAGTGTAAATGTCTTTCTTCTTTCTGTTGAACTAAATAATATATGGTATCTGTTTGTTGAATTGGTTCAATCGATTTTTTTTTTTGTTCAAGAAAATGGTCATAAAATTAAACTAAATATAAAAGGAACTGGATATTTGAAATAGGGTTATTATAGTTAAAGTGCCCCTATTATGCTTTTTCGAATATTACCTTTCATGTAGTGTGTAGTACAGTTGTCTGTGCAAATGTCTGTAAAGTTTTAAAGATCAAAGTGCACTCAAAGTTTTTGTCTCCTAAAAAAAATAGCTGATTCTGAACTGCTGAAACGAGTCATCAGCAATCCCAGTCTCACCCCTGTTACATACCTACATAATAATGTCGACCAATAATCAGACCAATCATAACAGACTGGGCCATCTGACCAATCAGAGCAGAGTAGACCAATCATAACAGACCACTGAACCATCTGACCAATCAGAGCAGAGTAGACCAATCTTAACAGACTGGGCCATCTGACCAATCAGAGCAGAGTAGACCAATCTTAACAGACTGGGCCATCTGACCAATCAGAGCAGAGTAGACCAATCATAACAGACTGAACCATCTGACCAATCAGAGCAGAGTAGACCAATCATAACAGACCACTGAACCATCTGACCAATCAGAGCAGAGTAGACCAATCATAACAGACTGAGCCATCTGACCAATCAGAGCAGAGTAGACCAATCATAACAGACTGAGCCATCTGACCAATCAGAGCAGAGTAGACCAATTACAACAGACTGAACCATCTGACCAATCAGAGCAGAGTAGCTCTTAGAAAGGAGGGGTTTATAGAGACTGAATCTTAGAACAAACTGTTTTCAAACTCTTTGAGAAATGAGGTGATGTGAAATGTATATTATGAGAAATGATTATGTTCAATTATGTTTTCTGACCTTGGATGCATGTAAAACGGTTGTAGGAAACCTACAAAACAAAATTAGGAACCTTTAAAATAGCATAATAGGGGCACATTCAATAAAACAATTAAAAAAAAATGTTACTTGAAAAAATAAATGTCAACTGAAATAAAAAAATTCAGCTAGTTGCCAAGGCAACATTTCTCATTTAGTTTTACTTGATGTAGCCTACTAAAATAACTAAAACAGACAAACATTTATATATAAAAAAAAGCTATATAGAAATGACCTTTTTTTTTTTTTTTTACTAAAATCAAAATGAAAACATAAAATATAAGAATAAAAACTAATTGAAATTATATTTTTTTTTTTTTTTTTTTTTGCATGTTTGAGAATAAAAGTTGCTCGGACTTTTCACTATTGGATATTTTGGGCAACAATGGCCGACTTACACAGGAAGAGTCTGATTGACATGTACAATAGCCAATCACTGTTTGTTTTATTGAAATGTGCCATTTGTAGTGGGTTTATCTGAGATTGTTAATACCAAAATAATAGACTGCCGTGGAAAAACAAAATAACTGCACAGTAGTGTCAAACAGAATTTATCATCAAAAAGTAAAAATTGTTATTGTGTCATTTCATAACACAGAAAACAAAGTTAAATGTACAATTCAATTCTTTCTAAAATTGAGTTTTTTTTTTTTTACAGCTAGAAGACCATCTATCCAGAATACATCAGGGGCAACTAAAGAACCTGTGTCTGAGCCAGGCTGGAGGAGTCTAGCCAGAGAGAAGACCAGGGCTTACCAGCCATTCTTGAGCAGACTGGCCACAAATCACTCACCAATCCACTCTCCACCTCCTGCACAGCCTCCCAAACCATCCGTACAGCCTAAAACACAACCACTAACCACCGCCGCGCTTCATCCTCTGAAAACACAGCACACACTGAACACACCAATTCAGCCGGCCTCACAGAGACCTACTACTAAACCAGTACCTAGTGGAACAAAAGACAAGCAGGTAACATGGCTGGAGAGCACAGAACACACTTATCTCATATATATATATATATATATATATATATATATATATATATATATATATATATATATATATATATATATATATATATATATATTTGTTTGTTTTTTCTCTGTTATTTTTTGGTATACACACACATATATATACGATATACAAAAAAAAACAAACAAAAAACAGAAAAACTAGGGAGAAAAGTAAAAGCTATTGGTAATATTCTGATATATATATATATATATATAATATAATGTAGATATATAATATTAAATGTAAATTAATATTATATACACATCTATATAGATGCTAGATATATGTTAACTGAAATAAAATGTGTGTGTGTGTATATATATATATATATAATTTAAGGTCATTAAGATGCATCCAATATAATTTAATTATTTCTTTACTCTTTGCAGGACAATGGTAGGAACTGTACACCAGACGATTACACGACAAAGAGAGCAGCAGCCTCCAACAAGATGGATGGGAACGCAAAACCCGTCCCACCTAACACAGAAAGTAAGCCACTGCTTTGACTGTCATTTTGCTGTTCTTCAAAGCTTCACCATTTGATGTGGACGTTGATGTGCATGTCCGTGTTCCTCTGCAATAGCACTTACCGTCACATCTGAGCTTCCAGCAACATCATCAGCATCGCCACCAGACGTCTCTCAGCAGCAACAGCCACGGTCAGATGGAGCTCAGCCGTCCTGGATGGAGCTCGCCAAGAGGAAGTCTTTAGCATGGAGTGACAAAACTTTAGAATGAAGACGAGACAATCGACCAGAGACATTCAGTGATGGACTTATGAAGTGGTGCAATACCTAATGTTACAGCGAATGAATGTAATGCTGTGTGCGTGAGATTGAGTGAGTGATAAATTGTTATCTCTTAAATGCTAATATATTGTACAATTATAATTAATTTGCATTAGTAAGATGTTACTCAACAGATTTACATAAATGTTTGTAATTAATCAAGCATTGTTATTTACATAGTAATTATGAATGAAGAACATGTAGTTTGTCCACGTTTTTATAGTAGGCTATGTTACATTAAAACAGCTGATTCCCGATACAGAGATAATAAACAAACAGTGACTACTATACTTAGTAGATACAGTGAGTCAATGGTATTGCATTATATAACAATATATCAAAGTGGCATTCATAAAATACAATATTACATCAATACAAACTTGCCTTACTCCATGAGAACATGATGGATACACTGCCCTCTGGTGGATACATGACTACAAAAGTGCCATATTATGCCATATTAATCCATGGCATGTTCATATTACATTCAAATTAGGATGACACGTGGCAATTAGTTATAGTGAATTTAGATAATTAGTGATTCTCAACATTCATTTCATAATTTTTCCACATCTCACCAACTCTTATTCAGACCTTTCGTTATATAAATACACATAAATACAATTTTTTTTTTTACACATAAATAATATGTAATCATCAAGCTAATGGTGAACTTTAAGAAAGCTCTCGAACTGGGATCAGGCCTGGAAGAGAAAAAGAAAAACCTTGGTGTAAAGACAGCTAAAATTAAGAATATACAAAAGAGAAGCAAAAGAAGAAGGTGAGTTGAAAATAAGAGTGGATCCGTCGGGCTGTTTGAAGTCGGGCATTGTATTGAGGCGTTATTGTGTCTGACGGCGAGCGATATAATGAAGATGAAGAAAGTGAGTGAGGGCTGAAGTTAATAATGCGTCGACCCCCCGTTGCTCCGACTCACCCTCTTCATCGTCTAATTGACCGGGCAGGATCCCCGGAGTCCTCTGTTATTATTTATTAACAATTCAAAGATAAATAATTCACGACTTTGAAAAGAAGCTTGCGGACAGAAGCTCTTAATTGAGCTTTGGAAAGGAATGGTGAGGCCCTTGTCCTGATTTTTACACCTTCCTTTATTTCTTTCTTTTTGTCTTAACTTTATATTACACTAATGCATATTTATCTTACTTGCGGTGCAGTCACATTTAATGCTGTTCAGCGACCTACAGAAAGTTGCTTGGTTTGATATTGACTTCCGACTTCCGTGTGAGCTATAAGCCTACTTTATAAATCACTACATTGTTAACTAGACAATGGCTTTTTTGACAGGGAAATGTGACCGCACCTTAAAGGGTGTGTTTACACGACAATGATGTACTAAAAACCGACGACAACATTGTCAAAATGATCCCCGTTCAGCGAAAATGACTAAAAAGGCTGTATTAAGCATGCCAGGCCAGTATTGGGATGTCACTTTGTCAAGAAACACCCCGCGCGCGAACCCATCGACACATTACAAGTGACAATACAAAGTTTTTGGAATATTGCGTTTTTTAATAAATTACTTATGTGCACTTATATATATATATTTTTTTATTCATGTTCCTTCAAAGTAATCTTTCCCTCCCTCTTGTAACAACTTCTCTGATGACGTGTTTACAGGCGCGAGGGCGGGGCAACCTGTCACTCACATGAGATCCACCAATAGCAAACCACAACCATCCAATCAATTCCCCATGGACAAAATCAAGTCCCGTCCTACATGTTTTTCTTGTTCGAGATGTCTTTTACTCGGATATGTCACAATAGGTAAGAAAAGACACTTCTTTTCTTTCAAAGCTTTGAGATCATGTATCTGTGTTCTGCGGTTATAAGATAATAAAATATTTTGGTAACACTTTACAATAAGTTTCTTTAGTTAAAATTCATGAATGTATTAACTAACATGAACTACCCATGAGCAATCTATTTGTTACTGTATTTGTTAATCTTTGTTAACGTTAGTTTATAAAAATACAGCTGTTTAATTGTTTGTCCATGTTATTTCACAGTGCATTAACTAATGTTAACAAAGTATTAGTTTTTTAGATTTTAATAAAGTATTAGTAAATGATGAAATTAACATTAATAAAGATTAACAAATGCTGTTCATTATTAGTTCATGCTAACTAATGTAAACTAATGTTAACTAACGAACCTTATTGTATAGTGTTACCAATATTTTAAAGTCATAATTGCAAATAATTGACCAATTTTAAAATATAATGCATAGCAATGCTAAAAACCACTTTGAAAACCTTAGCAATCTTACACTGCGTCTACAGTTGCACAGCTAGAAGCTGTCTACACTAGACGCGACAAAGTGACCTTTGCAAATCAATTTGTCCTTCCTATGAGTAGTGTCGCGAGTGCTTGGAGTAAGTCATAAACAGAACGAGGCATCGGTTTACTGCCGGGGATTTGTCACGCCGCGCCACATCCAGTGTAGACATCATCACTGATTATAATGGGTTCTATTGTCTTTTGTCGCATCGCGTCCGGACACGGTGTTAGCATCTACTCGACAACACTCTAGCATTGTGGCACCACTAAATTCTTCCAGAATAACATTTTATCAACTTTTAAAACATTTTGCACTTTACTTTTTTTTCATTTTTTTTTATTCAACAGTCAACACTGTTAAGTGTTTGTTTTAAATTATTTATGGCATAATGTAATTTACAGTAAACAGGGATCCTGCGGGATTAGCCCTCCTCTTATATTGACAAAACAAGAAAAGCATGAAAATTCTGCCACAGGATTTTGAAATTATCTTATTTTTATTTTAAATGTCTCATGCTTATACAGCTTGCTAAGTTTGATCAACATGGTTCTTTAGGGCTTTAGATCATTAATAAACCAATCTTGATTCAAAGCAGCTAATGTTTAAAGTTTGCTTTTCACTGAAGTACAGTTTCTGCTGGGATATAATAAGTCAGAGAAACATCCCTCTGAAGGTCTTCTTTAGCTTGCTTCTCATCGGGGAATGGTTCATCAGAAGTTTTCAACAAGGTCCATAGAAATCTCCAGTTGCCACAATACTACACACAGATCCTTTAATGATCGCTGCTCAGGGGGAGTGCAGATGGGAAGATAGTTTAACTTTATATTTGTATTTTTGAAGACATCACTGTAGACTTCGCTAAATCTAAAAGTACATCAAAGCTTCTAATGCAGCTTCTGCTAAACATTTGTCTGGTCCTTATTACCAATGTATCTAATGCCCGTGGGACACTGAAGAGTCTAAAAGGAAAAACAAACATGCGCCTTTAGCTAACAAATAACTGTTTATGCTGGTACAAATGAGCATTCAGGGTAAACAAATACTCTCGAATGCTAAAATATATATTTTTTGGTGCCTTGTGACTGTGTAAATGATCAATAGCAATGGTTTATCTCAGATCAAAAGATTTTAGTCAGGTGTAACGATGTACTTTTTATTAATAAATGACTGGAACCAGTTTCCAACTTATTAATGGCGCTCTGCTTTTATGAGCACAGAACTGCACTGCTTCGCGAGTGGGTCCCGGTCCAAGGTGGAAACACCTCTCCAGAGACGCTGCATTTTGCTTGCTTGATCTATCCGAGTATATTCCGATCCATCTCTCGCATGCTGTAAAAGCAGATCTCCAAACCCGCTGAGAACCGGGTGAGTTTTGAAGCCCGGGCTGGTGAATAATAGAACAAAGAGAGAATGAGCCTTCTGAGGTTCCACTGCTCTTCAGGACCCCTCTGTTGCACGCAGGGGGGAAGAGGGTGGAAAGGGATCTGCCTTTTCATAATAGAATGAGCTGATGGGTGGAAAACAAATGCGAAAAAGACATATTATTGTATTATGTTCGGTTTCGATAACAGATGCACACACAGACACCTCGGGGACGATGGGTAAAACTTCATCCGAGAGGATGTTGTACGTTTTCTTGTATAGAAACAAAAGCCGTCTAGGGTTGAGTGAGATGTTCAGTGCATGTTCGTGAACATTTCGCTGTCGATAGTGTGCTTTTTATGTGTGCCAAAAGATTTCCACAGGTTTCCAAAAGATGTGTCATTATTTTGGTGACTTATAGTAAGACGTAGATGCTTTCGTAGCATCTCTTATTTCAAACTCAAAATGGCCTTAGGGTTGAAAAGTTCAATTAGTTTCTGTGAATCTCTTCAAACTTCTTTTTTTATTACATTACAATAAATTTGATTCAAACCTCTGATTTGTTTGTTTTTGAATGTTACCGTTCAGAAGCTTGGGGTAGGTCAGAAGTCTCTTCTGCTCACCACGGCTACGTTTATTTGTTCAAAAATACAGTAAAAACATGAATATTTTGAAATATTATTACAATTAAAAATAACTGATTTCTATTTTAATATACATTAAAATGTAATTTATTCCTGTGATGCAAAGCTGAATATTCAGAATCATTATGCCAGTCTTCAGTGTCACATGATCCTTCAGAAATCATTCTGATATGATGATTTGATGCTCAAGAAACATTTCTTATTGTTATCAATGTTAAAAACAGTTGAGCTGCTTAATATTTTTTGGAAATTGTGATCCATTTTTGTGGAAATCACAATACATTACTGTAAATATTGCGAATTATATAATGAAAATTATTAAATTATTATTTGTTTTCATTTAGTTTTTAGTTTAAACTATGTTTTTACTGTATTTTAACTCCTTAAGCATTTTGATTCTGACTGTCGACAATGGTTGTTTGGTTGAAACGTTGTTCCTCTGATTGAAAAGAAATCACAATTTCAGACAAATACATAAATATCGATATATATTTTGTGAGAAAATATCAAGACAGAATTTTTTTACAAACTTTATCACCCAGTCTAACTGCCATCTGATCAGAGGGTTTGCACCAAACGGCCCCATGAATAATGTTCCAAGATGGGACAGAGTTGTGTGGTCCCGCGGGGCGCCCACTTACTTTGAGCAGAAGAGCGAACAGACTCTTTGGTCATCACGTAGAGCGATTGAAGTCTTGGCAGCTTTGACGCTTCTTCTGCCCCGATGATTATACACTTCATTAGAGCTGTCAGTCATTTGGCTCCTGTGACGGAGCAGCACTACAGGGCCCCCTCAGGGCCTAATCAATGTAGCATCCCAAGGAACATGCCATTGAACAGATAACAGGGAGAGACACACGCTGTACGCCCTACCCAAATGTGCCCAGATGGCTGTCATTGATCACAACACTTCTCTATCTTTGAGTATTTTATAGCAAGCTATTGCTTAATTTGGTTTTATTCAAAACAACAATTCAACTCCAGGGCCTTACAGGGAAAGTTTGCCAAAAAATGTTTTTAAAAAATGCAAAAAGTGTGCTGTTAATTTACTCACCCTCAGGGCATCCGAGATATAGGTGACTTTTTTCTTCTTCAGTTGAACAGTAAAGAAATTTCTAGCTGAAAATGTGGCTTGGTGATTTAATGCAAGTCAATGACTTTGAGAGTAAAAAAAAAAAAACATACATAGGCTAAACAAAATCAATACCCGTGGCTCCTGACGATACACTGAAGCGATATGATCGGTCTGTGCAAGAAACTGAACATTATTTACAACATTAACTTACCTGTAAAGGCCCTTGCACACTGAGTCCGAAATTCGCGTCCGAAATTTTCGCACGTTAAAAAATAAATACGACCTCAAGTTATGTCAATCACACTTGTACACTTGTACACTACAGCCTCCGAAACTTTCGTCCGTCAAAAAAAAAATCGAATCAGGTTCGATTTTCTGCGTTTTTCGCATCCGTAACAAGGGTTTGAATTGTGTTTTGACAGTTTAGAGCAGGGGTGGGGAACGTTGATCCTGGAGGGCCATTGTCCTGCAGAGTTTAGCTCCAACCCTGAAAAAAACATTTGGCTGCCTGCAACTTCAGTAATCCTGAAGACATTGATTAGCTTCAGGTGTGTTTGATTAGGGTTGGAGCTAAACTCTGCAGGACAATGGCCCTCCAGGATCAACGTTCCCCACCCCTGGTTTAGAGCCACAGAATGACGGATACGAAAAAACGCATGCGAAAATTTCGGATTCAGTGTGCAAGGACCTTAAAGGACAATTCCGGTATTTAACACTTTGAGTCTATTTTGTAGTTCGTTTTGGAAGAACAAGAGTGGTGGATAAAGCCACTCGGTGAGTTGCACAGTTTTCAAAACGAACGTTAAGGGTAGTGATGGCAAAATGAGGCTTCCTGAACCACTGAGACCTCGCAGGCCATTGCTTCAGCTAAAGGTTCATTACTCGAAGCTTCATTCAGCATTGCTCACTAGTGACACCTAGCTACTGTGCAAAGAAATAGCAGACAAATTAATTCATTCTGAACCAGTGTCGCGCCCTCCCTCCCTAATTTTATATAAAATATTTTTTTTATATAAAAAAAATTATATTTTATAAAAATGCTTTTATAAAGAAAAATATTTATTTGTAATGTAAATATATTTATATTTAAATGTATATTTTATTTAAAAAAAATTATAAATAAAAAATATTTATTTATTTATTTTGTTCTCACTGTTGATGTTTGCAACCTTTCATTTGCAATAATGAAAAGACATGATCAGACATTTGTCCATTACTGTGTATAATATAAAATATGTATCTTTCTCTGTCTGAATTTACTTGTCAAGAGTAACACACAGTTCATCAATTATTCATAAATTGTTTTTTTATTAATTTAACAGATTATAGATAACAGATTAAAGTAAACTGCAACAGAATAGTCCGGAAGGAAGGAAAATAAAAATAGAAAAATAGAAAATCCAGAGCAATCCAAGTAATCTTATCTAATTAATATAACAAGACTATAATATAGGCCTACTATAATAATAATATACTATAACTATTCTAACCTGATAATGTAATAATATACAGCCCTCACATATGACACAATAACGACAATGACAATGATAGTTATCTAACTCTCTGACTCTCTGACACTACTACAACTGCTTCTACTACTGCTGACAACACCCACAAGGTGGCGCGAGTTTCGAACCGGCTTTAATCCGGAAGCGACACTCAGACCGAACCGATGACGTCGCCACACAAACCGAGGCCTCGTTTGTCATTAGTCACGTGATTTTCACGTTAACAACACAAGCCTCGAATCGCGGCTTCATCTGGCACGCCCACTTTTTCTCGACACACGCTCCGACGCCTCGGTTCAAATGTCACATCACTAGTTAAGGGTTGTTTTAAGGACATGTTTGTGCATGGCCATTGACTCCCATTCTAAAGCGGTCATGGGCAATTCTAAAATAGTCAAAACGTCGCGACAGGAACCATTGTCAAAATTTCTTTGTCCACCACTCTTGTTCATCCAAAACAAACTACAAAATAGACTTAAAGTGTTAAATACCGGAATTGTCCTTTAATCCACAGCCTGGGCTAACGGTCTTGAGCGCGTTCACGACAGTCTACAGCGCGAGCTTCCTGTCGCATAATGGCGTTTGCGCGGGAGCTCAAAAATTGAGAATCTATGAAAAGTCATTCCTCCTGATTGAGATCACGCATATATAGGTTTCTACATCCAATAAACACAAGTAAGTACAATTTTGAGGAACAATACAACATGCGCGTCCTCCCTCTCTCTTGTAAACAGTGTGTTTGCTCCCGCTCATATGTCATTATGCGACAGGAAGTTCGCGCTGCTGGACCGTTTGTCGAGGCTGTGGATTACAGGTGATAATGGTGTAAATTGTGTTCAGTTTCTTGAACAGACCGATTGTTTCGCTTCATAAGACCTCAATGAATCGTCGGGTATTAGTTTGTGATTTGCCATATGTTTTTTGACCCTATTGACTTGCATTATATGACCACGATTTCAGCTAAAAACCTTCTTTACTGTTCAACTGAAGAAAAAAAAAAAAGTCTCCATCTTGGATGGACTTTTTGTTCAAAATGTCTACTTTTGTGTTTCACTTTCAACAGAAGAAAAACAGGTTTGGAATGACATGGGGCAGATCAATAATGACAGAATTGACCTTTTTGGGTGAACTGTCCTTTTGCAAACCTTCTCAAATGTTAATTATTCATTAAGATATAACAAATGTTTGTTTTTGTTTTGTTTTGTTATGTTATGTTATTCATTCACCTGACCTAGTTTAACCTAATCTTCTCCTCTTTTTTTATCCCAGCATGTACAAATCATGAGAAGCATGAAAAATAAATGGACAGATGGCCACCAATCTCCAACCTGAGTCCCTGGAACAATGAGATATCCTCCATATTGTGTTTCGCAATGCAAATACATCAGGAGAAAAAAAAAATAAGGCTAAATATAACAAAACAAAATAGACTTTGAAGAAATGTTCTGCAGACAGAGTTCCTTTCAACAATATACAGAGTGAGTGTTTCTCAGTACTTTGTGTTATTCAGAGCATTCCTCTAAATATTTTGAGAGAGTGAGTGGAGATGAAAAGAGCAGAAAACAATGAGTCCGCACCGTTGTTGTGGCGTCGGTAAACCCTGGCTCGTCTTGCCTTTGTGTCTGCTCCAGGGGTCCCGAAGACACCCGCACTGGATCCAGCAAAGACCAGAGACATGTTCCCAAATATTTCTCCGGGTGGGTCCGACTTCTAGTCAAATGTTTTGACCCAACCTCAGTTGGCATTTGTTATATTTAGTAAAACTACACTACCGTTCAAAAGAAAAGTTTCTTCTGCTCACCAAGGCTGCTGTTATTTGATTAAAAATATAGTAAAACCAGTAATAGTGTGAAATATTAATACAATTGAATTAAAATAATTTGAAAATAATTTAAAATGTAATTTATTCCAATGATGCAAAGTTGAATTTTCAGCATCATTACTCCAGTCTTCAGAGTCACATGATCCTTCAGAAATCACTCTAATATGATGATTTGATGCTCAAAAAACATTTCTTATTAATATTAATGTTGAAAACAGTTGTGCTGCTTAATATTTTGATTATTCTTTGATGATGAATATAAAGTTAAAAAGAACAGCATTTATTTGATATAGAAATATTTTGCAACATTGTAAATGTCTTTACTATCACTTCTGACCAGTTTATTAAACCCATTCTGAATAAAAGTATTAATTTCTTTCAAAAGCTAAAAATAAAATAAAAATCAATAAAAACTGACCCCAAACTATTGACTAGTGTATGTAGGCAAATATTTCGGCTTTTTTTTTAACAGTGTAAATAGTTCCAAAGCAGCTTAACAATGAATAGATCCCACCAGTAAGCAAACTAGTGACCCTGGCACAGGAAGAACTCTTTTAAGATGTTTGAACCTTTGACCCGATATCTATATTCACAGATACAGGTTGAAAGTAATGCATGATCCCTTGGTTCCGGCTCGGTTATGTTTGAAGCTGATGCCGCAGTAGCTTCAGAGAGGGAGGTGATAAGAGTTCACGGCTCTGCCTGTGGGAGGATATTCATCTCTTATTCATATGATAGATCATATAGGCATTATTAAGATTGAGCTCAGGTGATATGGTCAGCCATGGGAGGAAGGAAATATCATTTAAGTGCCAAATATTTTGATCATGCTGAAAACCATTCAGTGGTTTCGATTGGCTTAGATGTTGGGATGAATATCAGATCAAATATGACTTGTAGTATTGATAACATGAACTTTTCTGTTGGATTTTATAGGGATAGTCCACACAAAAAAATGAAAATCCTATCATCAGTTACTCACCCTCATGTCATTCCAAACCTTGTTTTGTGGAATTTTAAAGCAGATATTTTGAAGAATGTCAGTAACCAAGCAGTTTTGGTTCCCATTGACTTCCAGTATTTATAGACCAAAGTACAATTTGAATTGGCAACCAAAACTGTTTGGTTACCAACATGCTTCTTTTGTGTTCAGCAGAAGAAAGAAACTCATACAGGTTTGGAACAACATGAGGGTGAGTGATGACAGAATTTTCATTTTTGGATGGACTATCCCTTTACAGCAATAAGCAATAAGACGCATTAAAATACCTATGTTGTGAGGTCAACAAGACATTTTATTTTATTAATTATATGCATGTTCATTTAAGTACAGTAGTTCAAGTTCAAGAAGTTTATTTGGCATTCGCTCATCTTACACAGTGAAACAAATGCTTAAGTCAAGGCTCAAGTCACAGAAAGAAGTGCAGGACAATTAAGCATATTATAGACTTTTTCAAAAGATCAGATTCTTTACACCATGATTAATTTATCCGTTTTAGGTGCTACTCTACAGTCTTCCACTTGAGGGCGCTGTGCATTGAAATGGAACATGGCAACAAAGAATGGTGAGTCAGAACCCTCTTGATTTTTAATGTATTTCAGGTCATATTTCCCTCAGAGAATTATTATGAAGCTCTGTAGATTTAAAAAAAAAAAAAAAAAAAAAGATCGCATTTAACTAAAATAAGTCAACTTTAGATGACAAAAAGCCTAAAACAACACACAATATGACTTCCCAAACATCACATGCTCACATCTCCTGGCCTGGATTAGGAGGTAAAGACCTTAGTGAATGTTCACTGTGTGGCCGAGATTATACTCCCTCATAATGGAGTTAAATACTGCAGTCAGCAGATGACACCGCGTAGGGCTCAGTATGTTGTACACAGTGGCTTTGGAGCGGCAAGTGTGAATAGAGGGACAGATTTAATGCCCCAGCTCGGGGTGGATTAGCCCGCTAAACTGCAGCCTTCGTCCTGTAGTCTCAGCAAACTCTTGGGGAGGGGGAGGGGGGTGATAACCACGGAAGGCGCAGACGGTGAAAAAGGGTCTCGCATACATCCCATACGAAATAGGATTATCTCCCTTCTTCCACCACCAACCCTGCGCTCGGTCTCATTCTATATTCCACATGCCTCTTGCCTTTCTTTTGTCCTGTAGTTTGATGCAAGAGAGGAAGCATCTACATTTGCCTTTTAAAAATGGCATGCGTGTGCCGCCCGGATAGATGGAAACGTCGGCCTGGTTCATGGTCAGTGTCGGGGGCTTGATGATGTGGTGAAGGTAATCCAGGGTGATCTGGTCTAATCTGTCACAGATACACAGCTGAATGGCGGTGACCACCGAGTTGGAGTCTGAAAAAGGAAGAGGAGCTGAAAACTGGATTATGGCGGTACATTGGCGTAAACCGGCTGGGCTTATCTCTTAAATGCTCCAAAAAGCCCAGTTTTGGCTTCTGTGCAGGCAGGACAGTCTGTGTGTATGTGAAGCAAAAGGCACTGGGGAGCGAAATGGAAAGTTTCGGGCATCCGAGATAATCTTTTGAGGCCAGTGCGACAACATTGCACTTCAATTTGTGCTATGAAAACTAATTATGGTATCATTCAGGGAGGGATAATTCTCCATGGATAGTTCCCACTCGAGCAGTGAGTGACTACTAGAGTGTGGCCGGTAATGCGCTTCCACCGCACTTGATGCCTAAACCCAATTATGGTGATTTTATACACGATTAGCGAATAGTGAGCTAGACATGAAAATATGACTAATTGACGGTTATTTTGAGAATATGAATGTCTGTCTCTGGCTAATCTGAGCACAGTCATAAACCTGTAGCTACAGGCCTTCACGTCTGCACGCCTGTACACACAATGAACCGCTTGACATTGCAAAAATAACATTCTTCATGAGTAACTGTCCAGTTAAAATATCTATAAATCCTTATAAGATACATTTATTTGAGAAGCAACACGGCAGAAGATAGTAAGTCTTTAATATAGATGTTTTTGTCACTATACCATTCAAAAGTTTTGAGTAAGATTGCTGAATGTTTTTGAAAGAAGTCTCTTCTGCTCAACAAGGCTGCATTTATTTGATCAAAAATACAGTAAAAATGGCAATATTATTACAATTTAAAATAACTGTTTTCTATTTGAATATAATTTAAAATGCAATTTATTCCTGTGATTATCATTACTCCAGTCTTCAGTGTCACATGATCCTTCAGAAATCATTCTGATATGATGATTTGCTGCTGAAGAAACATTTCTGATTATTATTATCATTGTTGAAAACTGATGTGCTGCTTCATATTTTTGTGGAAACCGTGATTTTCAGGATTCTTTGGCGAATAGAGAGTTAAAACTGTCACTTTTAATACATTTTTCTGAATAAAACTAATAATTTCTTTGAAGGAAAAAATGTCATGACCCCAAACTTTTGAATAGTTTTGTATACATGCAATGAAACAAGTCTTGTCAAGTTAATTCTTGTTTTAAGGATTTTGGGATATTTTTTCTGGAAAACAACTGTTTTTTGCAGTGTCCGTTTACATTTTAAAACCACACATGGGCAGATGCACATACAAACTCATAGAAAAGAAGAATTACCAACAAGATCTCCTTAATGTCTCAATAGTTTGTCCTAGACGAGTCCGATTTGTTAAAACCTGCTTCTCCTGAGAAAAGTGCCCAATAATCTCATGTTCCCCAAGTGTTTCAAATCTCAATAATCACACAAACTGTGCTCAAATTTGCCAAGATATCAAAGTCTGTGATCAAAAGAGACTTAAATGCGAATTAAAAATTCATATTGAAATCGCAATTGTCTAATTTTTTTTTTTTTTTTTTTTGTAAATTTTTTATTTTTTTTTATTTTTATTAAATGACAAAATTCATACCCAAAGGGTGATGCATGTAACTTCAGCACCAAATGGATTTGTTTGGTAAAGTCAATGTTCGTTGGTGACCATAACAACATTGACTCAGCTGTTTTACCAAAATTATGAATTTTGCATTGGATTATATTGTGTCTTAGAGTTAAAGGAAATGTCCGTAAACCTAACGGATAATAATTGTTAATGGTGTTGACAGTGGCAAATCAGGGGCATTTATATAAGTCTATCAATAATGATAATCATTCTTAAGAACTGAGATTTATCCAGCCTAATCCTGGATTTTTTTTTTTTTTTTACTTCCAGTAAGTGAAAATATTTGGAAACAGTCATTATTTTTCCCATTCGGTGCAGCCAATGGCACATCATTTTTTCACTTAAGAGCTTGATTATTTCGCCCAGTCGAATTCTGAGCGGCGAAATGTTCTTTGAGAACATAAATACAAAGAACCACATTCAGTGACAACAAGCGTTCTTTGCACTTTGCGTTCCACGACTCCCAAACTCCTGACAATTACTCACATCTCCTTCCTCCAATCTGGCCTCGAGACCTAGCGGATTTCGATCTGTGCACTTACAATGACTCTGGAAACTATAAACAAACAGTCGGAGCTACTCACGCACACTTACAAGCACAGGCTCCCACATCCCTAACCACAATCCACAGGGTGGAGGACCCGAAACACACAGAGAAAGATTCACAGACTGTGTGGATGCTCTAATGTTTATGTTTTGCAGATTAGCAATGATGAAAGAATTCCTTTTCATGTCTGGACTCGAAGAACCCTCGTACACACACCCCGCCCGAGCGCCACACACACACACTCCCGACTCCCTTCGCCAAGCGAGACCTCCCCGATGAACGCGGATCTCCTCTTCTGCCATGATGGACCATCGGTACTGGTGGTCATGTTCTTTGAAACGTCACCCTCATCCTTTGTGGCATCTTCTCATCAATGCTTATACAAGTTCATGTGAAAGGCTTCTATTGTTCCCCAGCAGCGTGACTGTGGTCTCTCTTGCTCTCGTTCTCTCTCTTTGAGCCATATGTTTGGCCTGATTTTCCCTTTCCCCATTTTTTTTTTCTTCTTTGTGGTGACTGGGATTATGATGTGATTTATTCATGTTGGGGTTCCCATGCCAGGAGCCTCTGCTATCTCCCCCACTTCCCTTATGAACAAACCAGCACCTGCATATGTTGTGTTTCGGATGCTGGTGTGCCCACCAAGCTTTTTTAACCAGCAAAACTTCCTCGGTCAACCAACGTCACCACAAACACCATGCTGGTCAACCATCTGAAAGTCTCTCGGATGAATAGCATGGCTGTGACCAGCTAAACCAGCCCTGAATTGCTGCCGCAATTAAATTAATTGCTAATGGCATTTAAAATAGTCTGTTTATAATGATAATCATTCTTAAGAACTGATATTTAACCAGCCTAATTCACAGATGCGTGTTTTATGTTTCATGGTGGGAATTGAAAAGAACCTTAATATGAACATTCTGTCATTATTAACGAACCCTCATGTTGTTCAGAAGATGAATGCATTTCTTTCTTCTGTGGAACGCAAAGGAAGATATTTTGAAGAATGTTTGTGTCCATATAATGAAAGTCAATGGGGTCCAAAAAAACCGTATTATTATTTAAGTACTATAATAGTATTTATTAATAAATAATAATTCGATTTTATTTGTATGATTTCAGTTTTCATTTACATTTTAGTTTAAGTAATTTTGTGACATGTATTTGTCATTTTTATTAGTTTTTGTTATTTAAAATGTTTCTATTTAGCTTTAAGTAATTTTTTGTTCTTCAACTTTTAGTTCTTCAACTTTTTTCAGACATTTCCCAAGAGACATGGTGAAGGATAAAAATATGAGATAGAGGAAAAAATATTTGTCAATGCTTTTGCGTTCCCCGAGAAACTTTGCGTTCGCTCGCAGGGAGCTCAAAAGGTTTTGCGAGCAAACACAAAGTTTCTCAGGGGAAACGCAAAGGTTTTATTTTTCCTCCCATCTCATATTATTTTTCCAACACCATGTCCCTTTAGGGGCTCCATACATATCACATTTTTATTTAGGGTTTTAAAGTTTGAAGTTTTCATGTAATTTTTATATTTTGTATTATTTCAGCTTTAGCAAAACCTTGAAAGTACTGGGTTGGACTTCCTTTTGCCTTCAGAACTGCTTGAATTCTTCATGGCACAGATTCAGCAAGGTGCTGGAAACATTCCTCTTTGATTTTGGTCCATATCATCACGCAGTCGCTGCAGATTTGTCTTCTGCACATCCATGATGTGAATCTCCCGTTCCAGCACATCCCAAAGCTGCTCTATTGGATTGAGATCTGGTGACTGTGGAGGCCATTTGAGGACAGAGAACTCACTGAAATGTTTAAGAAACCAGTTTGAGATGATTTGAGCTCTGTGGCCTCCACAGTCACCAGGTCTCAATCCAATAGAGCACTTGCTAATTGCATTTAATTAATTATTATTAATATGATTAGAATCTGATTAATAATAATATATATTGCAGTAAAATTCGTATTTTGTGTGGGAAAACTGCATGCCATATTCTTTACGTAAGCTACACACCCTAAAGCTGGGAACTGTGTTGCTGAATTTATTTGCACAAGTAAATCAAGACACTGACAAACGTCACATTAGTCCTCTTGGCAGCATGAAAAACAAAACTGTTATTCAGATTTTGAATTAATTACACACAGAAATCGAGCAGTGCGACAATACTAAACCACTTCAATCCCATTTTAATCAACAAAGCGGTCTCGTACAATAAATCTGGTATTTACACTGCGTCTACACCTTGTTCTGGTTTTGCAGCGCCACTCTCTTGCAGTGCATGTTGGGTGTTGCGCCGTCTACATTGCAAATGATTGGCGCCACATCTATCGAATCTAACGTAATTGTGAATTACAGCCAAAGTGTCCGGTGAACTTTTCGATCCTAAGTTGAGGTTCTGCATTGCTTCATGGAGACTGAAGTCAGCTCGCCATGTTGATTCAGTTTTTCCCTCGTTCTCTCCACGACGGCGGATTTGGATTAGGAAATCCCGCGGTTGAAAGACAGACATGCTCAGGCAATTTGTTTCCCATTATTTTAATATAAGGGCGACTTCTTCCAAACAAAACAGGATTGCTGGCGGCTCAGCAGGCCTCTGGTCGGTTCCTGCAAAGCAAGATCTGAAGACTCCTCTCTCAAACTCTGAGTCATATTTAAACGGAAAGATAAAGTTATGAAAGACACCTAACATTAATCATTAAACGTTAGATCCTTAGGGCATCTATAAATCACCTCCCGTTAAGTAGTGTGAGGATCTGGGCAAGTTGTAATTTCTACATTCATCAGATGTTATTGTTTTCTTTGAATGCAGTGTAATGAGGCAATAACAAAATCATACAAGCAAAATGCAAGAGTGCATGAGTTTGTTCCTCTGGATATGTGTTGTTGGATGAGCCTTTGCTTCTTTTGAATATTCAGAATTTTTGTATTCTAAGCCAGAGCGACTTCCTGAAGACAATTGGGCGGCATGACCAAACTTTTATATCATGGTAACACTATATATGTTTTTAGTTATTTTTATGTTTAATAATAATAATGATACTGATAATACATTTTATGTATAACTTTCAGACCTTTCAATAACCATATTTTTGAATAATCTAGTGAATAAAATAAAAATTGAAAGTGCTCAATTTAGAAACTATAAGAAACGTGTGGTACAATAGGCACTTTCTGTTCATCAAACAATCCTAAAGGAAATGTATCATGGTTTACATGAAAATATGAAGCAGCACAACTGTTTTCAACATTGGTAATAATACAAATTTTCTGTTGCTCAGCAAATCATCATATTAGACTGATTTCTGAAGGATCATGTGACTCTGAAGCCTGGAGTAATGTTGCTGAAAATTCAGCTTTGATCACAGGAATAAATTACAGTTTACAGTATATTCAAATATATACCAGTTATTTTAAATTGCAATAATATTTCACACTATTTCTGTTTTTATTTTTATCAAATAAATGCAGTTTTGGTCAGCTTTCAAAAACATTTTAAAGATCTTATTGGTAGTCTGTACTGTTATCATAGCAAAACCAGCTTTAGATTTTATAACACTTGACTTAAAAGACCCAAAATAATAAATATGATTAAATATGTATTATGACAGCTAAACTTCTCTTTGTGTTACTAACCTGAATATCAAGTTTCTCCTCATCATGACTCATCATGAGCAGAATCATGATGATATAATACGTTCATACTGCTCAGGCCAGGGGTCATATGTCAGCCATGTGATTTTCTTGAGTATTATCTGTCTGTGTTCATCTTTGTAGTGGGCGCCTCACGTCTTTGTCAGTAGGTGTATTGAGTGAGGCTTGTTTGCAGAGAAAATCATCTTACCATTTACTCTTAGACTCTACCTGCCAGAAGCTTTCCAAGTAGGATGAGAAGCCCACCTCCCTCAGGCATGTGATGATGTGAGTTCTTATCTCTGTGATTGAAGCCTTGCTCCAGCCGGCGCAGGAGGGATGATCTCCGTACTCCTGCGACCGTTCGGCTGTGGTCTGTGATATATGAGCTCCACCAGGTGCTGACACTCAGCCTGGAGCAGAAGTGCAGGGGTTATTTACACACAGTGCAACTTTTGAGCGCCGCGATTCACACCCGCGAAATGACATCATTGGATTACTAAGCCTCTGTGAATCTCTGTGTGCTTGTGTAAAAACGAAAGACAATCGGTTTGTCGATAGATTTTCTCTGCCCATCTACTGTCTGTCTGTCTATCTATCTATCATCTATCTATCTAGTATCTATCTGTCTGTTTCTGTCTATCTAGTATAATCTACCTATCTATCTGTCTATCTAGTTTGTATCTGTTTGTCTATATCATCTACCTATCTGTCTGTATCTATCTATCTATCTATCTATCTATCTATCTATCTATCTGTCTGTCTGTCTGTCTGTCTGTCTATCTATCTATCTATCATCTACCTATCTATCTGTATCTATCTATCTGTATCTATCT